>NW_019154093.1:52492427-52890892 GCF_002288905.1 Enhydra lutris kenyoni
AAAACCTGGTAGTTGCTTCTACACCTTTTACACATGAATATATATTACCACGAAATTGTGATATTTTTAAATCCTTCAAAAATAAAGTACAATTATTATAGGAAAAGGCTAGAATGTCAAGTACTCTGTGAACATTCATTAGTCTCTTCCCCTTTCTTTTCCTCACAGGTAGGGCAATTTGATCCATACTTCAAGGGTCAACTATTTTCCTGTTGGTTGAAACTAATTTTAAACTTAGGAATTTAAGGACTTCTAGCCCAATTCTTAGAGACTTAGCATCAAGTCAGGCTGACTGTTTACCTAGTTACAAACTGGGCCTCAGTTCTCAGATTCAAATTCCCGCTTTGGGGGTGCCTGGGTGGCTCAGTGGGTTAAAGCCTCTGCCTTCGGCTCAGGTCATGATCCCAGAGTCTTGGGATCAAGCCCTACATCGGGCTCTCTGCTCAGCAGGGAGCCTGCTTCCCTTCCTCTCTCTCTGCCTACTTGTGATCTCTGTCTGCCAAATAAATAAATAAGATCTTTAAAAAAGGAAAAAACAACAACAACAACAACAAAAAACAAATTCCTGCTTTGTTCTTAAAGACTGGTTACCATTTTATACTGTATTATGGGGATTGCAATCTGCCTTATTCTTGTATCCACAAAACAGTTTTGGTATACATACATGTTCTATCCCTTGATCATAAGGGCTCCAACCTTATTCTTGCCATTTTCCCACGCAGGGAACACAGTCCCTGAACTAAAGCCAAGTTTTATGGCCATATTTGCACTCACATTCCTGACTTTGATAACCTACAAGTCTCTGAATTTTCTCTTATGTTATCTGCCCTCAAAGTAACTGCCTGCTTGAATTTCCACCTGTTAGTGTTATATCTCTATGAAATCATTCTCTGCCAGGACTTCCCCCAAATTATCAGCTGTAGTTCGTTGAGTGTCTCTCTTCTCTATCTATCCCAACCTGGAAGGAGGTTTAATTCAAAGTCCTGGCCTCTTCCATGTGTCTTGTCAAGATATAGGTAAGCGAAATATAGTCACTACAGACTACAATCAGTAAGTAAACATGAGAAAATACATTTTTTTCTGAACGAGACAGAATACTTAAAAATTAATAACATTTTTTCAGAATGCTCTAGCAACAGTAGTACTTTCCCTATAATCAAATTAACTACGACCTTTTCTTCAAACAAAGAAAACACTCTCTAAATTCTTGATAAAATGTGTGTATCTGAGACACTATTGTGTAACATGTATTTAAGATTGTCTTGAGCTAAGGATAGAAACTAATAACAGATGGCTAACAGAAGGATTTTATATTCTGAAATTCTAACACTGGAGTTAGAAGCCAAAATACAGTTTACTTTAAATAGACTCTTCTAACAGAAAGATGTATGAGAAAAAAAGAGGAGACACTGCTTTCTATAGTTAGAAAAGTAAACATCTCTGAAGTCCAGGTGCCTTAAGGGTGTTATTTTGTCTGTATTCCAAGACTATGATATTTTTATTTGCATCGGAAGAAAACAGAGTATACTTCTTTGTCAAACTTTAATGTAATACGATTTGATTATTTATAATCTACTCCCATCAGGTCTGAAAAACTCCTTCAAAAACTCTCTATTTTGACAACGGTTTTCTAGGCGTTGTTGAGAGTAAATTCCAGCTCCCATTTCATGTTTATCTTTAATCCCGACAAGTCAGTTCTGGCATAAATATTTTAGATCTGTGGAGTCATACCAATTTGCATAACCAACTGAGTACAACAAAGGGAATACTGATTAAATCAATCCGGGAACCATCTAAAATGCTTTTTTTTTTCTTTAAGCAACTATAGAACTTCCTGACTGTGGCACTCCAGAATAAAGTTTGAAATCTTTGCATTAAAAAAAAAAAAAAAAGCTGCTTACAATTAGGTAATACATATCAAATCTGATGTTAACAAATATATATGAAACCTCTCCCTGCCTTCTCTCTCTCTCCTTTTTTTAATAGCATTCTTCTTTTCTATTATAAATCAGTGGATGACATATGCTTTTAAAGAATCTGGCTCATCAGTTATGTTCCAAGAGGTTTTTCAAATAAAGACAGTAGAGTATATAAAATAGAATGGTAGTTCTATGGTATTTAAAAGAGTCCTGGCCAATAAAGATTGTCTACCACCTTGTTTTTATCAGTTCCTCAGAAAGAACTTGAGATAAATTCAAACTATATCCAGAGACAGCAAAAAGCATGAATGAATAACACTTAGACCCTCATGGCTACCCTCTAATATTAACTGAAAGTAAGAAATTTGATCCAATTGTAATATGTAGGGAGTGAAAGAGGGGAGGAAAGAAAGAGGTAAGAACTATAATATCTCAATACCTAAAAGTATGAGTACACAAATATTGACTAATATATAACTTATTACATGAGGTCTTTAAAAATAATTGTAATGATTATTAGTAAATACCTTATCTTACATCTTGAAATAAAATAGCTTATAGTTGAGAGAAGAAAAAAACTTCTCAAATGTCAACAACATAAGGCCAAAGAACATAAAAATTTGTTAATATAACTACTTTTATATACTCTGATCCTAAAATACACCAAGTTTCCAACAAAACCAATTTTCCTACTTTTCCGGTTTGAAAAAATAAAAACACATTGTGTTATAAATATCAAATCAATCAATAAACACTGAATAAATACAATTATCTTATTTTGGGGAAAAGTTTCCTGGGAAGTAAAATTTAAAATGAAATAATTTTAACCCAAACATTAAATTTAAAAATAGCAGTATGAGGCTAAATACTGAATAACTCTTAACCAAAATAATATGCTATTCTGAAATGTTTCCATTTTCAAAAGAGTTCATACAATACTTATACTATTTAAGAGAAGATATCCCTTTCTTGTAAGTCTATCATTTTATTTAAAAAAATAAAAAAATCACTAAGGAAGTTGGTTCACAACAACTTAATTCCATGCTTAGTGTTTATTCACAAAAATAAGTGATGATCTGGCCAGCAGTAGGAATGCATGATTGATAGCAACAATCTTCAGAGCCTAAGCTTAGTAATGTTATTAACTCACTGAACAATTTTGGACAGGATTTTTACTACTCCTCTATCTTTCTGTACTATATGGACATAGTATATGATGTCTATACAGAAGGAAGAGACGTATATATTAATATTTTGGTAAACTTCATATCAAACACAGCTTTAGTACACAGGTTAAAAACCAACTCAATAATGCAAAGAGACTCATCTTGATTAATATTTAGAAAGGCTTGAACTTGGATTTTTGAGGTTTTTCTATGTCTATTTTGACTGTCAAAATGTTTCATATCATACATAATACAGAAAGTGAAGTACTTTACCAGCTTCTGTCCTTAATTTCAGAGACTTGACAAAAAAAAACACATGTAAAACTTAAGGAGTTACCTAAAAAGAATTACTGGTTTTCTATAAATTACATTATAAGAACTTCAAACTAAATCGTAGTCTATGTTCTCAAGACTGCATACTTCTACCTACCTAAAATTTGAGGAAATGAGCTAATTTAACATACAGAAAGAATAATCAGATTAATTAAAGGGGAGTGATGATTATAAGAAAGTACATCTGATGACTTTCATACTAATGATAGTAAATGAAATAACATGGGATCTACATAGCAGCAGCCTAATAAAGCATGAACCCACACTTCTAAATGACTTTGAAGTTAGCTTAAAATTGAAGTAACTGGGGCACCTGGGTGGCTCAGTGGGTTAAAGCCTCTGCCTTCAGGTCGGGTCATGATCCCAGGGTCCTGGGATCAAGCCCCACATCAGGCTCTCTGCTCAGCAGGGAGCCTGCTTCCCCCCCTCCCCTCTCTCTGCCTGCCTCTCTGCCTACCTGTGATCTCTGTCTGTCAAATAAATAAATAAATAATCTTAAAAAAAAAAAAAGAAAATCACAAATTTATTAAAAAAAAAAAAAGAAAGAAAATTGGAAGTAACTGTCTTTGACATATGCAGAGCCGAAAGTTTCTTAGATACAAGTACTTTTAGATTTCAGTATTTCCTCGGTTTCTGTTATATTCTTTCAGATATATAGGTTTCCTTCCTCTTTATGGTAGATTGGCATGCCTTAGTTCTGGCTCTGTATTTGAATATCTACGTCATACATAATAACAAATACTAAGCATAATTGAATAAGTTGCCCCCCAAAATGGTCAAATTTGTATTCCACACACCTAATATTTTCTACATCAGAGAGTGTGTACCTCATCAAAGATATTTTCCTTTTACTGTTATTAAAACGGTAAATAGTAATCATTCTTCTCATGGAATTTTAATCATCTAAATTGAAATACAAGTGTCCCAGAATATATAATATCTCATGCTAGCACTTTTGCCCTTAATGTCAAAGCTATTTGAAGATGATTTTACTTATAATTAACAGAACACAGAGGAGCATTTATACATAAGATACTATTCTAAGAACAGTGTCTGAGGTCAGCCTTGGCTTTTTGACTTGTGGCTGTAACCGTATCTAACTTTAAGTACTGTGATTTCCATATAAACATGCCAAATCATTTTGTGGTTAAAAACAAAAGTACATATAGCATACATGACATAGTACAGTACCAGACAGATTTTCTACTATAAACACTATTTAGGAAAATGAGATACATATGTTTTTCAAATATAATTTTCCTAAGGATCTAAATCTGTGAGAAGGGCATATGTTTTTAAAGCAATAAAACTTTACAAATTTTGTAATGTAAAGAACAGTGTAATCAACCCAGTAATCATTCATTCATTATTTTTCTACAGTTTTCTTGAACTCCTCTTTTGAATTCAATAGCATCTGTTGGATAATTTTATAATTCTCTGGGGAGTAAAAAACCAGATGTTATCTATAAATTTCCATGGATAATTGGGGTTCATGATGGAGCAGGAAACTGGAAATTACCTATACATTTCCAAGATAAAGTTAGTATCTATATAAAACAGCCACATTAATATGGCTACATAAGTGATAGCTGTGTAGCTATATAAGTGATGTATCACGGGAGCTTTGGGAAAATACTCTATTTTTTCAACAATGCCTAAGATTCCACCATTGCAGATTACTTATTTTTGTCTTAAACTACGCTTAAAATATAATTACTAATGGGTAACGTAACAGTTGAAGCATTAGAAATAATTTATATAATACCATAAGTAACTTTATTCATTCTTTTACTGACATCATACTTTGAAAGGAGGAGGACTGGGGGAAAAAAGACAAAGAATGGAGAATATAAAAATAAAGAAGATAAATTTCACCTATTGTCAATTTTGAGACAACCCACATCGCATATTTAGATTAGATATTTGTATATGGTAATAAGAGAGGCATTTTTGTTGGGGTGTGTGTATGAGGGCTTAAACAAAAGGAAGTAGCATAACATTTTGCAGTATAAGAGAGTGTAATTAAATGAGATGGCATATAAAATATTTATCAGAGTGCTTAAGAACTAAAAATGCAGATGGCGATGCTAGAAATGCTAAAAGATTAGCTTTAAAGTTGAATATAAATGTAAGAAAACAAAACGGTTGGCTTATTTTTAATTTCTTGACAGTTTGGTAAGTTTATATTAGTAAACTGAATTTTTTTTTTTTTTTTAGATTTTATTTATTTTTATTTAACAGACAGAGGTCACAAGTAGGCAGAGAGAGAGGAGGCAGGGTCCCTGCCAAGCAGAGAGCCCATTGCAGGGCTGGATCCCAGGACCCTAGGACCATGACCTGAGCTGAAGGCAGAGGCTTTAACCCACTGAGCCACCCAGGTGCCCCAGTAAACTGGAATTTTTAAAGTGAAACTTAGAAATAATTATATCATATTTTGGCCAAACATCATGAAAACATTAATCATGCTCTTGTAAGCTGTGTGAGTAGCAGAGAGCACAAATACTGAGAGAGTTAAAAAAGACTCCTGAATTTATACTCAGAGGAGCCAAGATCAATTCTTGATTTTACCACCATTTTCTATGGGATTCTGAGCAAGTCTCTAAACATCACTGAGCCTCATTCTCCCCCACCTATATAATGGTGACATTCATACCTATTCTAATCTACCTTCAAGAAATCCTGCAAAGCACAAGAATAAAATGCTTTAAAAGGATATGAATATTCTGGTGAGGTTTGTAACCTATTATAATTATCATCAAGGTTTTACTTACACCAAAATTTTAGAAAAGCTGATATGAAAAACTCAATTTCCTTCCTCATAGACTAGAAAACCGTGTGAGCACAAAAAGCGTTATCCTAATAAAGACCTGTGGATCGCTGTCAAAACAACACAAGTGACAAGGAGGTGGCTAGGGTTATGTGAAGAGGACATGAGGATGATTCCCTGAACCACAGTTTTCTCATTTGCTGAATGATGGGGGTATTGGATGATGTCAAAATTTCCTCTCATAGAGTAAATGAAACAAGATGGGATTGGGAGGGAGACAAACCGTAAGTGACTCTTAATCTCACAAAACAAACTGAGGGTTGATGGGGGGAGGGGGGTTGGGTGAGGGGGGGTGGGGTTATGGACATTGGGGAGGGTATGGCTATGGTGAGTGCTGTGAAGTGTGTAAACCTGGCGATTCACAGACCTGTACCCCTGGGGATAAAAATATATTATATGTTTATAAAAAATAAAATAAAAATTTGAGAAAAAAAATTTCCTCTCATCTCTGAAATTATTATTTTATCTGGCAAAATTCACTTCCCTTCATCTTCTTAAACCTGAAAATAGAGGAAGCAGTAGGGAACTAGTCTCTGAGCTAATACCTGAAGCAGGAATTTTGAAAACGTGTAAAACAGGAGGGTGAATAGTGCTATCATTAGTGTTTTAAACTGTTTAGGTATTTTCTGTGACATTTTAGTTCTTTGTCATAGGGATAAAGGTCCTTTCTACTGGTCTATTAAATGGGTTAGGAACATTAAATTTCATTATTTTTTAATCTAAAATTTCCTTCAAAATCTCAGGTATTAATTGATAGACAAGTTAGCAAAAATTAAATTCTGTTACATGAGATAGTTGTGGACAACAAGGACAACTACAATTATATTTGTATAGGTGAGAAATATGCACATAATTAGATTATATTTCTCTGAACTGAACCTCAGAAAACAAAGTTGAATTACCTGTCTTCCCTTAAGACCCCTCTTTCCCCGGAGCCCAGGAACACCCTAGAATATATAAAAGTAAAAAAATCAACATTTGTTGAATAAATGAATGAATTAGATGTTACAGACATTTTTTTCCTTCTCAAACATCAATTAATGAAGTATGATGGAGAAAAATGAATTGTTCTTTAAACTAGTATGACATTCATAAAAGCTTCAATATATTAATTTAACTAAAGTGTCTCCTTTTCTTCATAACAGCAACCTGATTTTTTTCTGGAATGCATCCTATCTGTACTTCTAAATGGGATCCTGACATTTCTCTGGTGATAGTTATTTGTCCAGAGGTAGGCACACAACCAAAGTTGACACAACCAGATAAACAGGAAGGTCTTACTTTTCCAAAATCTAAGGGACAATCACCTCATCTGTCCCCCTATCTCTCTGGCTGGGCATAAACGAAAGCACGTTTAGCCCTCACACTGGCAATTCTGCAACTGTATGGGAAACCTGCCTTTGTCAAGCCAACATTAGGCAAGGCAAGGCGGAGAGATGGTATCACTGTGCTCAAGATCATAATGTGCCTAGATCCCACCTAACCTATAGATTTCTGGTCCTACAGGAAGCAGTGGGGCATAATATTTAAACTCTCAAGCTTTGGAGCTGAACATCTGTGTTGAAAACCTGGCTCTGCTCTTATTACATGTATATAGTCTTAGACATGTCTTTCTCTCTGTATGCCTCATCTTTTTTCCATCTGTAGTGAGAATAATAATTAATAGTACCTATCTCACTGGGTTTTGGGAACGTTAAAGGAGTTAATTCATATAAAATATTTGCACAGTGCATGCATATATATAACAATTCAGTAAACTGTTTGCTGTTATCATTGCCATCATTATTAAAAATTTCCTCATTTTAAAGCCAGTTTGAGTTGGGGTTTTCTGTTACTTACGGTCCAAAATATCTCAGTGATAGAATCACACTGAGACTTAGAATCACTTGGAAGCCTTAAAGACTAAGAAATCTGCCAGATCTATATAGCTTGGGATTGACAGTATATACAGATAAGTTAGAAGATACCATTAGTTGAAGTAATCCATCCACTTTCAATTGAACAGCGTTTGATAAATACTTATCTAATGTCTTATCAGAAGAGTATGTATGGGTAAGCAATAGGACTCATTTCATTAAGACTTTATACATCTTTACATAATATAGCAAACCTTTTTTCAAAAAATAAGGTAATTAATTTTTATAACTCTAGTAGCTCTACTAAATCTCAGCAGGAAACCTAAGGATATTACAGACAAAATTATATAAGCACTTTGCCATATATTTACACAGACGTATATTACTGACTCCCAGGAAGGAATTTTTCTATTTTTTTCCAGGAGTGATTAGCATTATACTCTCTTTGTTCTTCTCTACTCTTCTTCTCTCTTCTCTATGCTTCTTATCTCTTCTCTGCATGTATACATTTTATAACATAATAAAAACACCCAGTTAGCTATATTATTCACAGTTTTAATCAAAATTTTGAAGTAGCCAAATTATATTAGGACATGTTATCCATGACAGCCAAAATATCACAAAATGGTCTTACATTTATGATTTGAGACAGGTCTTAATATTTTCACTTAGACTGGTCAAAACTAATGATCATGATTACAGGCATGTATCTAATGATAGTCAGTGATGGGATCCTTAAATCCAAGATGATAACATTTTCAAGGACATATAATTTTGCTTTATTTATTACATCATTAACTAGAAATGAGGTCAGGAAAGTACTATATCATGAGCAGCAGAGTAATAACAATGTAAACTGCATATATTCCTTTTGTCAATGAGAAGCAGTTCAATTCTTTGCTTGACAGATTGGGAACATGATCTGTAAGTCTGCTGTATCACATGGCAATTAAGTAGCTTAGTTGTGGGATCCCACTGAAGATATTTCTGCAAGTGAAAGAAATGACTTGTATATTCAACAAGGGAAAATCTTCACCTCATCTCACCAAAGAAGACTGGACATTTTGATTGTCACTAGAGCACATTTAAACTTTGAATATTTCTTCTCTGGCAGGAAATTCACAAGTGATTACAAGAAAAATGTGATATAATTCACTCACACTATGCATTTGAAAAATTCACCCAGCAAAGAATAATCTGGTTTACTTTTACTTGCAAAAACTAGTTTCCAGAAATGAAAATTTTGGTTTGAATAGCATACCTACAATAATAGTGTTGAATGCTAAATTCTGAATATGACTATTTTCAAACCTAATATTGTTTGATTCTATTTTTTCATTGAATACTGGCAGTAAAATGAAGGAATACAAATAGAAACCAATGAATTGCATACAACACTGAAAATCAGACATGATGAAGTTGGAATGCCAGAACTCTGTACCTAGTTTGATTAACTGTTTTAAGATAACAACCATTTTGCAAAGATCCTGTCTTTACTCAAAAGTACCTTTCCCATACCTACACTTATGAACTACCTTCCATTATTAAATTAAACAAAAAATATATCTTCTGTGGGTGAATTAATTACTGTGTGCTATACTATAAAATTTAAGACCTGTCAAGAATTTATGCTTAAAGATTAATGAATTATAAAATATAATTTTGTTATTTTAATATTTCAATTTGTGTTTTTTTAATTAAATTTAAAATAGCTAACTGTATACATTTGTATCATCTTACTTCCTTAAAATAAAATTCAGTAAAATTCCATAGAGTTTAATTATATTTCTCGTAGGTGATTTTTCTTAAAGCTGGCTTGCTTTACTCCATAAGATTACCTGTCTAATACTATCATTAGCATATCACTTTAGAAATAATATTTGAAGGAAATGAACTTACTCTTTCTCCTTCAGGTCCTAGTTGTCCTACTTCTCCAAGAGAGCCAATGAAACCCTTAAAGTAAGCAAATAATCTTTATATTATTTCATTTGAATACATACTCTGCAAGTAATTCCAAGTAGAGATAATAAATTTTTTCATAATAATATGAAACTTTAAGGCTTAACAGAATAAATAACTTCTCCTTGCTTTATCACCTTCCTTCCAGAAATTACAGATCAATCTTTTCATTAAAAAAAAAAGTAGGGGGACGCCTGGGTGGCTCAGTTGGTTGAGCAGCTGCCTTCGGCCCAGGTCATGGTCCCAGCGTCCTGGGATCGAGTCCTACATCAGACTCCTTGCTTGGCAGGGAGCCTGCTTCTCCCTTCTGCCTCTGCCTGCCATTCCGTCTGCCTGTGCTCGCTCGCTCTCCCTCTTTCGCTCTGACAAATAAATAAATAAAATCTTAAAAAAAAAAAGAAAAAGTAGGGACCATAACTTAAGACAGTGACCCATGAAAATCAAGACCAAATCCTTTTCTTTGTTGAATTTTACAGTGGGAAGAAAATATATAATTAACTAAGATATAAGGCAGAATGGAAGTATCAAAAGATACTTAATACAGAGGAAAAGGAAATTCATTCCAATGTGGCAGGAGGTAAAGGCAATAAAAAAAAGACTTAATAAGAGACTGGCACTTAAGATAGGCATATAGAGTAGGTAAAGTCCTGAAAAGCAGAGGATGGAAAAAGGAAACTCCAGGGGTGCCTGGATGGCTCAGTCAACTCAGGTCAGGATCCCAGAGTCCTGGGATCGAGGCCCGCATTTCAGCCTGCTTCTCCCTCTCCCACTCCCCCTGCTTGTGTTCCCTCTCTTGCTGTGTCTCTCTGTCAAATAAGTAAATAAAATCTTTTTAAGAAGAGAGAGAGAGAGAAGAAAGGAAACTCCAAGCAGAACAATTATACGAAGTGGAAACAGAGAACTTCACGAAGTGTTTGTAAATGGTAATAAATGGTAACAGATAACATTATACCAGTAAATGCTTTGGAGAAGAGCAAAGATGCATTGTATCCTAAAGAAGATTCCAACTGGCCTGACAACAGGGGATAAATAACAATGCAACTGTACTTTATGTTAGGATAAAGTTACATCTCTGTGGCAAATAATAATATCTTCATCAATTTAAAAGAAAGTGTATGATAGTTTGGACACTACGTTAAGGAGACCTTTAAATTTCAAGATAAGAATTTTAGACTTTATGTTTTAGATAACTGAAAGCTCCTGCCTTGAGGGAATGTGGTAGTGCCTTGAGGTTAATTTGTCTTTCTCAAATATTAATCTATTGACAGGATATAGAATACATCTGAGACAAGAAACAATGAATGTAGGAAAACCTGTTAGAAGGTTCTTTTGATGGTCCAAATTTGAAGTAATACGAGCCTAGATCACTGATTCTAAAACATTACTTAAGTGCCCACTATGTAGAATACCATTAAAAAAAGAAGAAGAAGAAAGAAATTGTGCCATTTGCAATGATATGGATAGAATTCGAGGGTGTTATGCTAAGTAAAATAAGTCAGAGAAAGATAATTATCATATGATTTCACTCATATGTGTAATTTAAGGAAAAAAACAGAGGATCATAAGGGAAGGGAGGAAAAAATAAAACAAGATGTAATCAGAGAAGGAGAAAAAACATGAGACTCCTAATCATAGGAAACAAACAGGGTTGCTGGAGGAAAGGTGGATGGGGATAGGGTAACTGGATGATGGACATTAAGGAGGCCATTTGATGTAATGAGCATGGGGCATTAAATAAGCTGATGAATCACTGGACTCTACCTCCGAAACTAATAATACACTAAATGTTAATTAATTGAATTTAAATTTAAAAAAGAAAGAAAAATAAAATCCATTCACATGTGTAAAAGAAAAACTGTGAGCAAATCCAGAGAAAATTACTAAAACAGTGTTGGTCCAGGATATCCCAATTCAAACTGTCAATGCAATACTGCCAAGCACGTTCAACTGACTTACACATCATCAGAATAGATTTTTTTTGTTTTGTTTTGTTTTTTAAGTAGGCTCCACACCCACTGCAGAGCCCAGTATGGGGCTTGAACTCATGACCTTGAAATCAAGACAGAAAGTAGAATGGTTGCCTTAAGTTGGGAGGAACTAAGAATGAGGAGTTACTTTTTAAAGGGTATGGAGTTTCAGTATGGGAAGATAGAAAGTTCTGGAACTGAATGGTGGTGATAGCTGTACAACAATGTGAATGTACTTCATGCCTCCTGCTATGGACTGAATTAATATGTTGAACTGTAGTCCCCAGTTTGTCAGTATTCGAGGTGGGCCCTTTGGGAAGTAGTTAGGTCATGAGGGTAGAGCCCCCATGAATGGGATTAGAGGTGACTGCTATTTCAGCTATGTGAGGATACAGTAGAAAGGCAACTGTCTATAGCCCATGAAGTGGGCCGTCATCAGATACAGGATCTGCTGGTCCCTTGATCTTGAACTTCTCAGACTCCAGAACTTTGAGACACAAAATTTGTCATTTAAACCATCCAGTCTGTAGTATTTCTATACTGCAGCCCAGACTAAGACCATTAAACTGTATTCTTAAAAATGGATAAAATGGAAATTTTTATGTTACGTAGATTTTACATTTTTTTTTCTTACTGACTTACACATCATCAGAATATCTCAGGAATCATTTCTGTTTTGCCTGGAATAGAACCTTGGGAGGGATTTAATCTCTGAGTGAAAGCTAGTTGGGTGTTGCCTTGGTGAGAGCAGCACTTTTCTTTGACAAAGAAAAACACCTTTAAAATTCCCTACATTCCAGAGTTTGTATGAACAAGCAAGAATTTTTTAAAAAGAGAAAACTAGTTTCCTTCTACTTAAATAGTAAGTAAAGCATTATAATTTGTTTGCTTAAAAGCCAAGCATGTGGAGGATTTGAAAAGTTTCTTATAAAATGAAGCATCCAAAAACATTTCTGATATCAAAACATTTAGGATTATGATGACAAGCTCTATGTATTTTCAGAATCACCAGCTACAGTTAGCCTCAAGTTTAAAAAGCCTTAACTTTTGTTTTGTTTGTTTGTTTTGTATATGTTTTGTATAACATATACAACTGAATTTTTGCTTATAAATAAAAAGAATAGACAGCCTAACTGGCACACACTTATTGCTGCACTAATCAGCTGAGACCTCAGAAGAAAGACCTCTACTCAACATAGCCTGACTAGGGTGCAAAGACATTTTACAATTAAAGATTTTAATGAGTGATCACACAGGTGTTTCATAAAGGTTTCTTAATAATTATTATGCTCATGCTAACAGAAATAAAATGCCAGCAGCACCCACTATGAAATCACATGGGGTTGTGGTCATTCTCAGGCACGACCCCTAAACTAGAGTTTAATGTGTAATGAAACAAGAACAATAAAAAAATAATAACATATATGCTTTTTAATTTTAGACTGAAGGTTGTATATCCAGTTAGATGCAATTTTGTGTCATCAGGAGGGCCACTAAAAAGTCAGAAGAGGCCCTACACACTTCTACTTTTTGAGGCACTGAGCATATAATTACACAAAGAAATGCCAAAAGAGGGTTACAAAATATACATTTAACATAAAAGTAGTATCAGAGGACCTAGGTGGTTCGGTCAGTTAAGCATTTACCTATGGCTCAGGTCATGATCCCAGGGTCCTGGGATCAAGCCCCACATCCAGCTCCGTACTCAGTGAAAAGTTTGCTTCTACTTCCCTTTTGCACCCCCCTACCTCACTCATGCTTGCACTTTCTCTTTCTGTCTCAAATAAATACAATCTTAAAAAAAATGCACTTAGAAGTAATATCATAACACCAAAAAATGGAATCAAATAATGGCTGCCAGTCAAAAGATCATTTACCAACATGATTTATAAAAATATTAATTTATAGTGGTAGTATATGGGACACAAATCTAATGAAAAACATCTTATAATCCTGTCAGTGTGTTTTTGTAATTTTTGTCTTTTTAATCAAATGTGGATTTGAAGTTAATGTTAAAAGTCTACATTTGTGGGGCACCTGGGTGGCTCAGTGGGTTAAGCCTCTGCCTTCAGCTCAGGTCATGATCTCAGGGTGCCGGGATAGAGCCCCGCATTGGGCTCTCTGCTGAGCGGGGAGCCTACTTCCCCCTCTCTCTCTCTGCCTGCCTCTCTGCCTACTTGTGATCTCTCTCTCTGTCAAAAAAAAAAAAACAAAAAACAAAAACTTTAAAAAAAAAGTCCACATTTGAGACCCTCTGTGAATGTGAAGACTATAGAAATGGCCTTCCTGAATCCCCCTGTATTCCCAAAGGAAAATTAAAGAATTAAATCAATTGAATCAATCAGAAAATAAATTATATTTGTTATTTTTTAACTGCTTTTATGAAGATGGCTGTCAAAATCTAAAAACCCATCCTAAAAATAGTTACAACCCAGAAAACAGTTTCTATACAAGTGAGGAAAAAAGCAACAAAAGGATATATGATACAGTACATAAGGATGTGTAATATAATGGTATAAAGAAGAACTTAGAAAAATTCTGGGAATCACTGAAGCAAGATGAGAAAATACAGTAAGGGAAAACTGCATGGTACCAAATAACATGTCTTGGAGTTCCAAGTTCATGCACAGAAAATACTCCAAAATTCCAATAAAATGATTAAAGTCTTCATAGAAAATGGATTGTCTATGCTAGACACTATGGTTTAAGAATGTTAAGCTCTGGCAGTTATTGTAACTACCTTAAAGGTAAGTTTCGCTACCACTATCTAATAAGATTTTTTAAATGAAGGGAAAAAAGCAGGCCTAACTCCAAAGCCCAGGTTCTTGACCACTATTCTCTACTTCACAGATCCAAGTCAATATGTGCTTTTGGTACACTTTCTAATAAAAAAAAAATACATGACTTTTTCCCACTATATTCTTACTTAATAGAAGGGTAGAGACAGTATAGGATAGAGGAAAGAGTACATAGCTAGAGGTAAGAAGATTTTGGTTCTAGGTGTTGGGTATTAGAGAGGGCACAGATTGCATGGAGCACTGGGTGCGGTGCAAAAACAATGAATACTGTTACGCTGAAAAGAAATTTAAAAATAATAATAATAAAAAGTTAAAAAAGAAAAATAAAACAAAAAATAAAACACTAAAGAATACAAAAAAAAAACACCACATTGAGATACCACCTTACAAAATAAGAAGACAGTAAATAATGTGTGTTGGAGAGGATGTGGAGAAAGGGGAATCCTCTTACACTGTTGGTGGGAATGCAAGTTGGTACAGCCACTTTGGAAAACAGTGTGGAGATTCCTTAAGAAATTAAAAATAGAGCTTCCCTATGACCCTGCAATTGCACTACTGGGTATTTACCCCAAAGATACAGATGTAGTGAAAAGAAGGGCCATCTGTACCCCAATGTTTATAGCAGAAATGGCCACAGTCGCCAAACTGTGGAAAGAACCAAGATGCCCTTCCACGGACGAATGGATAAGGAAGATGTGGTCCATATACACTATGGAGTATTATGCCTCCATCAGAAAGGATGAATACCCAACTTTTGTATCAACACAGACGGGACTGGAAGAGATTATGCTGAGTGAAATAAGTCAAGCAGAGAGAGTCAATTATCATATGGTTTCACTTATTTGTGGAGCATAAGAAATAACATGGAGGACATGGGGAGATGGAGAAGAAAAGGCAGTTGGGGGAAATTGGAAGGGGAGATGAACCATGAGAGACTATGGACTCTGAAAAAAAATCTGAGGGTTTTGAAGGGGCAGGGGGTGAGAGGTTGGGTGAGCCTGGTGGTGGGTATTATGGAGGGGACGTATTGCATGGAACACTGGGTGTGGTACATAAACAATGAGTTCTGGTACACTGAAAAGAAATTAAAAAAAAAAAAAAGATTATTATATTTAAAAAAAAAAAGAAGAAGAAGATTTTGGTTCTTTGGCCAGATAGGACTTTGCCAACTTGTGTAAATTCCTTAGCTTGCCATTTTCTCATCTGTAAAATTATTTCACAGGATTGATAGCAAAATAAAAAAAGAAAATACATATGAAAGTATTACTTAGAAATTTTTAAAATTTAAAGCATCGTTATAGCACATACTGTTTAAATACTTTATGCTTTATTTGAAAAAGGTATTTCATTTTTTATTTATCTGTATTTTTTAAGAGAGAGAGGGATGGGGCAGAGGGAGAGGAAGAGAAAGAATTTTCAGCAGGCTCCACACCCAGCATGGAGCTCAACACGAGGCTCCATCTCACCACCCTGAGATCATGACCTGAGCTGAAATCAAGAATTAGATACTTAACCAACTGAGCCTCCTAGGCGCCCCTCAAAAAAGGAATTTAGATAATATAAGGCATAGACGTAGATTCTGGAAGATAACTTGCTATTAAAAGTAGAGCATTTTAAAAACAAAAATTCCAGTTTACTTTCTCTAATTTTTCCTAGACCAGCTTTGATTTTAATTTGTAGCACACTACATAAGATATCACAGGAATTTTTTTTCACTCCCTTAATGATTAAAAGTGACTAAATTCTTTAGTGGTTTAAAGTGCAATGGTATGTTCTTGATATGATAAGCTTACTTCCTTCTTTGCAGATAAAATCTTTTCTACTCCATATAGTTTTTATATCATATTATCTCAGCCTTGAAATTACTATGATTTTTTTGCCTCATGTTTTTTATCATGATTTCTTATGTCTATATACGTTCATACATAAATTATACTACCAATGTTGATAGAGTCCATTCTAACATAACAGACATTAAGCTAGCAGCCAGAAAGTATTAGAAAAGAGTGAGGAAAAACCTACTGCTATAAGACTGCTTTCTGTGGCTGTTAACAGTGAAAGTATCTATTAAACAAATATATTTCTTTTCAGGCTAAACTGGCGTTACATTCAAACTTCCTATGGAAGTATGAAAATGGTATCTATTTTACATACTCCATTTGACTTTTATGCAAACATGCTTACAAGATGATAAAAATGCTTACTTACTCGTACACCTTTAGGGCCTGGGTTACCTTCTGGTCCAGCTAAACCCTAGTGTGAACAAAAGACATCATTATCATACTACAGTATTCTGAAAGCACTGCTGATAAATAAAATAGGCATACAAAGAGGTGTCATTGTCACAAGTATAAAATTCAAAGCTAAGTACAATTAAGATTATATATGTTCAAGGAATTTTTAGAATTTCAGAATCAAAAGAGGTATTATATGTAATCTATGCAAAAATGTGTTTTAGATATCTACGCAAAGTAAATTAACACACATTATAAGATACAAAAAATAAACCTTAATCCATTTCTCATTGGAAAACCATGTTCTTTGAAAACACTTCTAACTCATATAAAATATATTCCCATAATTAAAAAAAATCAACACACTTTTAATTTCAGATCAATGTCCATATGCTTGAGTATTTATATATGCTTCAGACAACACAAATTATCACTTAGTGGTAAGATTCTAATGCACGTTACTCTTCAAGAATTTTTAAAGGCCTAAAATATGGAATTTTGTTACTTTTTTTGGCATTTTCATTTCCCTCATCCTTGAGAATTAAAAAGATATTATAACTATAGTTTTCTAGTATACTAAATGAGTAATTAATTTCAAGAGTAAGTCTTCAATTCACGAAAACCTCAGAAAGAAAATTTGTTCTATTATTCATCTATAAGAAATAGATAAAGTTATAAATGAGAGGAGAATAAATATGAAATGTTTAGAATGAATTTTCAAAACTGTATAGAAAGACTTGAATTCATTTCGCATAAAAGTATTTGGTAGTGGTACACATAGCGCTGCCAAACTGTGTCTCATATTTTTATAACTCTGCTATTAAAAAATAATGCTTGTTATACAGTCTTAACGTCTACCATTACTTCATTACAGTGAGTGGCAGTATTGGAAAATCAGTAGCGGGTTCATTTTAAAATCTTATGAGACCCTTGGGCATTTTAATTTTGAAGTTTCCACTGTATCACATCACACATGTTTAAAAACCCCACTCCCATTTTAACCAAAACTTTCTACAGTAACATTTTTTAAGGATTTTTATAATTTTAATTTTGAAATTATTTGCCATGAGTAATTCATTTTTTAATAGAAATAAAATTATTATTTAAACATTAACCTTGAAAATCAGAGCATACAATGCATTAATGAAAAGGAACATAAAAGGAGAAGTATAAATTTAGTTACCTCACCTGCCTGCCAGGGTAACCACGTACACCAATATTACCAGTGAATCCTGGAATTCCCTGAAATAAAAAATGAAATAAATAGAACAATACAACAAAACCAAAAGAAGCCCAAGGAAACAAATTTGACACAACTATAATACACAAATTTATAAAGAAATTTTTCCCTACAAAAGTACTAAGGGGACTGCACATTGTTTCTCTGACTGTTTTCACCTATTTCAAACAGAAATGAGCCAAAATTATTAAATAAAAAAATTAAAACTGTCCGATTAGGGGCTCTAAATGAGACACTGACTATTAATAATGGTAAAATCTAGGATGGAAAAATCCAGCACTACATAAAGAAGATATTTATTCTAGAAAAAGAGTGGGTACATTTCTTAATAAGCATTATCTTTTTATATTGAATTCCTTCTTATTTCAATCATCTTGCAACTCTCCTTAAATGTCTAAGCATGACCCTCAGAAGATTAAAAGGGGCAGGGAACCTCAGAACCAACCTCTTCTTCCTTCCTAAAGTAAACTCATTCTGATTAAGAAACGGATATCGAGGGGCGCCTGGGTGGCTCAGTGGGTTAAAGCCTCTGCCTTCAGCTCAGGCCCTGATCCCAGGGTCCTGGGATCGAGCCCCGCATCGGGCTCTCAGCTCAGCGGGGAGCCTGCTTCTCTCTCTCTCTGCCTGCCTCTCTGCCTACTTGTGATCTCTCTCTGTCAAATAAATAAATAAAATCTTAAAAAAAAAAAAAAAGAAAACGGATATTGAGTGGTAAGTACTTTTATCATGACACAGATCTATCTAAAAATTCAAACTAACTTTGGGTGGTAAAGTCATTTTAAGTTGACAAATTTGTATTTTTAATTTTAAAATTAAAAATTTTAATTTTTGCTGAAGAACGGAGACTCAAAGGCATAAGAAAGGAAACTTGCTATACAACTGGGTGGTCAAGTGAGAAGAAATACTTCCACTTTGTTTTTACTTTCCTTCATTGATAAATTATTCATTCATTCATTAGTGTATCCAGAGTTTAGGTCTATTAAATAATCATTGAACCAAGGAAATGCCAAAAGAATGTATGCTGAACTGCCTTTACTTAAACTTAGATGGTGCCAGCAAAGGTAAATTTCATGGATTACTTATTTATTATGTAAAATTCATTTCCTTCTTATTGTTTGTGAGAGATAAAAGACACTAGCCCTTTTCCCTTTTGCTCTGAAACACACAGAGAGTGCTACCTTCAGTTTAAGTACAGAAATACTATTAAATTCCTAAAAATTTGGAAAATCTATAGAAAGAACAGACAAAGGAAAAGCAATTGGAGGATCACAGATGAACATTTTTGCCCTCCCATTTTATTAGACATGTAGGCTCCTAATATATCTTTATCTCCACTTTTCTCAGACTCTCTCTCAATTTTGTTTTCTTATCTCTCCCTCCTCTCCCACTTCCTCCAACAATTAACATTTACTGAGTCCTTTTTATGTGCTACTCACTATGATAAGCACATTACATTAACTTTATGTCTATGAGACAGATACTATTTTCTCTATTCTACATTTGAAGAAAGTAAGATACAGAGAAGTTATGAAACTTGCCCGAGATGCCACAGTGAGTAAGTAGCAGAGCCCGAATATGAACTCAGAACTCAGACAATCTGACGAAAGTTGTCATGTCATGCACACACACATACATACACATATATGTACCCTATATACATATAAACATTCATCTATATATATATATATATATATATGTAGATGAGTGTGTGTGTGTGTGTATATACATATATATATATATATATGACAATGGATAATTTAACAGAATGTAAATAAAACAGTGGCTTTCTGAGAAGTACAGAACAAAATTCTTATCTACATATGGAGAGATTTATCCTATGAATTTCAGAAACCATATTTCTATATTAAATATTAACTTATTAAAATAATGTATAATATATAATATTATATTCCCATAATATTCATTTAGCTCCTGTCATATGCCAGGCACTATTTCAAGTATTTTATAAGTATTATCTTATTTAAATCTGTCTAAACCCTATAAGGTAGGTATCATTATCCCTATTTTACAGATTAAAACATGAGACATACAGTGTCTGTCACCAGCAGAAAGTCACTCAGCTAGTATGTGGGAAGCCAGGATTTGAATCAGCAGGTCTAATTCCAGAGAAGACCATCCAAGGCTGCTTCTCTAGTGTAGTTCTGAAGTGAACGTAACTTCCAATAGTACTCTAGGGAAAGCCCTCTAATTATGAGATTTGCTCCAATCTATTTACAACAGCTTCCTTTATGCCTCATCCAATTCTAAAATACATAGGACTATATCCAGACATTCACAAAATCTTGTATTTGGGTATGCCAATAGGAAGCAGTGAAACCAATTAAAAGGGCTGTTTTTGTTCTGTAGGTCACTGTCTGGCTAAGGCCAACCACCACCTCTTTCATTCTTCTCCTAGGCAAATTAGATTAATTGAGCTCTATTAAAAAGCAATCTGTTTTAAGACATAAAGGAAATCTCATTTTGAATGGATTTTCATGGAGGGTATTAGGGCAACATGTAGAGATCTAACACATTCCAGCTGCGAAGAGAAATACAAAAAGAATTCCGGGGGATGGCTAAATTCTGCTCTCCTGGAATGGCAGTAAACAAAGTAAACAAGTAAGCCTTCAGCAGTCTTCTATGGCATAAACATGTCTAAGCCAACCACACCCTAAAATCACTGTGACAACCACAGAAGCTCAAAAGAAACTCAAAGCAAACACTACAACTTAAAATTCACTATGCACTTCAAAATGGTTAAAAACAAAAAAGTTGGCCCACTTAAATCTATAGATTGGAGCAATTTAGACACAAAGATCTATCTCTAGACCCTGGAGAAATTAGGAATAGGAAACCTGCCCCAATCCCACTTCTAACACGAAGCATTAAAAGCACACACTCTGAGACAATCAGACTTCACTGAGAATCCCAGCACTGCTACCACGTAGAATTAGTAAAGTGGAATAATAATATAATATAATATATCACTTTACTTGCCATTTCTAGTAATTAATAATCTTGAGAAATTGTGCCTCAGGACTGAACAGAATGTACTGTCCCACTTAACATGAATGAAAGAGAAAATTAACTTCATTTCATTTATATCTTTCCTCGGGGACATTCTATCACATTTCTTTCTGGAGCTCTCTTTAGGGCTTCCTGAGGCTCTTTGCTCAATCTCCAATAATGGTGTCCATCACCCTAGTTAGTTCCTTATCTCTTACCCATTTCACTGCTTTATTTATACTGACCTAGTACACATTACATTGAAAACAAGAGATATGGCTTTATTTTTTTTTCCTATGACATATATTATTTTCTGATGGGAGAGAGAAAGAATAACATGATTAAAAATTAAATAGTTCCCAAACTATTCTGACTTTTAAATATGTGTGTATGTGTATAATGGACAATAACATATGTCCTATTCTAATTTGGATTTTTATTAAAATTTATTTACATTCCCTTATGCAAAAGTCAGGAAATTAACAGTTATGAGTAGGCTTTTGTAAATAGGCAAACTCCTGAAACTGTATAAAAAATCAAACGTGTGGGGCACCTGGGTGACTTAGTAAGTATCTGCCTGGTTAAGCGTCTGCCTTCTGCTCAGGTCATGATGCCGGGGTCCTGAGATAAAGCCCAACATCGGGCTCCCTGCTTAGTGGGAAATCTACTTCTCCCTCTCCCTCTGCCCCTCCCTCCCACTCATGTGTGTGCATGCACTTTCTCTCTGTCTCTCTCAAATAAATAAAATCTTTAAAAAAAAAGTCAAATGTGTGAAAGAAAAAATGAAAACAAAAAATAAAAATAAATCAAATGTGTGTGTGCGTGTGTGCATGCATGTGTGTGAAAATGTGTGTTTTCTTGGGAAAGAGCTCATAGCCTTTACAACATTCTTAAAGGGGTTTGTGAACCTCAAACGTTTAAGAACTGCTGTTCTGGAACATGTTACGCAGATAGTTAAAGTCAGTCAAGGATCTGGGGAAAAAAACAAAAACAAAACTATAACATGAGCAACTGAAAAAGTCTGTCCTGCACTAAACAGAGTAAAAATCATTGAGGAGAAGATCTTAATAAGTAGGGGAAAATAATCTCTCAGTGGAGTTCACCAATGTGTGTCATTTTTATTGGAGAAGATACAAGTTTTATAAATGAAGTACTTACTGGTTCACCTTGGAGTCCGGGGAGCCCTGGATAGCCTTTGAGTCCCTGCAAGGTTAAAGGTGAAGACATGCTATGAACCGTAAGCTCATACAAGCCTAAAACTAAACAAAGGTTCTAAGTGCTTTTTTATCCCAACTTTTGGTTTCCTCATCAATGGCTTTTTATAATTTATTTCTTATTTATTTTTTTATTATGAGTAATTGAATTATTTGTTACTATCAACAAAAATGGCAGCATAGTATTAAATAGAGAATTAAAACAGCATCTTCTATATAAAGCTGGTATCCAGCAATGGATCTATTAAATCTTATCGAAGCTTTTTAAAGGCTGATTTTAGTTTATTATTTATCTATTATTTATTTTTGGAGAAGCGGGTAGGGTAGGAGGGAGAGGGAGAGGGAGAGAGGGAATCTTAAGCAGTCTCCATGCCCAGCATAGAGACCAACACCAGGCTCTATCAAGTCATCTTTACTTTATTAACACTGAAGCAAAATACCCTCGGAAGTAATCTATTGGTAATTACTGAAAAACTGGACCATAATCTGGCAGTTTCTCTAATCCAAAACATTGTTATCACACTCCATACATGACCTAAAAAAAATCAAAGAGGTTGCTCATAGATCCTATGAAAAAAGGGGTTTTATAGGGCTAAAAAATTAGTATCAAAAAATTTTTTCCATATACTAGAACTCAAATCAAATCTTTAATCTCATTACTAATGCCCAAAGATATAATATAGATAATATCCTTTTTCTTCTAGAAAGGTCTTTGAGCAAGATAAAAGAAGTGGAACAAAAGAACAGGAGGAAAGAAAGGAACACTTAGGAGTCAAATTGGTATAGCTCTAATCAACAATCAGTAAATCAATCTATGGTTTACTAGGTTTAGACATATTTAAAAAAAAAAAAGAAAGAAAAAGTTCTTTTCTGTGGAGCCTCATAGAACTTCTGGGTCTTTTGTGGCTCAGTCGGTTAAGCATCTGACTCTTGATTTTAGCTCAGGTCATGATCTCAGGGTCTTGAGATGGAGCCATGCATAGGCCTCTGCATTCAGATGGGAGACTGCTTTTCTTCCTCTTCCCTCTCCCTCAAGCAAGAGTATGTGTATGCACATGTGTGTGTACTTTCTTTTTCTCAAATAAATAAATAAATCTAGCAAAATACAGAGAGTACCTCATAGGATTTTAAGAAAATTCTAACTAAAAAACTGAAATAATTTGAGCTCACAAATACAAAAACTTGAAATTAATGTACTGCCAACTGATGGTAAGTTTTTAGAATTACAGGATATAGAATAATGGAGTTAAAGAGTCATTCAGGATTAATCACTGAGGGCTTTATCAACTTGTATTAATGAATTAAAGAAGAAAGTAACGCTTTGTCTAGACAATGAGGAAATTATAAGAGGTGTCTATTTGAAAAATAAAAAAGTGATTTAAGCAGCTTCTGAGATATTAAACTTAAAGTAACAATAAAATGCTGAAGTAAACAGATCTCTTGGGAACCAGAGAAAAGACAGGAAAAACTAAGAAAACAAGGCTAGAGACTAATTTTTTTTGTTACCTCTCTATTGTATGTAAGCGTATTAGTCACAATGAGGTAACAAAAGGAAAAAAACAAGAGGGCAGAGGAAAAGGCCTGTCCTGTGGGAGCTTGGACCTTTTGTGTTTAGACTATTAGAAAGAGAACAGAGAAGTGGTCATGAGCAAGAAGGAGGGGAAAAAAGAAGGGGGAAAGGGAAGAAAGGAACTTCATTGAGCTACTATGTGCCAGATGATGTACCAGCCATTTCCAAATACTTCCATTGATTCAATGGCAATCCTACAAAGGAGTTTTTTCCCCCATCTTTACAGATAAGAAAACAGTTCTAAGAATTAAACAATTTGACCAAAGTGATACAGGTAGCAAGGTAGAATCATGTCAGTTTGACATTTATCAAGAATTGAATATTTTGTCCTTCTACTTATTCTAGATGCATGTAGTTTTCAAATATAGACTCATTCTCATCAATAAACACAAACATTAATTATAGATCACCAAGACAAATCAATCAAAAGAATTATATATCTCATAAACATGGTGTTATCAAAATCACTCATTTACCAACAGCATCTAATAGACCCAATGTTTGACTCAATTTTGCTCTGAGTTTATAGTTTTTTTGAGACAGCTAAATATCACCCTAATTACAAAGCACGAGACATATTGTTCTCAGTTGTTCAAGTGTTACGTGAGATTCCACAAGTAAAAATATTATCAGAGCTAAGTTTCTTCACTTTTTATAATAGAACATAAGAAATGTCTTTAGCATTAAGGCAGTGATGGTGGCTCCCTAGGGTGGTATAGCAGCTCTAGGAAGGTAGGGGCTAAGAAGCTCCTGAGGAGTGTCAGGAAGAAGATGAGGAACAAGGAGCCAGGGTAAGAGGCACATTGGTATAGAAAGTTCTGTCATAAGCCTATTTCCTTTTCCTTTTTTTTTAAAGTATGCATTTATTTATTTACTTATTTATGTTTATTTCTGTGAATACTTGAGTCTAACCACATGCTTCCCTTTCTTTGGCTACCAGCTGTTTTTCTGACCAGAGTTTCTTCTCTCATCTAGCCCATGATGAAACAGAATGCAGTGGAGGTACAACTTCTTTTAATGGTCGACTAGACATGTTAAACATGGTATCTTCTGTATGTACAATTTCCTTTGAAGGGTTTGTCCCATATCCAGAGACTTTAATAAAGGGGCAGCAATAGTCATGATCTTTCCTTCATGATCTCATTCCTACTCCATCTCAGCCACAGAACCCAACACGTGATCTAAAGGAGACCAATATGAAGTCTGACCAGTAGCCAATGAAGTCACTTGGAGTAAAGAGCTTTGCCTGAATGGGAACAAGTCAGGTGAGTCAAATCCTTTTTTTAATTAGGTTAAACTATTTTTTAAGAAGAAAAGAAAGAAAAATTCAGGTACTTAGCAGTAGGGGGGGGTGCTGAATTTCCTTTTATTGTTAGCATTCTGTGGTTACTCGGGTCTATAAGAAAGTCAGTACTTTTTCTTTTTTTCTTTAATTTAGCTTTCATTGAATGAAAAACAAAGGCATATTCATGAGTTACTGTGGGTTTAGAGGCATAGGAAGAATTTAAATAAGACTGATGTATATATCAGAGAAAAAACAGATTCAGGCATATGATATAAAATAAAGATAGAGACTCTGAGATGTGTAGAATGGAAGAGAATGGGTCAGGTGGAAACTTTTATAGTACAGTGAAAGATAATTATAAATCAGATTTTAGAGGTAGAGTAAGAGATGGTATATAAGCTCCTTCAGAGTTTTAATTGAAGTTCTTTATTTTATTCAATGTGGTATCCTCAGTGTTTAGAACAGTTCCTGGCTCACAGGAAGTGCCCATTAATTAATTTATGATGAGACTTGGATGTATGAATGAACTGATAGAAAGACTTGAATGGATTTGAGTTACTTGAGTAGATAAGAGATTCTAGTTCTTTTTTTTTTCTTTTAAGATTTATTTATTTATTTGTTTGAGACAGAGAAAGACAGAGAGGCTGCGGGGGTGGGCAGAGAATCTCAAGGAGACTGTCTGCTGAGCACGGAGCCTGATGCAGAGCTCCATCTCGTGACCCTGAGATCATGACCCAAGCCCAGATCAAGAGTTGGACACTCAATCGACTGAGCTACCAAGGCAACCCAAAAACATATTCTAAGTATCTTATATTACATCTCAATTCTCTCAATGTTAAAATGAAAGGTAAATAAGTAGGACAAAGAATGTCTTTGCTACTTTTTAATGTGATATTATTATATCTTTAATACACTGGAATTATTACCACTATCGTAGAAAGGCCTCCATTTATTTCCTGTATCTGTGACTAGACTCCTTATTTATTTTCCACTTTAACACCAGTCTGTAAAGTTTTTGAAAGCAAAGGGAATAAGTTCCTGGGAAAAATGCCTACATTTAAATTTTGGCATAGCTACAGTCTAGGGACCTAACATTTTATTTTTAAAAATCAGTTTATATTATAGTCTTTTGGAAATATTATTTGGGTCACTCTTTTCTATACTCACATAGGAAGAATAAAAAAAAGTCCAGTAAATAACAACATACAATTTTTATCGGATGAATATATTGAAAAAAAAAAACTGATGTGAACATATTCCTTAAGGTATGCCAATAAGAAAATTTACAAACTCTGTTTTTAGCAGATTAAATAATAAATTCAATAGACATAGTAGAATCAAAATCAGAAATATTAAGAGATGGGAAAGAAACAAATTTCAAGTTATTTATATATCTGAACTTGGCCCAAGTAATTAAAATTTTGGATACATAAATAAAATGTTTATCCATAAAGAAAATAGTGGTACCATTTATACGCAGGCCATCCTCATTTGGCATGGTACTAGAGGACCATAAAACTGATCATCCAAACGAAACCATGCAAAGCAATATTAATTATGGGGAAAACTACAAATGTTCTGTGACTTTTAAAAATTTTTGTCAAAATGTTAAAAATTCTGCCAGTTACAACTGTGTAGGGAAATGAAAAACAAAGTTAAATTAATATTTAGAGTACAGTGTAATTTAAAACATTAAAAACATTGAGAAAGTATCATTTCTTTAAAAAAATTACAAATAGTAGTTTGAATAGAGCTGGCCTTCTTGTATAAATTAACATACTGAGCAAGCATATTTTGTAAGCTTTGGCAAATTGTCAAACTCCTTTCCAAGTCTGGATAGACTTTGAACATTTTATCCTTTGTACTGTCAATGTCATGAAATAGTTCCAAAAGTTCTTCTACTGTGGAGCTTTTTTTGCTGGTGTTACCTCTGGGATATCTGTCATATTCATCACAACACTTTCCTCATTTATGTCAAAAAGTTATCCTTCACTATGTTCCTCTGGCTACATCATGTAGAGTCTCTCAAATAACAGCCATGTTCCAGAATCAACTATTACATCTATAATTCCATTTGTTCAACTCTAATTTTAAGTCCTCTGTTATCAGTACTCCTTTATTTTGCTGTACTCTCATCTTTGATGGTCAACTACACCTTTTGATTATCTATTTGTGTAGAATATCACATAGGTTTCTCATTGAGAGACAAGGAAGCAACACACTATACTCTTTGCTGTCTGTGCATCAACCAACAGATGTGCGTGAACAATCACCAGCAGACTGAATGAAATGATGTGACCGGTGGTTAATCTTGATGCATATCTGTTATTTATGTAGTTTTTGTAGTTTATTTTGTTTTGTAGGCTGAGGAGACCATAGCAAATTTTGTACTTTTTGCAATTAATCACAGTTAACAGTTGTTGTAAGCGAAATTTGAAACACATTGCTGGGAGACTGGTGTTACTTAATTAAACATGGTAACTGAAATCTGTATACATGGGAACCATGCAAAGTGAGGAATGCCTGTATATATATGTGTGTGTGTGTGTGTGTGTGTGTGTGTGTGTGTGTGTGTGTGTATTTACTAGAAGGAACAGACTTATACTTACTCAGATAAGGATTTTTTCCTATGTATGAGGAAGCTTTCCCTATGGTAAAAGACAGCTTCAGTATTGTTGCCCTACCATTCTATCTTGGCTCTCCTTCTATAGACTTCAGGTTTCAGAAAAGTAGAAGCATCCCTTTCTGGAAGCCACAAAAATGCCAAAGAAACTGGATAGTAGATAATTTGCCTCTGGCACTCCCTTTCTGGCATAATTCACTTTTGTAATTTACTTTAGTGTGCTTTCTTTTTTAGACCGTACACTGTCTAAAAAAGTGTTACCTTATACCTTATTTACATAAGGTTTCCTGAATGAATTACAAGGCAAAAAGATATGACTAAAATAACTGTAGCATTCCAGAGTTAGTGACAGATTTTATCTCTAGAAGGAAACTGATCTTTCGTTTGAGACCATTTCCCTGGAACTTCTGCTTCTGTCTAGTGTCAAGAAGCTAAGGAAAGGTGGGCTAACCTTGTATATAATCATGTGAAAGGCAACATCACTTAGAGATTAGTAAACAGGTTAACTAGTTCTACTCAGCCTACTTAAAATGGGTGAAATGCTGAAAAGAGGACCCAGGGAAAATAAGATAGGAAAGAAGGGGCATTGATTTGAAAAGCAGACACTAAGGAAGAAGATGACCACTAGGACTGGGTGAAAGGGCACAATCAATTAAACTTAGAAGCAGCAATGTTCAGTCACTAAGAATACATGTCAGACACTAAGCTGAGATATCACAGTGAATAAAATATAGTCTTTGCATATAAGGACTAAGTCACTAAGTCACTCATACATTTTTATATTTTTATATATTTACATATATTTATATATTTTAACCATTGTTACTTTGCTATTGAAATCACTATTAAATTTCATTTCTCTGTAATATAACAGTATTAGGTTAGGTAATTCCGACTTTCCAATGAAACTTGTCAAACACTACAGGACTCAGTGTAACAATACCTTGAAGAATACTAACCATGTTTTGGCCAAAATAACCAGAGGAAACTATGGCAAAATTGAAAAACAGTGATAAGATGACCATAAAAAAAGAAACCCTAAGCAAGAAATCAGAATGAGATGAAAATCAAGAACTATGAGAATGTAAGCCCTTCTTGGGGGAAGGCAATACATTTCCTTAAGTCCTAGAATAAGAAGTTTAAATTTTTAAAAAAACAAATAAATAAGAAGATCCCAGGTAAATGGAGAACTTGAGGGGATTCAAATTATAGGATGAATATCACACAGACCTTTCTATTCTACCTGCCTCTCCTTCTTGGAACATACTTCCCTCATGCACACAGCAGACTTGTGCCAACTTTTGCCCCAAACTCCTCACAATACTGACCCACTAACCTCCTTTAATCAGCACTCGGTTTTTACTCTGGTCCTATCAACCCTAGTAACAGTCCTTCTCAATTATTTCTCATGGAGAAAAAGAGTATGATAAACTAATTCTCAAAATGGTGCTCCATGACAGATAACAGCTTTTTCTGAGGACATAGAATTTTTTTTTCAGATGTCTGGAAACTGAAATACTTTTAGCCAAATGAATTTATCCTTGATGTTAAAATGTCAATTATAAAAGCCAGACAGAGGAAAATATCTTTGGACACAGGAAAGTTTCCAGAGTCCCGCAAATTACACCACTCTGGCAACCACTGGCTTGCCTGTTGGGGAGCTCAGTAGGGCACTGTAGTAGTCCTGGCTCTCCATGTCCCCTCTGTATCCCCCCATCATTGGGAACAGGGGATTGCGGAGAAGATGGCCACAGTGGTGCCTGCAGAGCCCTTATGCAGCAGCATTTGAATTCGACTTTCAGTACTACACTCGGATTGGAAACCAAACCCAAATAAAGTGCAGTTTGCAGATTTTTACCAGGATAGTGGGCAAGTGAGAAAAGAATCTATAGAGATAACTCTATAGAAACAATAGAACTCTCCTTATTTCCCTCTCCAGGCACCCAATTTATGCCAATCCGGACTTTTTATTGTTGTTCTCATGGACATTCAGTATTTTAGCTCCTTAGCACTGTCCTTGCTTTGAATAGATTATGAAAAGCTGTATAGTTTTTGAGTGACTAATAAATCCCAATGCATGCCCCTTGATACTTTCACTGTTCTTTTCCTTTCCAACTTCTTAAAGATATTTACTGTGTACCTCATATGTAATGGAATTTTTTTAAATAATTGAAATAATTCATTAAAACTAAGAATTCACACTGATTTGTAATTATTGCTAAAACCATAGTAGTTAGTATTTATGATATTCAGAAAAATACTGCCAAACATGATTCATAAAAATCTGTATTAAAATGTGTTATATTTCACAATTGCCGTGAGTTGTATGTCTGTATGCTAAGATGTGCTTAACTGCTCCCATCTGGTTTATCCTCTTGATCATAGAAAAACTGCTCCAATTGAAATCATTGTTAATGCTCTTACAATTTTAAATAGCAGACTTCCAATGTTAATATAGCAAATGATTGGCTATATTAAAAAACAATTTAAAACTCCATCTGGAGTCCAAGCTCAGAATTATGATTCTTGTCCTCCCTCCAGCACAGCATGCACTCTGGATCCAACTTATCTGCCTTTGGCACAAATTTAGACACTTAGTGGGAAGTAAAAACATACTTCAGTTCCTAGGAAAATAAGAGGACATGAAGGTGGCTAAATTGAGGCAGTGTAACCAGTCAATCCGGGGAAACACAGTGCTTGTTAAGATGTTAATACTGGTTTAAAAAAAAAAAAAAATAAAGTCGGGAGGAGAGAGATTAAAAAAAAAAAAAGGAAAAGAAAGAAGCAAAATAAACTCTCTGAAGAGTGAAAAAAAAATTGCTACTGATTTATTCCCTTATTTCTCTCAATATTACTTGTGCTTTCTGAATGTTTTCAACATCAACCTTCTGTTTATTTACCTCAGAAGTTTTCACAAGCTCTCACTGTGTTCCACATGACTTTTTGCAGCCATTTTCAAGACTGCTTGAGTACAGCTTATATTAAAAGAATTTTAGTATCTCCAGAAAGTTCCAGCAAAAAGGAATAATGAAGTCATTATTATCTGTCATCCAAAACTATATCTGTTCCCTTGGCTCTCAGGAAAAACAAGACTTTACTTCCTCTTGCATACATGTCTGGGACAGTGAGAAGTACTGAAATACACATCTAAGAAATATTAACTTAACAAACTAATTAGTGGGGTAGCAGTATTTGGAGTTAGTAAGAGAAGTCATACGCTAAACAGGTGTGGATTTGAGTCCTAACTCAGTCAATTAATAATTCTGTGGCCTTGGGTAAGTGATTTATACTAAACATTCTGTTTATCTCAATAAGGTTGGTTTTTTGGGGGGGTTTTTTTGTTTTTTTTTTTTTTTTAAAGATTTTATGTCTTTAGTTATTTGAGAGAGAGAGAGAGAGAAAGAACATGGATGTGTGTGCACAAATGAGTCAGGGAAAGGGCAGAGGGAAAGAGAGAGAGAGAGATACTCAAGTAGACTTCATGCTGAGCACAGAGCCTGAGCAGGGGCTCCATCTCATGACCCTGAGATCATGACCTGAGTCGAAACCAAGAGTCGGACCCTCAACCAACTGAGTCACCCAGGTGGCCCACAATGAGTTGTTTTTAAGATGCAAGGAAACAAGGCTCAGGAGAGCAACTGGAATACTGTACATAATAAAACAGCTACTATTGATATTAGCATAATAAATGTAATAATACTTCAGAAAATAGTTTAATAGATAAAAAGATGGAATAGACTCCATATTAATCAAAACCCAAGTACCTTATTTATCTCTCATAATATGTAAAGAATAGTTAAAAGTGCAGAGGATTCAGTAGCAGTTAAGTTTCTTCTCTAAATCCTGCCATAATTTTGAGTGACCATGAGCAATTCTCTTAACCTCTCTGGGCTTATCTTAGATTTCTCACTTACAAAATGAATAACTTGAGTTCTTGTCCTGATGTTCAGAATTCACCTATCACTAACACTATGGCTAGAAATGCAAGGATAAAAGAAACAGGAGCCCCAGGTTACAGTTAACATGAGCCATTATTCTAAGCTCTCCTAGCATGGATCCTGTTTGCAGAGAAGTAAACTATAATGAATTAGGTAGTTCAGAACATGAGCCAAAATCAGTTAATTCCTTAAAACAGCTCATGATTTACCTGAACATTTTACCTAATAATTAGTCTTGCCCTTTCCCCTTCTGTAAAAACCACAGTAACAGCCTATCAAGCTCATTTTGAATGTACTTCTTCTGTGTATTCATTTTAAAACAAGACATACACATAGTGTGATAGAAATTCGTCCCAAGACTGCTATGTGGAGAAATAATTTGGTTTAGATTGACTCCTTATGTCCTTTCCCCAAGAATATTTATTTTTTTAAATCTTTATATGATTTCTATTAATAGCCACACTCTATTTAGAAAGAGGAAAAATCCTCAGAAAAACTACAAAATCATTTCAAATGTTTCAGCATTGTTCCAAACTACTATCAAATCATAGTTAACCATGAACACTTCATTTAACAGAAAGTAATTTTGTTTCTAAATATTTTCAATTTAGGGCACCTGGGTGGCTCAGTCAGTTAAGCAGCTGCCTTCTGCTCAGGTCATGATCTTGGGGTCCTGGCATGGAGCCCCCACATTGGGCTCTCTGCTCAGTGAGGAGTCTGCTTCTCCCTCTCCTTCTGTGCTCTCTCTTTCACTCTCATTCTCACTCTCTTACTCTTGCTCTATCTCAAGTAAATAAATAAAATCTTCAAATAAATATTTTCAATTTTATCTCTAGAGAAAACTGAGCTACAGCTGCTATTTGATCACTGGTTCCTATACAATCAATTTTAACAACAACAACAAAAGGCAGATTTTAAGTTTAAGAAATCATTAAGAGGAAAAGAAGTCTGTGAAAGATAATTTATAACCCGGTTTGTTTAAAATAATGCTGTATTTCACTTTACTAAACTTACACAGACCAAAAAGCATATATTAGTCTTAAGATAATCTGCTTTAATGGTTAAAATTAGACTTTTCCAGTTTATCTCTATAGACACTTCTTTATATATTTTTCTACACAATAACCATTCAACCTTTACTTAGAGTTCCTTTTTCTGGATTGCTAATTTCATGAACCACTGGCATCATTTAGCTTTGGAAAGTAATGATTAGTTTTTCTGTCATCTGCAGTATCAATCTTCAGGATGAAATAACTGTATATTTAAAAGCAAATAAAATAGTTAAGATAATTTCCATGAAATTGTCTCTGATGCTATTCATCCAAAGTTTCTTTAGAGGTATACTTAGTGGTCAGGGGTATACTAAGTAGCATTAATCAAACAGATTCATGACTATCTATATCAAGACCACTTTTGTTAGAAATGATCACTCTCCAGTTTTCTGACTCCACAGGAGCAACCAACAACCTCAAAGAAGTTATCAGATTCTAAGCACTGTCTATGATGAAGATTAATCTGAAGGCCATAAAAATAATGATAGTGGAAGAAAAAATACAACATGAGATCAAAATCTTTCTCAACATTTTAACATTCAGCGCTTCAGCAGGAGTTATGAAGGAAAACAGACAAGGTCAGATTTCTAAAACCAGATAAAGAGCTGATGGCTAACAGTTATTAGGGCTTTGTTTAACACTTTTTGTCTGACACTCTTTGTCTGACACTGTATTGCATGGATTATCTCATTTCTTGTTCCCAAAACCTCCCTATGAAACGAGTAGTATTATTTCCACATTTTACAAATGAGGCGATTGAAGGGTAGAGAGATTAAGCACCCTACCCAAATCAATGGGACTTAAAAAAATGGCAGATGGGATTTGAACCAAGTAACCAGAGCCTAAATAACACTTTCAACCTAAATCTCCCAAGAGGAAAAGAATATGACACACTAAGACATCAACACAGCTCATTATTATTTGTATTTAGATAGCCATACCAAGTCAAATATTGCCCTCAATATTTTGGGGCCCTTAATACTTTGAAAGATATTTTTGATCTTCCTTTTCCCCTGTAGAAAATGAACAACTCAGTATTTGGGAAAAACAAAACAAGCTGAATATATAGCAGAGAAATAGGAAATTGCACAACATATTTTCTTCGAAATAATTCTAGCAATTGTGTTAATATTTCTTTTTACCTCAGAAAAAGCTTAGTCATATACATACCACTACTGTTTTTTACCAGTCATCCCCAATTCTCACTTCTTTCCTACTCTTCAGGTCGCACATTCTCATGTATATCATGGCAGAGAGGATTATTTCCTAAGAAAATAAACTAAGGGTATATTTTAGGGTAAATTATTTTAGGGTAAATTTAAAAAGGGTATACCTATAACCAGGTATATCTCACTTCACATATAAAAGTTGAAGAGTGACTTCAGAGTTTCAGAAGTGGGTTACTGCCCTAATATTAGAAAAGGAAGAAGAAAAGAAAAGCTTCAACATTCTATCACTGACTTTAACTTCTTTCCCCACATGAATTTTGTCCCCATCATTAACTGAAGGGTTTTGTTTTTCAAGGGTTTTGTGGGCTCCACTTTCATGGATGAGGACAGCATCTTAATTTCTTTCGCTGAAAAAAAGTAATTTAAAACAATGACTTCAGGCACAACTTCAAAATGAGATTTTAAACAGTTTAAGAGCTTCTAGACCCAGATGACATCCAATTATGTCAAAGTAAAACTATGTGTTAGGGGTCTTACCTTATCACCTTGCATTCCAGGGGGCCCCATTAATCCAGAAAGGCCTTGATTCCCCTAAGAACAAAACACAAACGGAAGTTTAATGTTATGAAAAGGAAGTGAAAATTAGAATTCCCTTGCTACAGGATTTCATCTTGGACATCAAAACCTTACTGCATTCATTTCTGATCTTCGCAGTCCGCCTCAAGTTCCACCTCTTTTCTGAGTCCTTTTGAGACTTTTTCTGAGGCTCCTGGTATTTCTCTCTTCCCACGCTGAGTGCCACTGTACTTCCCCGCCTCCATACTCCTGCTCCTTTTTCCCTGATGCTCTTTTCTCTAGGAATGAAAAAAACTCCCCAAATTCCTATAGTTCCAAGGTTTATTGTGTTTTAAAAAAAAGTTTACCTAAAAATCCTACAAGCACTTCGTGCGGCAGCTGCGGAGGGCTGGCTGCCTCCTAGCAGGACTCCCACTAGGAACTGGGTTGCAGGGAGCGAGGGCTCGGCTCAGGAGGCACACCAGAGAAAGGGACACTTCCGCTTCCGGCTACACTGGTATTGGCTGCTGCACCTCTGGGGAGTAAATGCTGTGAAAATTTTGGGGGAGGACGCGTGTTTGGCTCCAGCAGATGGGACTTCACCTATTAGGGCGGTCCATCTTCCTGATCCTGCAGATTTGATGAGGGCCTCTGAGCCCATCTTAGGATAGGAGGGAGAAAGTGTACTCATGTGAGGGGGAAGGAGTGTCTGGCGGGTAGAAGTGACGGTGGGAAAAAACAGAGGAGGCTGTGTAAACTGACAAAGAGAAAACACCACAAAGGAATGGGAAGATAATCTTGAGGCACTTTGCTGCAAGTGGTTTTTCTTTACTTCCCTTCCCCTCCGTCTTTCTGCTGCAACAAATATATTGTGTATTGAAAAAAAAACAATGTTGTGAAAGAAAAAAAGGGTACTTAGGTAATAATCCTAAATAAACTAAGTGACTGCATTGTGTTTAACGTTTACTGCACTATGTACTTTACTATGTCATCAAATTAAATAATCAGAACAGAAAAGAATGTTTCTGATGATGAACAATCTAATACCTTTCCATTTGTACTAACTTCATTTTAATACTTCTTGACATTTTACTAAGATGGCTTCCATTTGTGATGGGATGACCATTTTATACAGATTTTTTTTTTTTTTATATTCATTACTCTGATGGGGGGAAAGAAAGCTGCACTAGGAAACAGGTTATTGGAGGCTTATCTCCTTCCACTAGGTCTAATCATGGGTGGATCACTTAGATTTCCTTTTAAAGTTCCTCCACCAGGAAAATGAGAATAATATCTCACTTGACTTATAGGAAAGGAAAAAAGAAACACACCATTTAGTGGTTATTTTTGTGTGCCACTGAGATCCCAAAATGGCTTAACACTTAAACATGCTCTATGAGAGACGTTCTTTAATACATGTTCCATGCTGGAGGACTAGACCCTGCACTTCTTTTGTGTTATCACTGACAATATATTTATTGTAAAAATGGCTAAGTGATTAAAAATAAAACATAACTGTTTCCCAAACCCCTCAACTCTCACCAATATGATGTTCATATTTTATTTGTATTCATAATGTATGTGTATAACTGATATCTTGCCTCCTCAGTTTGAACCTAATCTTAAATGTAAATACAATGTCCAAGAAATGTTTTTAAATTTTACTATTCTAAAAATACATCTCTCAATTTTAAGAGTTGGATTTCACTTAAAGCTCAATGGCAATATATTATTAAATCCTGTATCTTACTACCTTACTCCTATATAATATGAACCATAATTAGTATATGACTAACAAAAAGGGAAAAAAGACTGACATACTTCCAAGCCTCAATTCCAATGCTGAACCATCCTATATTTCATACAGATACTGTACACATACCAAGCCACCCTATATCTTGTACAGGAAAGTCACAAGTGAAGATAAAACCAAGCATTTGATATAAATGTGAAGGCTTAATTTGGGGGTTTAAAGAAGTCACCAAAACAGAATGGGCTTTAATTTTTAAATTTTAAGTAAGAAATCAAATGTTCTATATTTAGATTTTTAAAAGATGGCATTTTGTTTCTCAGATTACAGGATATTTTTCCCCACAATAACTAAGGGACCAATGAAAATAAATTTCTAATAAATTTCCATTCTCTTTCTAAATTATTTATATTCAGTGAACTCAGTTCCATCACAGGAATAAAATTCTCAAGATTCTAGATTAAAAATTTTTTTGAGGATTTACTTTTTGATGTAATACCTGTAAAGTTCATTAAGATGATTTTTTTTTTTAAGTTTACAAGAGTTTCTGTAAGCCAATTAAAAGATCAGATTTCAGGGGTGCCTGGGTGGCTCAGTGGGTTAAAGCCTCTGCCTTCAGCTCAGGTCATGATCTCAGGGTTCTGGGATCAAGCCCCACATAGGGCTCTCTGCTCAGCCGGGAGCTTGCTTCCCCCTCTCTCTCTGCCTGCTTCTTTGCTTACTTGTGATCTCTCTCTCTGTCAAATAAATAAATAAAAATATTAAAAAAAAAAAAAAAGATCAGATTTCAACCCAGGAGCCACCAAAATTACTCAGGGATTCTAAAAGTTTGTGAATGTATACCATACAAAGAAAAACATCCTATAATTGTATCACACTTGTCCAAATAGAGATTCCCAGATGTATTCCTAAAGACTCCAATTTTATTCAGACTCACTAGAAAACAGTATCCTCGTCTTAACAAAGATTTTGTTGCTAGTTTTATTCAAAATGTTAGTTTCTTTTTACCTAAATGTGAATGTGTATGTTTTACAGCATTACAATAAAGTGAAATGCATACTAGACTAAAAGTCAAACAAATACATCATTAACTTAACCACTTACTATCAATGAGTCATTTAAATTCTAAGAATTCTGTTTTCCTAACTGGAAAACAAGATAATAATGAGTGCTTCTCTCAATTATTCAGGATTTGAAATGATAACGTACATGGAACTAGTCTAAAAAAGGCACAAACGGCATTAGAATTTATGTATTATTGTGTGTATGCCTTTTAACAGCAAATTTTTGAGATTAGGGTCACATACTGCTCTAATGTTTCACCCCACCCATCCCTAAAGGGTAGGTAGCACAACGGTGGGCCACAGTAGACACTCAATAAAATAATGTGAATATTTTAATTAATATATTAAGCTGATGATATAATTTATTTTTCAAATATTTCTTCCTTCATTCAAGTTCTCTACCTTCTCTGTCTGATACATTCTCTAGTTTTCTATCTCCTCCATCTGATATCAAGTAAAATCTACATTTTAAAAAGGTAAAAATGAATTTTTAGTGCATGAAATATATTACCATGATTTTATTCCTTGGGCAACTAATTACCTTTTCTCCAGGTACAGCTTGACCAGGGGAAAATCCTGGATCTCCTTTGGGGCCCTAGGTAAAATAATTATAAAACACTTTGTGAAGCATAAATTATACACAGTATAATACACTTTTTCAATTGAATGCATTATAAAATGACATATATATTATATGGTATTAAAATTATTTTAAATTGAGATGGGCATGCATTATTTGCTTTTTTATTGTACATTTTTATTAGCCTCATTTTTAAATCCTGAGAAGACTGTCAGACATGGATGATTTTAAAAATCTAATAGTTATGCTACCATTGAAACATCTTTCCTTAAGGGACCTATATAAAGGCTCCATTAACATCCACTTTTGTGACATATTCAGTTATAACTCCTACTTTAGCATTGGAAAACTAGTCACTTTTAGTAAAAAAAATCTGCTTATAATTCTTAAAATTTTATGATACCATTCCAAGTTTAAATATTTTCCAAAATCTTGCAACGTACATACATTACTTTTATAATAAAAAATAAATCAGAAATACCTCTAATTGCCAAAATATATATAAAAATAGATACTTTTCCTACTTTGGGAATCTTATATTTTACATTTCAAGAGAAATATGACATTAGGTTTCAACGAAATTTTTTTGCACAATATTAATCTTTCTTACTATGCTTACTGGCAAAGGATCTCTTTTTCTATTTCCCATCTCATAAAATTAAGAGGCCACAATTCAGACTCTCTATAATTCTAATTATGATTTCATTACCATTCTCAACTAGTAATAATTTCCATTCCTAGAGAGTTCTAAATGCTATTTTCATTCTATGAGAAATAGTCATGAGTTCTTCCACAAATTCAGGGATGCTTTCAAATACCACTCAAACTGAAGAGAAGAGGGAAGACCAAAAGGAAAGTCTTTCCTGTTCTCCATTTTATGAGTCTTCCCATTTCACAAATTAGAAATAAATCCTCACTGGCTAAATGGCCTATATTCTTGAATCAAAGAAAATTTTTAAGGAAAGGTTGTTTTCCAGGTTGACCTCTCCCTTTCCATAGCTACCACAACTTCTATTATTAAGCCTACAATTTTAGGCCATTGATTACAAAATTATGGAACCTGAGAAAGAGCTTTAATGATATCTCAATATTTAAGAACTCAATCCATTCTCCAGAAAAAAAGTTAATATAGTTAGAATTTATAAGAGATATTACAGCTTATCTAGTAAAACACATTTTATAGACAGAGGGGCAATGAAGTTCAGAAATGTTAAATGACTTGATTAAAGTTGCTTAGAAAAGTACTGGCAAACTGGGTTAATTTTTTTTTCTCATGTCACAATGTCTATTAAATAAAAATCATACTTATTGGTTTTAATTTACAGTCTTTTATTATAAAACCTGACCAACTGATTTGAGGCAATATGTACAAAGAATTTTTAAAGAACTTAAGAAATGATAGCCCTTGAGAATTTTAAATATAATAAAATTCTTACATTTAAACTTTAAATATAATAAAATTTTTACTTATAAATATCACATTAAAAATTCTTATTTTTAGGTTCTTTCCAAATTTCCTATTATCTGTCTACTTTCTCTTATCAACTAATTTAACATTTCATCCTCATTAGAAAAAAAACTCTGAGAACATGGATAAAAGTAATCAATTGATCAATAAAAATCATATTTAAAGAAAGCTTTTTCTTATTCATAAGGCTTACGTATCTAGGCAACATATTTAAAGAAATACATGCTAAATCTCTTTTATTCCCACACAAATGTGCTTGAGTTTATTGATCAACTTGTTCTACAACCAATTCTAGTCTTCATGAAGGGAATGCTCTTAACTTGGCCAGTCGTGGGTTGGGATCCTCCTTAGTATAAAATGCATGAGCAGAGATTATTGAACATACCAATTTTACCTAATGTCAAAGAAGTAGGGTATATTTCTCTGCATTAAAAAAGACCCCAAAATTTCTTGCTTTCTTCCTCATTTTGTTTTAATTCTACGACTCCCAACACACTTTTAGTCGTACTTGATTGGTTTTTCAAATCCCTTTTCAAATCAAAAAATAAATATAATTGACTTTGACTTTCAATACGGACTTCTACATGACTTTTGTTAAAGGAGCTATATATCCTTTTGAGTGTAAGAGGAAAAGGAAATTGCCTACTCTTTATTACTCAAAGAATTCTCAAAGTCCCACCTATTCTACTATTCTGCTATAGTCTATATATGGATGATTTTATAAATAATTTTTCGGCACAGCTCTTTCAGACTATTATTGGGTCTCTGAGGGCCCTCTGTCTAGTGAGGAAAACTTCTTAAGTACTAGACCCATTAATATGTTAGAACAGATTTATCAGATTAGAGACCATTCAATATAATGGAAAGAACACTGGGACTTAGAGTGAAAACACTGAACAATCATTTAAGCTCTCTGAATTCGAGATTCCTCTTCTATAAAATGGAAATAAGAATAATAATATCTGCCTAGTTTAGCTTGTAAGATATAGGTAAAATTCTCTATAGAGTATATATATGTAAGTATTAAAAATATCAAGACCAGAGACAATCATTAAAATCTATTTTACAATTATTGCCATCTTAAAAAGCAGAGAATACAATTTGTGAATGAATCATTGATGAAACAGCAAAATTTAAACAAAAAGAATTTGGAATTAAGAATTCAAATATGGATGAGCTAAATTAGGAGAGTCCCATAAAAGAAACACTAAATGACATGATCTTGAGGTAACATCACTTGAATATTCCTCACTTTAACATTACAAATAACTATATGACCTCCATAATACTTGAAGCATAAAATTTGAAGCATTACATTCTCTAAGCAATACTTCCTATCTTTTTAGCTCACTCTCTAAGCAGCCACAACAATTATTTGACCTACTGCAACTGCTAATATGTGATCCCACCATATTTTCAGTGTCTCATCCCCATGTGGCCTAACTTCCATCCTTAAGCAGCCTAAACACCAAGGTCTGACATTATAATCACTTCCTTGCATACATAAGTGGCACCACTTTTTCTTTCTCCCTCTGTCTTACAAGCTTATCTAGAAATTCTTAAATCTAGAATCTAGACACCTCTTCTGTCCCATCCCCTAGTAGCTAAATGTGACTAAGAGAAAATAATCATGCTGACAAACCTCACTTTAAATTCATGACTTTTTACATTAATTGGTTTTGTTTTCTTTTGTTTTTGATATGTCTAATAATTATCTTAGTCAATTCACTTTTCCATTTTCATAGATAATTATTTCATAACTCTTGCTCTCCACTCTAAGTGGGTGATCTTGTTTTTAACATTTACAACTTGTCTCAACCAAATCCACAACCCACATAAATCTGTTCCAAAAATACTCTGCCTTCATTACCAAACCCACTATTCTCTCTCAATTATTTTCTCTCATAACTGATCCATTGTCTTCCCTACATTATTTTAATTTTTATTTCTTCCCAGGATAATTGATATCACCAAGTAAACACACTGTAATTCCTCCAATCTTAAAAAACAACTTTCTTTGAGCTACATCTCCCTTCTCTGCTCCATTACACTATTTTGAAAGCAAAACTCCTGTACTAATGAGGAGACTTCTTCCATTCTCTCTTGGACTTAACCCACTCAGGCTATTGTCCTTACCCTACCTCATTGTCATTCTTTCTCAGTCTCCTTTGCTAGTTCCTCTTCTTCGTCCTAATATACTAAACTCTGGGATACTCAAAGATTTGGTCTTTGGAAAATTCTCTGTCTATATACATCCATAGGTCAAAATACATAAAACAATTATTTGAATGCATAGGAGAACAATCAAAAAGCAGGACACACTGGAGGGGATTCAAGAAAAGAACCGCACTTGGTACAGTACACAATTATACAACTTTTCTTCCTCTTCTTCTTCTTCTTCTGGAGATTTTATTTATTTACTTATTTGAGAGAGAGAGAATGAGAACAAGTGAGCGTGAGAAGGGGAAGGTCAGATGGAGAAGGAGACCCCTTGCTAAGGAGGGAGCCTGATGTGGGACTTGATCCTGGGACTCCAGGATCATGACCTGAGCTGAAGGCAGTCACTCAACCAACTGAGCTACCTTACAACTTTTCTTCTAAGGACCCTCCACAGTCTGCATGGAATGACTAGAATTCAAGCAGAAAACCGTAGATGTTTTGGCTAATAGTGTCAGAGGACAGAGTGTGAGACTACCTGAATAACTGTAAGTTGAGATGGGAAATCCTAGAGAAAAAAGAAAAGAACAGATGAAAAGAAATGAAAAAAGAAAGAGGACAGCTTCCCCCCAAAATCTAGATAAAGACTCTCTTCAATTCTTGGCTGATCCTAAATGTGGTTGCATGAGATGGATTCTGGAGTTCACCAAAAAGCAACAACCAGAAGGCTAAAATAATTGAATATAAATTTTAGCTGCTGGCTGCAGGGGAAATAATTTGGGATTTGAGTCACATCACTTTAAGGGACATGGTAAATGCCTTGGTAATCACCTTTCCATTGAAATTCAGGAAGGGCTATACTTTAGAAGCAAGCATTATATGCTTGGACTAACACTAACACTATAAGCAAAACTAAAACAAATCTGTCCCTTAAAAAAGTTGCCAAAACCTATACAAGTTTAAGATGATGAGCCAGTTATTTAATTGTTATTTAATTAATAATTTAAATAATTGTTATAATTGTTTATAAATTATTACAATTATTTATAATAATTTAAGCAATTATTATAAACAATTATTTAAATAATTGTTTAAATTATTAACTAAAATAAATAATTTAAGTTATTTAATTGTTGAACAAAAAAAAATCAGCCATTATCAAAGGATTTCAGAGAAAGCTAACAGAATCTAAAGTTCTTCCACATATTAAACATAATATGCAATACATAATCAAATGTTTCTAGGCATACAAAGAAAAGCAAGATCTGACCTGCATTAAAGAGAAAAGTGGTCAATACAAACAGACCTCAAAAGGATCCATATACTGGAATTAACAGCAGAGGATTTTAAATTGACTATAATAAATATATTTAAAGATGTAAGGTAAATGATCATCATAATTAGTGAACACAGATATATCAGCAGACAAGTGAAAACTACACAAAAAAGAACAGTAGAATCCTAGAACTGATAATATAGTATCTGAAATGAAAAATTTTCTGGATGAGATTAACAATATATTATAGAAGGCAGAAATTAAGTTTAGTAAACTTAAGGAGAGATCCATAGAAATTAACTAATCTGAAGTAAAGAAGAAAAAAATGAAAAAATGAACAAAGTTCTAGTGACCTGTGAGACAACATGAAGTAGTCTAACATACATGGAGTCCCAGAAGGAAAAGAGAGAAAGAATGGGACAGAAAGATTACTTGAAAAAGTAATAGCCAAAAATATCCCAGATTCATTACAGAAAGACCAAAAACTTACAGATCCAAGACATTCAGTGAATTCCAAACAAGAGATATCTAAGGGAAACCACCCCTATGTACATTGTCATCAAACTGCTGAAAGCCAGGCAAAGAGAAATACCTCAAGAGCAGCCTACGAATAATGACACATTACACAAAAGGGAATAACAAGGTGACTAATGATTAACTTTTTATCAGAAACAGTGTAGATTACAAGACAAGAACCACAAGTATCTTTTTTTTTAAAGATTTTATTTATTTGACGGAGAAAGATCACAAGTAGGCAGAGAGGCAGGCAGAGAGAGAGAGAGGAAGAAGCAGGCTCCCTGCCAAGCAGAGAGCCCAACACCGAATTCGATCCCAGGACCCCGAGATCATGACCTGAGCTGAAAGCAGAGGCTCAACCCACTGAGCCACCCAGGCGCCCCAAAAATATCTTTAAAGAACTGGAACAAAGACACTCTCAACCAAGATTTCTATATTCTATAAAAATATACTTCAAAGAACATATATAAAACAAATTTCAGGTAAATAAAAACCAAGATAATTCAACACCAGCACAATTGTTCCCCAAGAAATATTGAAGGAACTTCTTTTAGCTAAAGGGAAATGATACCAACTAGAAATTACATCCATAGGAAGAAATGAAAAGCCCTGGAAATGAAAATAAATGAAGAAATATTAAATGACTCCCTTGTTTGTTTCTTCTCTTAATTTCTTTAAAGACTGATCACTTAATACAAAAATTACTACATTGTACTTTAGGGTTTATAATGATATAGATGTAAAATAAATGACAATAAAACACAAAGGATTATATAAATATAATCATAATGTCATAAGGGTCTTATATTTTAAATGAACTGTTACCATATTAACTCTAGTAAACTAGAATGCGTTAAGGATGGATATTGTAATTTCTAAAGCAACTATTAAAATCAATCAGTCAGAGATACAGCTGAAATGTCAATAGAGAAATTATATGGAATACTATGGAATATTTTATTAACCCAAAAGAAGGCAAAAAAGGAGGAATGAAGACCATAAAACATCTGAGATAAATGGAAAAGAAATGACAATGTAGGTGAGACCAAATCATATCAATAATTACACAAATATAAATGGACTTAACATTCCAATTAAAATCAGAGATTATCAGACCAGATAAACAAGCAAGATCTAATATGTATTGTCTATAAGAAGTATATTTTAAATATAGAAAGGTAAAGGAAAAGAAAAATATATACCAGTTAAACAATAATCATAAAAAAGCTGGTGTAAAGGTACCACCAGAGATAAGGAGAGACACTTGATAATGATAGAAAGGATCAGTTCATTAAAAAGACACAACAATCCTTAAACATGTAATGCACAACACAGAGCTGCAAAGTAAATGAACCTAACATTGACTAAATATTTCCTAAACACTAAACAGAGAAACAGACAAATCCAAATAATAGTTGGCTGTTTTAACACACCTCTCTCAGTAATTAATGGAATAACTATATTTAAAAAAAAAAAAAAAAAAAAAACAACCAGTAAGGATAGAGAAAATTTGACCATCATCAACCACCTTAGTCTAATTGGTATTTATTGGACACTATAACCAAAAACTACAAAATACACAATATTTTAAACTTTGCAGCAAGGAAGAGAGTGGCATGATATATTCAAAGTGCTAAAAAAAAAAAAAAAAAAAAAATCTGCAGCTAAGAATACTCCATCCAGCACAGATATCATTCAGAATAGAAGGAGATATAAAGAGCTTCATAGATGAACAAGACCTAAAGGAGTTCATGACCACTAAACCAGCCCTACAAGAAATGTCGAAGGGGATTCTTTTGGTGGAAAGGAAAGACCATAAATAAGAGTATGAAAATAAGTATATCTATAAAAATCAGTCAAGGGATTAAAAAAATAAAAAGATGTGATGTATGACACCATATATCTAAAATGTGGTGGGGAGAGGAGTAAAGAATGAGTTCAAACAAAAATGACCATTAATTTAATATAGACTGCTATATGCATAAAATGTTATACAAAAACCTAATGATAACCACAAATCGAAAACCAGTAATAGATATGTAAAGAATAAGGTGAAAGGAAACCAAATATATCCCGAAAGAAAATGAGCAAACCATGAAAGAGAGCAAGATAAGAAAGGATCAAAGAAAAATCACAAAACAACCACTAAAAAGGTAACAAAACAGCAGTATTTGATATATTTGATACAAATCTATCAATAACTACTGGGAATGGACTAAATGCTCCAACCAAAAGACAGCAGAGTAACAGAGGGGATAAAAAAAGACCATCTATGTACTATCTACAGGAGACTCCTTCAGCCCTAAAGACACCAGCAAACTGAAAGTGAGAGGATGATAGTCAATTTATCATGCAAATGCATGTGATAAAAAGAAGCTGGAGTAGCACTACTTACATCAGACAAAACAGACTTTAAAACAAAGATTGTAACAAGAGACAAAGAAGGACACTAATCACAAAGGAATCAATCCAACAAGAAGATATAACAATTGTAAATATTTATACACCCAACATGGGAGCACCAAATACGTAAAACAGTTAACAATAACATGAAGAAACTAATCAATAGTAATACAATAATAGTAGGGCACTGTAACACTTACATCAATGGACAGATCATCCAAAGATAAAATCAACAAGAGTAACTTTGAATGACACACAAGATCACATGGATTTAACAGATATATACAGACTATTCCACCCTAAAATGGTAGAACACACATTCTTTTCAAGTGCACAAGGAACACTCTCCAGAATAGATCACATACTAGATCACAAAAGAAGTCTCAACAAATTCAGAAAGATCAGTCATACATATTTTCTGACTACAATGTTATGAAACCAGAAATCACTGTAAGAAAAAATATGGAAAGAGCACAAATACATGGAGATTAAATAACATGCTACTAAACAATTAATAGGTTAACCAAGAAATTAAAGGAAAAAATAAACTTACATGGAAGTAAATGAAAATGAAAATATACAGGTCCAAAATATTTGAGATGTAGCAAAAGTGGTTCTAAGAGGAAAGTTTATAGCAATATAGACTACCTCAAGAAGCAAGGAAAATCTCAATTAACAAGCTAAACTTACACCTCACAGAGCTAGGAAAAACAAAACAAAACAAAACAAAACCAGCAAAAGGAAGGAAATAAAGATTAAAGCAGATATAAATGATATAGAAACTAAAAAAAAAAAAAAATAATAATAATAATAATAGAACAGATCAATAAAACCAGGAGCTTGTTCTTTGAAAAGATCAACAAAACTGATAAACCTCTAGCCAGACTTGAAGGAAGGAAGGAAGGAAGGAAGGAAGAAAAGAAGGGCTCAAAATCACAAATGAGAGAGAAATAACAGCCAACATTGAAGTGGGAAACAGAGACAGAAGAAAATCATTAAAATTCCTTACCTACTGACAAGCCCTTGAAAGAGAGTGGCTCTCCCCTGGGGACTCAACTGCCCTCACCTTGAGGTTTTGCTAAGGACAATCCTAGCCTGACCGACCCCCTACTCCAACAGGTCCAACCAGGATCCTGTAAGTCTACTTTAACAATTCCTTTAGGAAACTTTATCTCTAAACGGCCAAGATAGTGTTGACAATCATTCCCAAGCATATGGCCCACTGATATACATCTAAAGGGTCTCAGGAGAAGGTTTTATTACTGATAATGAATAACCTTTTCCCCAGACAATAGCTAGCCCCTCAAGGTCCTAGAAACCTTGCTTCCAAAATTCTTTAGAGACTTACATCATCCATAATCCCCTTTGTCCTCACCCACCACTGAGTCCACCCCTACTCTGCCTTTAAAAACTCTGACTGTAATCTGGTTCCGGATCCAAGTCCCTACACCGCTGTGCTGTGTTGGGTATACTTGGGCCCAAGCTTAAGCTTGTTAAATAAACCCTCGTGTGATTGCATCGGTGTTGGTTCCTTGGTGTTGGCTCCTTGGTGATCTCTTGGACGTGAAAACTTGTGCATAACAAACATCACAGAAATACAAACAATTGTAAAAGAATATTATGAAAAATTATAGGTGGACGATTGGACAACCTAAAAGAAATGGGTAAGTTCCTGGGAACATATAACCAACCAAAACTTCCCAAAGCAGAAACAAAAAATTTGAACAGACCGATTACCAGTAATGAAATTGAATCAGTAATCAAAAAAATCCCAACAGGGACGCCTGGGTGGCTCAGTTGGTTAAGCAGCTGCCTTCGGCTCAGGTCATGATCCCAGCGTTCTGGGATCGAGTCCCGCATCGGGCTCCTTGCTCATCAGGGAGCCTGCTTCTCCCTCTGCCTCTGCCTGCCATTCTGTCTGCCTGTGCTTGCTCTCTCTCCCTCTCTCTCTCTGACAAATAATTAAATAAAATCTTTAAAAAAAAAAAAAAAATCCCAACAAACAGAAGTCCAGGACAGATGGTTTCACAGGTGACTTCTACCAAGCACTTAAAGAAGAATTAATATCTATCATTCTCAAACTATTCCAAAAAATAGAAGGGTAAGAGAAACTTCCAAATTCATTCTATGAGCCCAACATTGCTCTGATACCAAAACTAGGTAAAGATACCACCAAAGGAGAGAGGGAGAGAGAACTACATGCCAGTATCTCTGATGAACATAGATGCAAATTTCCTCAACAAAATATTTGCAAATGCAGCGTTGGTGGTATAGTGGTGAGCATAGCTGCCTTCCAACAATACATTTTAAAAATTACCACAATGAAGTGGGATTTATCCCTAAGATGCAAGGTAGTTTAATATTTACAAACCAATCAACATGATGTATCACATTAACAAGAGAAAGAAGAGGCTATGATTATTTCAATAGATGAGAAAAAGCATTTGATAAAACATAACATCCTTTCATGATAAAAGCTCTCAACAAAGTAGGTTGTGAGGGAACATACCTTAACATAATAAAGGTATGTATGAAAAACCCACAGCAAACATCATACTCAATGGGGAAAAACTGAAAGCTTTTCCCCTAAGATCAGGAACAAGACAAGGACGTCCGCTCTCTTCACTTTTATTCAACATAGTATTGGAAGTCTTAGCCAGAGTGAACAAACAATAAAAATAAAGAAAAGATATCAATTGGTAAGGAAGAAGTAAAACTTCCACTATTTACAGATGACAGGATGCTATGCATAGAAACTCTGAAGACTCCACCAAAAAACTACTAGAACCAACAGTTTAGTAAAGTTGCTGGACACAAAACTGATGCACAGAAGTATGTTGCATTTCTATACACTAATACTGAAGCAGCAGAAAGAGAAATTAAGGAATCAGTCCAATTTACAATTGCAACAATAATAATAAAATACTTAGGAATAAACTTAACCAAAGAAGTGAAAGACCTATAATCTGAAAACTATAAAACACTGATGAAAGAAATTGAAGATGACACAAACAAATGGAAAGACATTCCATGCTCATGGATTGGAAGAACAAATATTGTTAAAAATGTCTATATTACCCAAAGCAATCTACAGATTTAACGCAATCGCTATCAAAACACCAACACTATTTTTCTCAAAACTAAAACAAACAATCCTAAAATTTGTATGAAAACACAAAAGACCCTGAAAAACCAAAGCAATCTTGAAAAAGAAAAAGCTGGAGTTGCCACAATTCCAGACCTCAAGTTATATTACAAATCTGTAGTAATCAAAATAGTATGGTACTGACACAAAAATAGACAGATGGATCAATGGAACAGAAAAGAAATTCCAGAAATAAACTCACAATTATATGGTCAAATGATCTTCAACAAATCAGGAAAGAACATCCAGCGGGAAAAAGATAGTCTCTTCATCAAATGGTGCTGGGAAAACTGGACAGCTACGTGCAAAAGAATGAAACTGGACCACTTTCTTACACTATACACAAAAATAAATTCATAATGGATTAAAGAGCTAGATATGAGACCTGAAACGAGAAAAATCCTAGAAAAGAGCACATGCAATCATTTCTCTGACATCGACCATAGCAGTATTTTTCTAGATATGTTTCCCAAGGCAAGGGAAACAAAAGCAAAAATACACTATTGAGGCTACATCAAAAGAAAAACCTCTGTACAGCAAAGGAAACAATTAGCAAAACTAACCAACAACATATTGAATGGGAGAAGATATTTACAAATGACATAACTGAAAAAGGGTTAGTATCCAAAATATATAAAGAACTTAAAAACTCAACACTCAGAAACCAAATCATCCAACTAAAAAATGGGCAGAAGACACGGACAGACATTTCTCCAAAGAAGACATACAGATGGCCGACAGACAAATGAAAAGATGTTCATCATCACTGACGATCAGGAAAACAAAAATCAAAACTATAATTACCTCTTGTCTGTCAAAACAGCTAAAATTGAAAACACAAGAAATTAAGTGTTAGTGAGGATGTGGAGAAAAAAGAACCCTCGTGAGAATTGGTGGAACTAGAAACTGGTTGGGAATGTAAACTGGTGCAGCCACTCTAGAAAACCATATGGAAAAAAAAAAAAAGAAAGAAAGAAAACCATATGGAGGCTATTCAAAAAGTTAAAAATAGAACTACTCTATGATCCAGTAATTGCACTATAAGGTGTTTATACCCAAAATACATAAACAGTAATTCAAAAAGATACAGGCACTCTGGTGTTTATTGCAGCATTATTTACAAAAGTCAAATTATGGAAGCAGCCCAAGTCCACTGATAGATGAACAGACAAAGAAGATGTGGAGTGTGGGGGTATGTTTGTGGATGTATATATACTATTTGTAATGGAATATTATTCAGTCATAAAAAAGAATGAAATCTTGCCACTTGCGACAATATGGATGAAGGTAGAATATAATGCAAAATAAGTCAGTCAGAGAAAGACAAATACGATATGACCCCACTCATGTGCAATTTAAGAATAAAAAAAAAATGAGCAACAGAAAAGAATAAAAAAAAAAAAGAAAAGAAAAAACAAAAATCAGAATCTCAACTATAGAGAACAAACTGGTGGTTACTGGTGGGAGGTGGGTAGGGGGAATGGATAAAATAGGTGATGGGGATTAAAGAGTACACTTCTCGTGATGAGCACTGAGTAATATATAGAATTGTTGAACCATTATATTGTACGCTGAAACTAACAACACTGTTAAGTATATTGCCCCTTGTCCCTGCCTGCCTTTCTTCTGACAATCCTTCATTAATGTCAGCAAAAAAGACCATCAGCATGTTGATATTAACCTAACAGGCAGACAGATATATGACCAAAGTCCTGATTGGCATGACTCAGCACACCTTGATTGCTTAAGACAGTTCTGCAAAAGAGCTCATAAAAACCCCTAAACTTAGAAACTCTGAGGGCAACCCTCTGAGGTCCCCTCTTTCTCTGGGAGCTTTGTACTACTGCTCAATAAACTTCTCTTTGCTGCTCATCAATCTTAGTCTGGTCTACCTCTTCATTCTTCAAAGTGAGATGACCAAGAACCACGAGCACTTAAGGCAGAGAAATCCTGCCAACACAAGGGGCTACATCATCCGGCTCTGGCTATCTCTCCGACCTATCTTCCAGGATTTATCTCCATCAGCTTATCCTCAAAGACTCTCAAGCAGCCGCCTGCCTCAAGGCTTTTGGATTGACTGGGTTATTTTTGCTGTTCTTCAACCCTTTCCTCATCAGGATTGCAAAAATGGTTATTTTAAATTCTAACATGCTTTCCTCATTTCCTAGCTTTTTCTATAGAGAGAAAATACCTTTCATCAGCTATTTGGTTGTCCTGAGCTTAAGTTCTATTAAAAAAAAGCAAGATAATTTTATAAGAAAACTTTTTTCCTTCCCCTTATTTTTCTTCTATTTATCATTTTTCAAAATAATGATATTGTAGTATAATAAAAATATATATTTTGTCTTTGTTCTGGCTTCTGACAAAGAGCTCATAAAACCCTTGGAATTTCCTGAGTTCCACAAGTGTCTTTTGTTATTCATAACAATCCCCTCTGGCCACATCTGAGTTTATGCTAATGAGGTGACTCAGTGTGGTACCCATAGATAGCTTCAGGATGAGGGCTAGTCACCAGAAAGGCAAACAAGGGGCTAGAGGGTGGGAATTTAGGCGGAGTGGGGGGAGGGGAGGGTGAGAGATTGAAATACACAAACTTTTGAACAAAGCGATTCCAAGAGCTTCCAGGTTGGTGAACACATTAATATGCCCGGAAGGTGGCACACCTGGAGAGGGCGCCGAAGTTCTAAGCCCCCACCTTCCATATCCTGCCCTATATGCTCTTTTCCTAGCTATTCCTGAGTTGTATTCTTTATAATAGACTGAGAAATCTGTTTTCCTGAGTTTATGAGCTGTTCTAGTGCAGTATTAAGCCTGGGGGAGTGGGGGGTTGTGAGAACCCCTGAATTTGTAGTCAGTCAGACAGAAACATGAGCAGCCTGGACAACTCCTCTGTGGCTGTTGTCTCAAGTATACGCAGTGGAGTCTGACACTAACTCAGTGTTGAATATCCAGTTGGTGTGAGAGGATTTGATCATTTCAGAGATGTAATTCCTAAGCATCCTCTAAAGGTGACCAGAGAAGATTTGTCTGTATTGAGCATCATGATAACTCATGGATTTAGACATATTTGATGGGATTCAATCCACTGCAGTTATTATCCTTAATGAAGTCCATATCACATCACTCTTTGGCTAGAAGTCTTTCAGATCAGCTCCAGAATCCTTCTGACATGACCCTAATAATCTTTGGTACCCAGAAAGTAGCAGTTTTAGTAGAGTTAAGTCATATTTTAACTGAAATCACAGGCATAGAATCAAAGGAAAGGATCATATTCTTTTGTCTGGTCCTTTATAAGATGGCCCCTTTGTTGATCAGAATAACAGAAGCGCCTCAGTCTTCAACATTTTAACATATACTTTAACACTTTCAAAATGCTGGATTGAACATTTTTCATAGCAATTTGATTCAGCAAAAATTCTTAGAATGGGTCAACATCTATGCTCAATACATTTATTTATTCACATGTTAAGAAAATGGGACTTCTAGTTTAGAAGACATGGGGACACTGGGTCAAAATCAGGAATAGAAACAGCACTAAGATGATTCTTTGGGATTCAATATTAACTATTATTAATAACATTTAACTTAATATTACTAATGGGACATTGTTATTACAGTTTATTAAGGTTAGATGATTCATATAACTGGATTAAACTTGGATTTTTTTGTTTTATTGGCAAACTTTTTTTAAAATCTAATTTAATTTTAAAGTTTTTTGGTTTTTTTTTTTTTTTTGACAGAGATCACAAATAGGCAGAGAGGCAGGCAGAGAGAGAGGGGGAAGCAGGCTCCCTGCTGAGCAGAGATCCCTATGCTGGCTGGATCCCAGGACCCTCGGACCATGACCTGAGCCCAAGGCAGAGGCTTTAACCCACTGAGCCACCCAGGCGCCCCTAATCTAATTTAATTTTTAAAACGCTTTTTGAGTATAGTTGACACACAATGTTACATTAGTTTCAGATGTACAGTATAATGATTCAACATCTTTTTACATCATGCCACACTTACCACAAGTGTAACTACCATCTGTCACCATACAATGTTATTATAACATCACTGACTATATTCCTTATGCTGTGCCTTTTGTTCACATGACCTATTCATTCCATTACAGGTAGCCTGTATCTCCGGTTCCTATTCATTCCATTACAGGTAGCCTGTATCTCCGGTTCCCCTGCACCGATTTTGCCATCCCTCTTCCCTGTGGCAACCATCAGTTTGTTCTCTGTATTTACTTGTCTGATTCTGCTTTTTGTTTATTCATTTTTTGTTTTTTATTTATTTTAGGCTCTACATGTGGGTGAAATCATATATTTGTCTTTCTCAATAACTGGATTAAATTTGAAGGAACTATTGCACTTGACTAAAGTAATATAAACTGTGAATGTTTATGGCAAGGTTTTAAGTTTCCTTTAAGAAGTGTTTTTGGGAGGGGTGCCTGGGTGGCTCAGTAGTTTAAGCCTCTGCCTTCAGCTCAGGTCATGGTCTCGGGGTCCTGAGATCAGGCCCCACATCAGGCTCCCTACTCAGCGGGGGGCCTGCTTCTCTCCCCCCCCCCCCCCCGCCTGCCTCTCTACCTACTTGTGATCTCTCTCTCTTTCTCTCTCTCTGTCAAATAAATAAATAAAATCTTAAAAAAAAAAAAAAAAAGAAGTGTTTTTGGGAAAGGAACTATCTTGACTACAAATAGATTGCCTGGCCTAGAATTATAAGTATATGGTAGGCTAAAGATATAGACTCTGCATTGATTACTCAGGTTTAAAGATCTACTGCATATCTAATCATGTGTTTAATTAATAATAATAAAAATATTCATCACCCTGCAAATAAAGTTCATTAAATAGATAAATATGATAAACTGTGAACCCAGATGGCATTTTGCCAGCAAGAAAAAAAAAGCTATTCTCTCTGGTATATAAGAAATGGAATTAAACTTTCTTCTCTTTCTCCTTCTCCTTCTCCTTTTGTAACAACTTATTTACGCAAAAACACTCTCCAACAAATGATTTGAAGGGAGAGAATATGAAACTTAATCAATCTCAAAACAGCCTATTCCCAAAGTTTTTATAAAATCCCTAGTGTAGTTGCTTTTATTTTTTTATTCCTTTATTTTAGTCAAGTATATTTTATACACAGTGAAATGCTCTGATTTTAAGTGTTATCGTTTGATGAGTTTTGACAAATTAATATACCATACGTCATAGTCTTGTCAATATATAAAATATTGACATCACCCTAGTAAGTTTCTAAAGGGCCCTCCTCCGTCACCCTCCATGCCCACAAGAAAATACTATTGTGATCTTTTCCACTATAGGTTTGTTTTCCATGTTCTGGATGTTCATATACAATGTATTCTCATGCATTTTGTTTGCTTCTTTCCTTCAGCCCAATGTTTCTGAGACTCATTCATGTTGCTACATGTCAGTATTTAGCTCCTTTTTACTGCTGAGTAACATTGTATGGATAAACTAAAAACCTATTGTTAGAAACAGGTTCATTATAGTTTTTGACTTTATTTGTAAATAACCCTGCTATGAAATTCCAGTTAAGTCTCTTCAGATACTATTTCCTTTTTCTTGGGTAAATACTTAGGAATATAATTTCTGAGTCATAGGGTAGGTTATGTTCAACTTTATAAGAAACTGCCAAACTATATCCTCGGTCCTTGTACCACTTTATACTCCCTCTAGCAGTGTGTATGGGTTGCAGACGCTCTAACTCCTTGCCAACATTTAGTGTTTATAGTCTTTTTAATTTTAGCCATTCTGGTGGGTGTGGAGTGGTAATTAATTGTGACTGTATTTGCATTTTCCTTGTGACTAATAATGTCAAGCAGTTTATTGACCATTTTGGAATTCATTTCTTGTAATTTTTCTTAGAAGTTCACTATTTCTACCATTAGTCTCCTGATTTCAGTTAATGAGCCCAATAGTTTTTATTTTGAATCATGTTAGTGCTACTAATGTTGAAAAAAATTGCTATGTAGCCACTAAAATTTTGTGTGGCACTTCATTCTGTTATTTAACAATTTAACAACATAGTTCCCAACTGCTAGAGATCAGTTTCACTCTTAATGCAGTTAATCTTTATATGTTATTATCAGTATCCACAGAATAAGCTGGAATGTTGGAATAGACATGTTTTGTTACTATTGTTAAATGAATTCCTAAAGTCTTTAAATTCTGTTAGGTTACCCCAACCCCACCCTTCCTCCTTTAGGTTGTGTTTTATAAATTAATTATTCGCTATTGTGCGAGACAACATGGTGTTAGGAAGAGAGTAAGACAGATTCACTTCTGAATATAACTCTATGAGTTATAAATTGTGTTACCTTGGTTAAGTACTAAGCTCGCTATGGATGTTTTCTTCTGTGCAAAGTAAAGTACTAATTTGAATAGTACTTTTAATTGAAATGAACCTGAATGAGATGCCAGACATAAAATAATTGTCAGAGATTAGAAGCTTAAGAAGTACTAGTTCTCCTTCTCTTATGATACCTGTGCCTTGTTACTAATGTGAATTCAGCTTTTTGGTTCAGTTTTACATTTATTGAGTCCCCAACACATGCTGGGCACTGGGCTAGATACAAATGCAAAAATGAGTAAGTTCTGGACCCTGCATTTAAACAATGAAGGTTTTATTAAGACCAACACATAGTGAGAACTCATTTTGTCTGAAAAGAGATGAGAACTACCAAGATCAGTTTACATTTCCTGTCCTTTATGAAAAATACCAATTTTATTGTAAAAGCAAAACAAAATAAAATGATTAGTTTTTGCATCAGTCTAGAATATTTCAGCAAAATAACCTTTATTCCCATGAATTTTAAAATAGCCTTATAAATAAAACCTATTTATATACTGTCTTAAGGTATTTTCATTCATAAGAATCATAAGACTCTTTTTGTTTTATTTACCAAATAAGAAGTGTGGTATTTTTAGCTAGTCACATTTCTAATTTGCCTAGTTGCTTTATAAGTAGCTCCTTCAAGAAAAGAAAAATAACATTTTCTTAAGTGTCAACCATATTATGCCAGATGTTTTATGTGCTTTAAATCATTTAACTTATATAAGGTACCTTTTGGTTCTAATGACTTTTATAAAGCCCATTAATCCAAATACGTTTGTATAGAAATTCCATTATGTGTTGCATTTCCTGTTTCAGTTAAACCTTTCTAAACTGCAATTGCCTTAATTTGCTCTTTCCATAGATTCAAGTAACCTCCCTTTGAAATGGACAGATTATCTCTTGTGCAAGAAACAAGACGACTTTTTAATACACTTTTCATAGAGGCCAACAACTCTACCTCTGCTATTCCTGCTAAATAATAACTGAGAAAAGAAAAATATTTGGCATTGTCTTCATACTTCAAAATTTCTTAAATTAGAAGAAATCTTTATTCCCTAAAGGAAAATAAATTCTATGATTGCATGTCAAAATCTATCATAAAGACCTTGCACTCTTCATTTTTTGCATTATCTTGAAAACAATTATAGGAAGATTATAAAGTTTGAATGTTCTATTGATCTTGGTTAATTTAAAATTCATGGTAAACATAAATAGGAATTTTTTTAATAAAACCACACCTGACAAGCCTTATTGGATGCATTTAAGACACAGTGGTGATTTTTAACACCTGTCATAAATCTAATGTCCTCTGCAAATATGTGCAATTAAAATAAATCATGGTCAGTTTTGGCTATTTTGGACATAATCATCAAATTATTAAGTTAAACATAAATTAAAGACTAATTCCAGCTTATAAAATTAAGTCTTTAAGAAGTCTAATTAGTTGCTTACAAATTAAAAGTAGGGCTTTTAAATTCCCTCATACAAGATCACATAAAAATATTTTATTGGTGAATATTTATAAATAGTCAAAATATATCCACACTACTAAATAAAATATTAAAACTTGAGATCCAGGAGAGCCTGGGTGACTTAGTCGGTTAAACATCTACCTTCAGCTCAGGTCATCATCCCAGGGTCCTGGGATCAAGTCCCACATCAGGCTCTCTGCTCATCAGAGAGCCTGCTTCTCCCTCTCCCTCTGCCTGCCACTATGCCTACTTATTGATCTCTCTCTCTTCTCTCTTTCTCAAATAAATAAATAAATAAAGTCTTAAAAAAAAAAGGCAACAAAACTTGAGATTCAAATTTTTATCTATCCTAGATCATTTTACCAAAAACACATTCATACCAGTCAATACTAAAAAATACACTGTTTTTAATCTTGAGAAAATAATAATTTTTTAATGCAGAGTTTTTCATTTTCTCAAATATGTTTCTTCTCTAAATACACACATTTTATTTTTTTATTTTTTAAGATTTTATTTATTTTTTCAAGAAAGAAAAAGTAAGAGCATAAGCAGAGGGGCAGAGGGAGAAGTAGAAGCAGACTCCCCACAGAGCAGGGAGCCTGATGCGAGGCTTGATCCAAGGACCCTGAGATCATGACCCGAGCTGAAGGCAGATGCTTAACTGATTGAGCCACTCAGTCACCTCTAAATATACACAGTTTAAAACTTTAATTAAATCAAATACTTTTCACTATCTCTATCTTTATTTCCTTCCCTTATTCTCCATATTACTCATTTGTTTGTTTTGAGTACCTGATTATTACTGAATGCGATAGGGAAAGGTGGGGGGGTGGAGAATAAAGCCATGTGGAAATTCCCCTCGCAAGTTCTCTCTCTTCCTTCATATTTGTATGGATGAGGTGGTGAGTAGGACTATAAGCTCCCTGGAACTTCAGCCCCATGAAGGAATGTGAGCTGGGCCCTTATAGCTACTTGAAACTTTTACTAGTCTAAATATCTTCGAAATCCTCAAATAAAGCTTAAAGGGCTAGGAAATCACAAATTTAAAAAGAAACTTCTAATTTATTTAGAAGTTGTCTGTCTTAGAGCCTGGGTAGCTCAGTCAGTTAAGTGTCTGCCTTTGGCTCAGGTCATGACCTAGGGATCTAAGTATCAAGCTCCAGAGTGGGCTCTCTGCTCAGAAGGGAGTATGCTTCTCCCTCTCCCTCTCTAATTATTCTCTTGCTCTCTCTCTCTCTCAAATAAATAAATAAAATCTTTAAAAAAAAATAAGTTCTCTGTCTTTTCTCTCATTGTTACACATCTAGTTGACAGAATTACAACAACAGCAAGAAAAAACAACTTGTTCTGTACAAGGAAACTGCCATAAGACTAATAGCAAATTTTTCAGCAGAAGCTTTGCAGACCAGAAGAAAGAGGCATAATATATCCAAACTTCTCAAAGGGGGGGGAAAAAAACAACCAAGAATACTCTGCTGGTAAGATTATCATTCAGGATTGAAGGAGAGATAGTTTTACAGACAAAAGCTAAAGGAGTTCATCACTACTAAACTGGCCTTATAAAAAATGTTAAAAGGACTTCTTTAAGCTGAAAAGAAAGAGCGTTAATTGATAACAAGAAAACATGAAAGTATAAATCTCACTGGTAAATATATAGAAAGGTAGTGGATTATTATAAAACTTCTATGCAGGTTAAAAGACAAAAGTAATAAAAATAACTATAATAGTGAGTTAAGGGACACATGATATAAAATGTGACATCAAAAATAAGATGTAGGAGGGAGTAAAAATGTAGACTTTTAGAATTTGACCAAATTTCAGTTGCTATCAACTTCAAATAGACTGTTTTATATATGAACATGTATATGATATTACATGTGAGTCTTATGTTAAGCAAAAAGCAAAATCCGATATAGATATACAAAAGACAGTAAGAATGGAATCTAAGCACAATACTAAATAAAGTCATAAAAACACAAGGGAAGAGAGCAAGAGAAGAAGAAAGGAACAGAGAGGAGCTACAAAAACAGTCAGAAAACAATTAACAATAGGCAACATGTACATACCTATCAGTAATTACTTTAAATGTAAATGGACTAAATACTCTAATCAAAAAACACAGAATAGCTAAATGGACAAATAAACAAGACCTATCTATATGCTGCCTACAAGAGACTCACTTCAGATATAAAAAACCCAAAATCTAGAGGCAAAGGGATGGAAAAAATTGTTCCATGCAGATGGAAACCAGAAGAAGGCTGGGGGAGCTGTACTTACGTCAGACAAAATAGACTAAAACAAAGGCTATAATAAAAAACAAAGATGGGCATTACATAACGATTAAGGGGTCAATCCAACAAAAGGATATATATTTGTAAATCTTTATGTACCCAACATAGGAGCATTCATATATATCCATTTACATCAATGGATAGATCATCCATATGAAAAATCAATATGGAAACACTGGCCTTGCCTTCAGTGACACATTAGACCAGATAGACTAAACAGATATATACAAAACAGTCTATCCAAAAGCAGCAGGACATATATTTTTCTCAGTGCACATGGAAAAGTCTCTAGCATAGATCATATATGTTAGGTCACTAATCAGGTCTCAATAAGTTTAAGACTGAAATAATACCAAGTATCTTTTCTGATCACAGTGATATGAAACTAAAAATCAATTAGAAGATGAAAACTGAAAAAAAAAAAAAAAACAAGTATATGGAGATTAAACAATGTGCTACTGAATAACCAATGTGTCAATGAAGAAATCAAAGGAGAAATTAAAAAAATACCATGAAAATGGAAATACAACTTACCAAAATCTTTGGGATGTAGCAAAATCGGTTCTAAGAGGAAAGTTTATAGTGATAAAAGCTTACCCCCAAAAGCAAGAAAAATCTCAAACAATCTAACTATATACTTCAAGAACTAGGAAAAAAAAAAAAGACCAATGAACTAAGAGCTGGTTCTTTGAAAAGATAAACAAAATTGACAAAACTTTAGATAGACTCAAACAACAGAGGATTCAAATAAATAAAATAAAAAGATTTACAACGGATACCACAGAAATACAAAGGATTATAAAGACTACTATGAACAATTATATACAAAGAAATTGGCCACCCAAGAAGAAATGGATAAATTCCTAGAAACATACAATTTTTTAAGACAGAATAATGAAGAAATAAAAATTTGAGTAGGGTGATTACTAGTAAGGAGATTAAAGCGGTAATCAAAAACCTCCCAACAAACAAGATTCTAGGTCTTAAACCTTCCTTGGTGAATTCTACCAAATATTTAAAGAAGAGCTAATGCCAATGCTTCTCAAACTCTTCCAAAAAACAGAAGATGAGAGAATGCTTCCTAACTCATTTTACAAGGATACCACAAAAAAAGAAAACTACAGACTGATATCCCTGATAAACACAGATGCAAAATCCTCAACAAAATAGTAGTGAACTAAATTCAACAATAGATTAAGAGGATCATCAAGTGATATTTATTCCAAGGATACAAGGATGGTTCAACATCTACAAATCAATCAAAATGATACACCACATTAACAAAATGAAGGATAAAAATTATCTCAATAGATACAGAGAAAGCATTTGACAAATGGATTCAACATCCATTTATGATAAAACCTCTCAACAAAGTGGATATAGAGGGGATGTACCTTATATAGAGGACATATAAGACAAGCCTACAGCTAACATCATACTAAATGGTAAAAAGCTAAAAGCCTTTTCTTTAAGATCAGGAACAAGGTAAGGATGCTCACTCCTACTACTTTTATTCAACAGAGTATAGAAGTCCTAGCCATTGTAATTAGGCAATAAAAAGAAAGAAAATACATCCAAATTGGAAGGGAAAAAGTAAAACTGTCACTATTTGAAGATGACATGATAGAATTAATAAATTCAGTAAAGTTACAGGGTAAAAAATCAACATACAAAAATCTATTGCATTTCTATAAACTAACAACTATCAGAGAAATTTTAAAAATCCCATTTATAATTACATCAAAAAGAATGAAATCTAGGAATAAATTTAACCAAGAAGGTAAAAAAGTTGTATGCTGAAAACCGTAAGACATTAACAAAAGAAACTGAAGACACAAATAATTGTAAGATATTCTATGCTAATGGAGTAGAAGAATTAGTATTAAAATATCCATATTACCCAAAGCAATCTATAGACTCAATGCAATCTCTACCAAAATTCCAATGGCACATTTCACAACGATAGAAAAAATAATCCTCAAATGTGTATGGAACCACAAAAGACCATGAATAGCCAAAGCAATCTTGAGAAGAACAACAAAGCTGGAGGCTTCATGCTCCCTGATTTCAAACTATATTACAAAGCTATAAAAAATGAAAACAATATGGTACTGACATAAAAAGACTCACACAGATCAATGGAACAGAATAAAGAGCCCAGAAATAAACCCATATATATGGCCAATTAACTTACAACAAAAGAGGCAAGAATATACAACAGGGAAAGGACAGTTTCTTTAATAAATGGTGTTGGGAAAACTGGATGTTATATGCAAAAGAATGAAATTAGAGTATTATACTATACATAAAAATAAGCTCAAAGTGAGTTAAAGACTTTAAGACCTGAAACCATAAAACTTCTAGTACAAAACATAGCCAGTAAGCTTCTTGACATCATTCTCGGCAATGATTTTTTTTTAGATCTTACTCCAAAAGTAAAGGCAACAAAAGCAAAAATAAACAAGTGGTAATACAGCAAACTGAAAAGCTTCAGAAAAGAAAATTATCATAAAAGTGAAAAGGCATTACTGAATTGGAGAAAATATTTGCAAACTATATATCCAAACTCATACAAGTCAACATCAAAACAAAACAACTGATTAAGAAATAGGCAGAGGGTCTGAATAGGCACTTTTTCCAAGAAATACAAATGGCAAACATGAAAAAGTGCTCAATATCACGAGTCATCAGAGAAATGCAAATCAAGACCACAATGACTTGTCACTTCACACCTGCTGGAATGGTTATTATCAAAAAGACAAGAAATAACTGGTATTGGTAAAGACTAGTAAAGGTGTGGAAAACAGGGAACCCACATGTACTGCTGGAAGAAATGTAAATTGGTAAAACCACAAATGGAAAACAGTATGGAGTTTCATCAAAAAATTAAAAAAAACTTTTAGTTATAAGAGAAATAAGTTAAGGAGATGAAAAATACAGCATAGGGAATATAGCCAATCATATAAAATAGAAAGTGAATAGAACTAATGATCCAACAATTCTAATTCTGGGTATTTTATCACAAAAAGACAAAAACACTAATTTATCAAGATATATGCACCCTTGTGTTTACTGCATCATTATTTACAATAGCCAAGATATGAAAAGAACCTAAGTGTCCATCAATGATTGAAAGGACAAAGAAGATGTGGTGTAAACACACGCGCACATATGCACACACAATGCACACATAATGGACTACTACTCAGCCATGAAAAAATGAAATCTTGCCATTTGTGACAACATGGATGGACCTTGAGGGTATTAGGCTAAGTAAAATAAGCCAGACAGAGAAATACAAATATTGCATGATCTCACTTATATGTGGAATCTAAAAAACAAAACAGATGAACAAATAAAACAAAATTTATGTATTCAGAGAACAGAGTAGTGGTTGCAGGGGCAGAGGGGGAGTACACATTTCTAGTTGTGAAATAAATAGGGGATATGATGTGTGGCATGGTGATCACAGTCAATGGTACTGCATACATATTTGAAGGTTGTCAGAAAAATGGATCATGAACATTTTCATCACAAGAAAAAAATTTTTTTGTAACTTTTAATGGTGATGGATGGTAGCTGGACTTACAGTGGTGATCATTGGCAGTATGTACAAGTGTCAAATCATTATGTTACATACTTGAAACTAGTCTAATATTTATGTCAACTATATCTCGATTAAAAAAAATTAAGGACCTTCTTTAATAATGTCAGGAAAATAATGTGATACTCACTAGTCTTCACTCACCTTTGGACCTGGTAATCCAGGTAACCCAGGATTTCCATGTGGCCCTGGTATGCCCTGCAAATAGTAAAGAGGTCAGATCGCTCTTAGAACAGATCCAGATACAAATAAAATTTCATTAAAATGAATGGGACCTTTCCCCCACCCCACAAAGTTCTTTATGTTTTCCTAGATGTTGGATATTTCACTCTTGGACAAGAGAGCTACACTAATTACAGAGGAGGACTGTATTTTCCATCTTTTGATTCAAAATCCTGCCTTGAGATGCTTACCTCCCTTATTTTTCACCCCTATCTCCAGCCATATTGCATAGTGCTACTTCTAAAAGCTGTGCAGAGTAAGAAGCCTAAAAATAAGAAAGTGCAAATGTTTAATCTTCTGCTAACATGTGTTAACCCTTTCTGTACTTGGGTTTTTGTTTATGCCATTATGTATGCCTATAAGACTTAGTTCATTTCATTTTGCCCCCCTACAGCTCCCGAATCATTCTTCAAGTGTCAGCTAAGATCCCACCTCATTTTTAAGTCCTAGCTACACTGTGATAAAGTGATTTCTCTTTCCTACTAACTTCCATAGAAACTGCTGCCTGGAAAATTCATTTGCAATTAATTGTATATGCTTTAAGATATTTCTTACACTGTTTAATCTGTTCTTTAAATATTTTATTGCTATTTTAATTATCTTATGACATGTGCCATTTAGTTCTAGGATTTTTTTTGAAAAGGGACTGTTTTTCATATTACCAGTATAGCACTTGGAACATATTAGATACTCAATAAATATTTGTCAATAATTGCTTCTATTTACCAACTATGCATAGATAACTGTGCTAATGCTTTATATTTCCTATTACCTATTTACAGAAGAAGAAACTTAAGCTCATGGGACCAGCAAGCAGAGGAACTAAGATTCACCTCCAGAAAGCCTTTCAGGTGACCCTATATTCATCTGGGTTTGGTACCCACTCCTGGGCTCTTCAGCCATACTTCTAGGTTAACGTATCACATATAGTTAATAATTACTTATTTTTCGGCCTTTTCAATTCTGAATTGATAAAGCATTGTGTTTCAGAAAGGAGAGAGACATCAGCAATGGCAATACTGGAGGTATATCTAGCAAAATCAAAACTAAGGAAAAAACATGAGATGTTATGACACATGCCATTTGTAACCTTCAAAAAGTAAATTTCAATAAAATAGGTGGAAAGATTATGGAGATTTACAAGTGAGGTTTTGGTGGAGATGTAGGGCAATGGCATAAACTATTATTTTACGAAGCTCAATAGCACAATGGTGAGCTAGGAGCATAACTTTAGGAAAAATTAATGTCAATGAAAGTTTGAGGGTTTTTCTTTAAGAATAATTTGTTAGTTGTTGCCAAATGAGACAAAATCTAGGGAGAAAAAAAATTAAAAGTTGCAAGTTTTAAGATAAGTAATGGAATGAGGATAAAATTAGGCACACAAATGGGATAATTGGTCTTGAGAAGAGGAATACTGTTCCTTCCTTAAAGAAAGGATTAGAAAAATTTTTTAAAAAGATAAAAATTAAAGAAGGAAACTGCTGCATCATGAGAATAGTTGGAGCCTCAGACGTTGAAGGTCATGCTGTGGGGAACAGCCTCCATGGTGGAAAGAGAATGGAATTAGGGCAGAAAGAGATCCAGTTCCTCAGAAGAGTAGGACCCAAACAGAGAGTGAGGAGGATAGAAGTGGTGCACCAGCTACGGGAGGGGGAGTGGGCGCGTTCATGAGAGACTCTGAGGGGAACATGATAGGTCATCAAGTAGAGAGAAATAAACCAAATGCCGAACAAAACTACCACCAGTAGTGTTCATTTAAGGCCTCATACAGACAAGAGTTTGTTGTGAATTTGGATGACTCACAGTAATAGTTCAGGATGATTTTTCATTATATTGTTTATATGACAGATAAAAATCAGGATAGAAAGAAAGTGGATTGTCCATGGCATACGCATTTGTCTTTGTAACAGTCGTAATTCCTTTTCTGGCTCTTAGAAGAATTCCTGTTAGTAAAAGTCCAGGTTGATTTTTTTCAGTTTCAAAAGAAATGAATTTTAACACAGCAGTAAATCTTTTTTGGACCTGCGTAATGTGAGAAACTACTGCAGAACCTTAAGGCAGCTTTTTCCTCAGGACAATTATTTTTCTAGTCCGTAGTTCCAGCATTTTCCACTATGTAATCCAGGAACGTACTATTTTAAGGCAGCCCACTCCTCTTCATTTCCCAAAGCAAATGAACCCCACCTTGAACTATCAACTACCGATGAGATCACTTTATAACGAAGAATAATGTTATAAGTAGCACTAGACGAGCCACTAATCTACAAATTTGATAATCCTTCTTGGGCATGTTCACAGAGAACACTTTGGCTGGGTGTTTACTCTCAAATAAACAAGCTGCACATGTTCCCGAGTTTCTCTTGAATTGGCAAAGGTAGGGCTATGTTTGAAGATCCAGGCAGGTTTCCAAAGGAAGTACATACTGTACAATACTAGGAAGAACATACTGCAAAGTTACTAATTCTAACAGCAAGTGGGACATGGAGCCCATTTACTTACCCGTGGACCTCTCTTTCCTGAGGGACCTGGGATACCTGCTGGACCCGGTGGACCCTTGGAAAACAATTGCCGAGATGTTAGACACTGTAATAGACACATCTTTTCTCAAAAGTCTCATTAAGATTCCCATACTAGGGCTTTTTTTTTCAGTCCCCAGTTCCCAGCTGATGATGATTTTAAAGTAACATGAATCCCCTCACCCTAATCAGCAGGGGTGAGAGTTGAAACTCAAGTGTCCTCTTTAATCTGGCCAGAAATGGCAGCGGGAAGTCTGTGACTTATGGTTACAGCCACTGTATCTGGTTTTTACAAGGACCATAACTAGTAGTTTTGTGGGTAATTTTTACCTAACTTTACTTTTACTACTGAAGGCGGAATTCAATTTAGGGTTTGGAGACCGACAAATACAGGTTTTTCCAAACACATTTCAAAAGACTTGCCCTGAAAAATTAAAGCACTGACCATATTATGTTCTTCTAAAAAACTTATAGCAAGAATCTGTGTAATGTGTTAAATTATTATAATGAGATCCTTCTAATATATTCAGTAATAAATCTGCCTTACACCAAATACAGCATACCCAGAGGTCAGTAATAGACTTAAATAGTTTGCAAAACAAAGTAGGAAAGCAAAAATTGAACCATTTTAAAGTGTTGTGAGTTCTTTAAATGTTACTTATTAAATATATCAAATAAGAAATAGGAAATTACTACTTTACTTCCTCATGTAATGCTTTCTATCATCTTTTTTACTTTAACAATCAACTGGGGCAGAATGAATGTTCATTTGGGATATGGTTAACACATTCATTCATTCATTCATCTTTCATTCACTTGTTACTGAGCACTCTGCTGACATGGAATTATTCTTCATGTCTTTAGGCCATATACATCTTCCATTTTACAAATATTCATTCAACATAGCCTTCAAAATAGTATGAACATTGAAATTAAACATACCAAAGTTAAAGTACTAGCCTTCTCATTAACAAGTAGCATGACCTAATGAGCCTTATTTTATCAGGCATTTTTTATTTCTCATTCTTGATATTAACTACTCTTTGAAATTTTCTTCTTTTATTTATATTACAGTCATTTTGAAGTTTTATAATGTTCTTTATATATTTCGAACTGTCCATTTTCCTTTAATTGTATTTTTTCCTCTCTTATCCCCTAACTTGATAAAAACCTTTCATGTATTTCCTAATATTGAGAGATAAGTCCTATTTCTATTCAACCTCAGACTGAGGGCATACTCCTTCCTAACCTGTTCAAATATTTTAAGAGCTATTATTATATTACTAGCATTCATCAAAAATTGACTTCCACTTATTTTTTTTTTAATTGGAATTCTTTTCACAGTTCTGGTTCTGTTGTTATAATCAGAAATTAAAGGCTACTTATTTAAAGTCCCCCCAAAAATAAGAAAAATGAAAAATTAAATGGAAAATTAAAACAGAATGTCTAGTTTGGTTTATTGCCTTATCATACAACATTACAACAAAAGAAAACACAATTCCATTCACACTGAAAAGGAAACAACATTAGCTACTGGGGAAGAAAGAAAGTATATTTTATGTCATGATTGAAATATTTACATTGTTTAAAAAGCACTAAATAAAAATCAATTTTAGCTTTCTTCACAATTTTGCATTTTCAAATCTTTGAGAGCAGATTATTAAGAGGGATTTCTAGAAAACAGGAAAACTGATTTGACATGTCATGACTGATTGAGGAGAATAAGTTATTTTCTATAAATAAAGTTAAATACTAAAAATGGTACTTTAACCTTGAGATTATTAGTTATTAAGAGAAATTCAATGACAATTCAATGACAAGAACAGTGGTTTTGCAATTGTCCTGTCTAGATTCAAATCATGCCTCAGCATTTACTGGCTGAACTACCTTGGACAAGTCAGTTACTCTTTCTAAGCCTTAGTTTCCTCATCTTTAAAATACAGATAAAATATCTTTAAAATACAGATAAAAATCTACCTTTCAAAGTTCCTGCGAACATTAGAGATACTATAGGTATAAAATACTTATAACCATTGCTGATATATAGTAGTTAACCAGTAAACTCTAAGGTAATGAAGTTTTTAAAGGTGTATATGGGCACAACAAGCACTCAATTCATGTTAGTTATAATTACCAGGATAAATATTATATTACTAATATATAAATATATACACTAAGGCAAATATATTCACTAGAACAAAACTTTTAAAACATAGTAATGCCTGGTCAATTAATCTTGGAAACCCTGTATCTAAATTTCCTTTTTTAATTGCTTCAGTCACTCATTCATTCACTCATTTGATAGACATTAGCAAGCATCAAGCCCTCCTGCAGCTTAAGACTGGATAAAAAGACACACGTTAACAGATAAGCATATAATTATACATTTTACTTAGTGATATGAAGGAAAAGAACAAGCAAGCAACAGAGAGATTAACAGGGTGCACCTAATTTATTTGTTGTATCAGAGAAGACTTTCCTGAGGAGCTGCTAAGTTAGACTGAAGAGACGAAAAAGAGAAAAGAGGAGGAAGTAAAATTCCAGAAAACTGGAAGAAAATGAACAAAGCAAATGGAACAAAAAGCACAGTCTTATTGAGGAATTAAAAGAAAACTCAGTGAGCGTAAGGAAAAGGGGGACAAAATGAGGCCGCAGGGTTTAAGAACAAGCCAGATCACATATAGCTGCATAGGTTACAATAAGAAGTCTTTCATTTATTCTAAGTGCTTTATTCTTCTGCCACTGAAGAATTTAAGCAACTAAATGATGTGATGTGATTCGTGTTTTTAAAAAGATCACTAGAGAATGTCCATAAAATATGGCAGAATGAGAACATTATTAAAACTATCCTCCCTCTCTCAAAACCCACTGAAAACAACAAAAAAACACCAGAAGAAAAAACACCATCTCCAACGAAACAACGAAAGGACCACAACCACAAACCAAAAAATATGATGATTATCTTCCAAATACTGAGAAAGTCTGTGGTAAGGAAAGATGTTGAGAGATGACCAAAAACAGAAAACCTCCTCAGACCTCAAATCTTGGACAGGCTGCAGATATCTAAATGCATGCCAATCCTGAAAGTTCATTCCAGAAGTCCTTTGATTAACAGTGGAGAGGTTGAAAGGGAATGAGAAAGCTGCAATAGATGTGATTAATGACCCAGTGAAGACCCAGCTCCAAACACCCAAGAGTAAGGAAGGTAGATTTGAAGAGGAAAAACCCACCATTTTTATGATCTGCTACCAAACCTCCTAACCCCAGGAGATTGTTGGTGGTGAGAAGGGATAAAACACAGGAGCATAAATCATCATATTGGTTCTTAGAGGGCCTGTGAAATAAAGGGCTTCATAACAAATTGTACATGAAAATAAGAGGAGATATGTTTCTGGATAGAGGACAAAATAAATATGATCAGATGGTGTTTAAAGGCAGCAACTTAAATCTGACACTGTGTACCACTCCACCTTACTCCCCTTTCCTTTCCCTGCACTATTCTAAAACAAATAATGGCCCAATTAGAGCTCTCTTTATTTTAAAAATGGCTAATAACCAGAAAGAAACCAGCAGGTGACCTATACATACATATAAGGAGAGGGAGAAGTATGAGGACAGAAACATAAATTGAATGTAGATGAAAATTATTTATCAGAGGAGGAATTATTCTACACAACAGAGAAAAAGTTCAGACATAAAGATGCAAAGAATTTCAAGATGCCATTTTTCTAGAAAAAGCTCAAAGAAGAGTTACAAGAAATACAAGTAACAATGAAGGCAATGAAATGTGAACCAGAAGAGTTTAAGAAAGACATGAAAAGAGAAAAAAAAATTATAGATGAAAACCATGTCAGATACAATAAAATCTGATTAAATACAATTGAAAAATCAATAGAGGAATGTGAGTGCAGGATAATCAAAATCACACAAAATGAAATAGAGAAAAGCAATCACACAGACATGTTTGTAAAAAAGATAATAATATCTATCATCACAAAGGACATCTAACATATACGTATATTGGGGTGCCTGAAGAAGAACATGGAAAAATGGGAAAGAAAAAATATTTGAGGATATAAGGGAAGATGTTTGTATAATGAAATAAAAATAATCTTCATATCAGAGGAATAGCAGAAAAACCTGAAACAGACCTAAATAGGTTTAATGAACCTCAGAGATGATGAAAGAACTACACAGGTAAATGGCGGAAAAAATCATCACCTACAGATGGGAAAAATCAGGCTGGCCTCAGCGTAATAGTAGAGTAGTAGTAACATCTACTTCAAGAAGTGGGGCCACAACCCCCACAAAAGTTCATCATTTAATTACTATTCACACTTGCTTCAGCTTTTTAAAAACCTACCTTTAGTCTTCTACCCTACACTTAAGTCGGACTCGTGAAGTTCAGCAGTGACTTTCTCATCAGAAGAACTAATGCATTTCCTCCACTGTTGTTCAGTCCTCATACTTTTTTACTTGTTGTAGCTTTTGGCACTTCTGATCAATTTCTTCTCAAAACTCTCTTCTTGGGCTTTTGCCACGGTACACTATACCCTATACATAGTACACTACACTCTTCTCTCCCATCTGACTGTTCATTCACATTTCTGCTTTTTTTCTGCCATAATCCCAAAGCGAACATTTCCCATGATCCCCATGATTTGGCTCCTGACACTATGCCAAACTCCTTTCCTATACTTCAACTATATTGATAGGAAGACCCCAAATTTATATCCTTATCTTAATCTCTCTTTTCCACTTTAGTTTCTTAACTTTTCCAACAGCTGACTGAATTTTCTTTAAAGATTTTTATTTATTTATTTGACAGAAAGGGATCATAAGTAGGCAGAGGGAGAGAGAGATGGGGAAGCAGGCTCCCTGCTGTGCAGGGAGCCCAATGCGGGGCTCGATCCCAGGACCCTGAGATCATGACCTGAGCCGAAGGCAGAGGTTTAACCACTGAGCCACCCAGGCGCCCCATGAATTTTCAACAGTATCTTCAATGTTCTAACTTAGTTTCCTCTCCTAAAATAGACTTCCTCTCCTAATTAGTCATTTTAGTGATGGTATTACCATTCTCTCAATCCACAGACTTAAAACTTCAGACATCTTTTATTCTCTTCCTTTCTGTTTCGCCCCAGCTCCAATTAATTTCCTAGTTCTACCAAACCTTTCTTCAAAATATTTCTTTTTTTTTCTTCAAAATATTTCTTAAATCCTACCTTTCCACTTCATTTTCACTGCTGTCATCCTAGATACCGTCCTAGTCTTGTAACATCAAGATGACAGCCGGAACTTCTTGTCTGTGTTGGGCCCTACAAACATACTGACTTCCCTATTAGTATCTCTGTTTAGAAACCTACAAAATTCCTCATGAGGACAAGATCAAGTTAGAACCATCAGTTTGACAGTTAAAATTCCCCATAACCTGACAACATCTAGCTTGGGTCTTATATGTGTCCAACATTATTTGCTCTAACATCATGAAAGAGTTTTTGAGCTTTAGAGGTAAAAAATCTGAACCCAAACTCTGGCTCTGCCATTTATTAGCAATGTGGTTATGAGTAAGTAAACTAACTTTTCTGGGCTTCAGTTTCTTCAAATAAAAAATGAGGATAATAATACCAACCACACCAAGATATTTTAAGATAAGATAATGAATGTAAAGGGCATGGTAGAGCATCTGCCACAAAGTAAAAACTTAATAAACAATTGCTGTTATGCCACTTTTCCTATATAAAAAATAGACCAGTTCCTTTCCCCTGTCAAAATCTATCCGTTCTTTGAGGCCTAAGTTATAACTAACTTTGTCCACAAGAACCTGTTCTGAACAGCTCAGCCTCAAGTGATCTTTCATAGGAATCTCCTCAGAAAATATTTCCTTTATAAACATTTGTACCCTCTAACTTAGTTTGTAAGCTCTTTCTGAAGAGTGATTCTGTTATACATACACTGTGTTCCTGCTTTGCTTAGGAGAAACTACATAAATATCTGTTAAATATTATTGCTTCATCTACCAATGCTGAAATGACTATTTGGGGATTTATAGAAGAGCTTAATGCTCATCTCATTATACTGACTTTTTCTGAAGAAAGTAAATGGTTTCCATACCTATTTGTTTAATATGACCCACCCAATAGCTCAGTTTTATTACTAAGATGTTAATAACATTGCTATAGCTGAAAAGAGTTTATTTCTCTATAATAATGTATTCTTCAGATTTTACTTTAAAACCGTTAAACAGTCAATCTAATAAGAATTTTTCTGGGATGTCTGGGTGGCACAGTCAGTTAAGCTGCTGCCTTCAGCTTAGATCATGATCCCAGGGTTCTGGGATGGAGTCCCACATTGGGCCCCTTGCTCAGTGGGGAGCCAGCTTCTCCCTCTGCCTGCTCTGCCTGCCATTCCCCGTGCTTCTGCTCAATCTCTCTCTGACAAATAAATAAATAAAATCTTTTTTAAAAATTGTTTAATACCTATCAATACACTTCAAGCAAGAACCACAAAGGAAACATAAGCTAAGCAAGTGACATAATCTTCTCCCATTCAGTGGCTTCTGGAATCAAACCAATGACTCAAATTTTATTTTCATCAAAGAAAGAAATATTTTAAGATATATTTCAGTCAGCTTGTAATTAGAAAATTATTTTCTAAACACACATAGGTTCCTTACTTAAGATATACAAATATAAAAAGCAAAAACATGTTTCTAATGTGATTTTAAATAGATTTAAATAGGTTTTAAATGACTTAGAAATTTTTCAAATGTTCCTCTGTAATTGTACCTACACAACAAAAGAATTTCAGAGCTGAAAACATCTGTCTATTATCCCATAGTTTTGTTTATATATCATTAAATAAGTGATTTGGCTGAGTTTTTTTCCCATTGAATAGACAGATGGGCTGTTAGCCTTTTTTTGTACTAGGTAGCTGGAGATTTTATTAATTCATAAATGTAAATGAACCATATCATTAAAGATTTAATGAAATATGTTATTCCTAATAGATACTATTTCATTTAGAATGATAATGCAAGGGTTTCCTTTTTTCTAGTCAGTGAATCACTACAAAATTATCTCTATCTAAAATAAATTTTTATAATCTATTTTAATCCACTTGATATTATTTTGTTGAAAGATGTGTTTAATGATTATGAATTAATTTAATTGATATGTTTAATGTATCTTTCTTTGGTATACTACAACTTCTTCATATTCTCTTAACATGACTATGTATTAAGTCTATGGTTTTTCTATAAAGAATGCTGACCTATATTTAGCAGTTGAATTCCCAATTGAATTTCAGCTGGACAAGAAAAACATATAGCTTACTCATCACTTTACCAGAATTAAGTAACCTTTCAGTCTGCCAATAAAAACAATGACAACAAAAATACATTTGAACCAGTGTTGCATTCTGGTTGGATGCATTATAGTTAACAACAAATTCACTCACTATAGCCAGGATACATTTCTGAAACTGATCTGTTCTGTACTGCTCAGTCTAGAGATTTCTTTTTGATAAGCTAATAACATTATGACAGATTTAAAAAAACAACAACTTACAGTAGGTCCAGTGTCCCCTTTTGGCCCTCTTAGTGTCTCCATTTCGAGCATTGCATTAAGATCCTCATAATAATAGTAATAATCATAAAGGTCAGTCTCATAGCTACTTGCGATGGAGTAGGTAGCATCAGGATCAAATTCACCTTCTTTCCTCAGGTCAAGGTGATTGTCCACAGCTGGTTCATCTGTCACTCTGTATAAGGTTGTGTTTAAAATCGGTTGTAATTCCATGAGTTCATTAGTGTGTAGATTTGCTGTGATAGCCTTCTTGAGATCAGTAATTGTTTCTTGTTTCATATGTGGAAGAACAGATGATATCTTCTTAAATGGTGACAAACCAGTTACTCTATCATTATGTTGTGTGATATTGTCAAACACATTTGGGAGAGAACTAAATTTCTCCTTGCTATTTGTTCTTGCCTTATTGAGATGACGGGTCACTGACAGGCTTACATTTGTCTGAGTATGTTCCTCAGTGATCATTTCTTTGGCCTGAATTCCATGGTTTACAAGATCCACAGCAGAGACATTGCTTGAATGAAGAGACTTTGACTGAGCCTTTGATATCTGGTGTCCTTGTTGTTTACGGACTGTTGCAGGTTCATTATTTATGATATTTGGGATGCTTTTGCCTCTGGTAAATGTGTCTTCTGACACCACTTTTTCACCAAATTGTCTGGGCAAAGGAGAGTTTTCCAGTATCTCAGCTGATACAACGGTTGTATGAAGAAGGTTTATCTCAGGGCGACAACGCTGGCTCACATATCTGCAATAATCTGCAGATGCTTCTGCCGAAGGAATAATGTCCAACTGACATACTACTCCTTCAAAATGGACAGAATTATTATTCATACTTCCTAAGGTAAACACACTGTTAGGATCAAAAGTCTGAACTTCCAAAAGAGTCTCTCTGCTAAAATATTTCTTTCCACACTCAACATACATTGAGACAACTTGGTTTCTAACAGTAATGGCAAATGAGTGCCATCGCTCATTGTGAACAATGTAGTTGAAAAATACAGACTGCTTTCCTCCAAGGTATACTACTAATTTTTTAGGTAATAATTGCACTCCTAATTGCAGTCTATTTTTATGTCTAATGCTGAAGAGAAATGCATTGTTTACTCTATGGGACTGCAACCCAATTAATATTGTAAATGGCTGTTCTAAGTTGACTGGTAGAACTTTCAAAAGAGGTGACTCAATGTAAGTATCATTAGTTAAAATGACACCTGATTCTGTTAAATGGACCCCCTGAGGTAATGGTGTAGATGATGATGGTACAGCAGTCACTGATGATAGGTGTCTTACATCTTTGCCTCCAAGGCCTAGTTGATGAAGAATGTCTATGCCTGGGAATTAAAAAGAGAGAGAGAAAGAGAAAGAATCTTACTCTTAGGCATTCATGTCTTTATATAAATGTTTGAATATGAGAGCATATTCCTTGTCTGTATCAACAGCAACCCCTAAAATAAGCATGCTCTATCAATTTCCAGGTAATGAGATATGGAGAGGAAGAGTAAAATGTTATACTCAGTAATTTGACACACACACACATACATACACATGCAGCCATGGGTGTGTGTGTGTATATGCACATGCACACACATCAATATTCCTAAACCCCAAATTTAATAAATGTTCTCTCATTTTTCCTGATCAACTAGGAATCTTATTTGTTACTCCAACGAATATTATTTAACTTGGAACTTAAAATTGAATGACTTCTATGTTAAATAGAAACAAATTTATACAAACAAAAAAAATTTATAACTTGGAAATCATTTTATAAATTAAGTTCATATAATCTTTTAAACTATATTTTTTCAGGCTACATTCCCTTACAGTCTTTTGGGAATTTACAAGTCACATAAAAGTTTTCCCTATGCCTAATACCGTAAGTTTGCTACACATAGAATATTCAGTCACCTTGGATTCTACCACGTGAAGGCATAGCAAGAAGTTGGCATTCTGCAAACTATAAGAGGCTCTCACCAGAAACAGACCATTTTAGCACCCAATCTTGGACTTCTGGCCTCCAGAACGAGTGCATCTTGTCTGGATCGTGGTTGATACATTCAGTTATACATCCCTTCAACCACCTCTCCACAAAATGACTAAGAGGAGGAACACCCAACAGAGGAAAAATTCAGAGACTGTGCCCTCTGCCACAGAACTATTGAATATGGACATAAACAGTATGTCAGAAAGGGAATTCAGGGTAACAATTATCTAGGCAATGGCTAGGTTGGAGAAGACCATTAGTGACAACACAGAATCTCTAAGGGCAGAAATGAGCCAATCTGGCAGAAGTTAAAAATGCTATCAATGAGATCCAATCTAATCTAAATACTCTAATAGCTAGGGTGACCAAGGCAGAAGATAGAACTAGTGATCTAGAAGACAAAATGATAGAAAAGAAGGATCAGAAGGAGGCCTGAAACAAACAGCTTAGAAGCCATGAAAACAGAATTAGGGAAATGAATGACGCCATGAAACATTCCAATGTCAGAATTATTGGGATCCCTGAGGGGTGGAGAAAGAGAGAAGACTAGAAGATATAGTTGAACAAATTCTGGATGAAAATTTCCTTAATCTGAGGAATGGAACAAGTGTTTGTGTCCTAGAGGCAGAAAGGATACGCCACAAGACCAACAAGTCTAAAAAGACATCCAGACACTTAATTGTGAAAATCACAAATCAAAATTTCATACAAGAGCTCCTGAGGACAGCTGGGGGAAGAGATTCCTTACATACAGAGCGGGACCATCAGAATAAGGTCAGACCTGTCCAAAGAAACCTGGCAAGCCAGAAAGGGCTGGCAAGACATATTCCGGGCACTAAATGAGAAGAACATGCAGCCAAGAATACTTTATCCAGCAAGCCTGACATTCAAAATGGATGGTGAGATAAAAAGCTTCCAAGACCAGCAAGGTTCAAAAGGGTGTGTGACTACCAAGCCAGCACTACAAGAAATATTAAGGGGGGGGGGTTCTATAAAAGAAGAAAGAACTCAAGAGTGACACAGAACAGAAATTTACAATCTATAGAAACAAAGGACTTCACAGGCAAGATGATGTCAATAAAAACTTATCTTTCAATAATCACTCTCAACGTGAATGGCCTAAATGCTCCCATAAAATGGCACAGCATTGCCGACTGGATAAAATGACAGGACCCGTCCATATGATATCTATAAGAGACACACTTGGAACCTAAAGATACATCCAGACCGAAAGTGAAGGGATGGAGAACTATCTTTCATGTCAATGGGCCTCAAAAGAAAGCTGGGGTAGTGATTCTCATATCAGATAAATTAGTTTTAAGCTAAAGACTATAGTCAGAAATACAAAAGGATACTACATCATTCTTAAAGGGTCTGTCCACCAAGAAGATCTAACAATTGTAAATATTTATGCCATATGGGAGCAGCCAACTACATAAGCCAACTGTTAATCAAAATAAAGAGTCATATTGATATGAATACATTAATTGTAGGGAATCTCAACATGTCACTCTCAGTAACAGACAGATCATCCAAGCAGAAAATCAATAAAGAAACAAGAAATTTGAGTTACACATTGGACCAAATGGACCTTATAGATATATACAGAATATTCCACCCTAAAACAACAGAATATTCATTCTTCTCAAGTGCACATAGAACTTTCTCCAGAACAGACCACATACTGGGTTACAAATCAGGGCTCAACTGATACCAAAAGACTGAGATTATTCCCTGCATATTCTCAGACCACAATGCTTTGAAACTGGAACTCAACCACAAGAAAAAGTTTGGAAGGAATTCAAACACCTGGAAGCTAAAGACCATCCTACTCAAGAATGTTTGGATCAACTTGGAAATCAAAGAACTTAAACTATTCATGGAAACCATTGAGAATGAAGACACATTGGTCCAAAGGAGGAAATACATAGCCATCCAAGCCTCACTCAAAAAATCTGAAAAATCTCAAATATACCAACTCTCTTTATACCTTAAAGAACTGGAAAATCAACAGCAAATTAAGCGAACCCCATGCACAAGAAGGGAATTAATCAAGATTAGAGCAGACATCAATGAGTTGGAAAGTAGAGATACAGTAGAACACATCAACAAAACTAGAAGCTGGTTCTTTGAAAGAATCGATAAGATAGATAAAGCACTGGCCAAACTAAAACAAAAGGAAAGAAAGAGGACCCAAATTAATAAAATTATGAATGAAAGGGGAGAGATCACGAAAAACCCCAAGGAAATGGAAACAATTATCAGAAATTATTATCAACAGTTATATGCCAGTAAGTTAAGCAATCTAAAAGAAATGGATGCATTCCTGGAAACCTATAAACTTCCAAGACTGAAACAGGAAGAAACTGACAACCTGAGTGGACAAATACCTAGTAATGAGATTGAAGCATTGATCAAAAACCTCCCAAAAAACAAGAGCCCAGGATTTGATGGATTCCCTGGGGAATTCTACCAAACATTCAAAGAAGAAATAATACCTATCCTTCTGAAGCTGTTTCAAAAAATAGAAACACTAGGAAAACTTCCAGAATCTTTCTATGAAGCCAGCATTACTCTGATCCCCAACCAGTCAAAGACCCCATCAAAAAGGAGAATTTCAGGGACACCTGGGTGGCTCAGTGGGTTAAAGCCTCTGCTTTTGGCTTGGGTCATGATCCCAGAGTCCTGGGATCAAGCCCCACATCAGGCTCTCCACTCAGCAGGGAGCCTGCTTCCTCCTCTCTCTCTGTCTGCCCGCCTCTCTGCCTACTTGTGTTCTCTACCTGTCAAATAAATAAATAAAATCTTAAAAAAAAAAAAAGGAGAATTTCAGACCAATATCGTTGATGAATATGGATGCCAAGATTCTCAACAAGATCCTAGCTAATAGGATCCAACAGTACATTAAAAAGACTATCCACCATAACTAGGTGGGATTTATCCCTGGGATGCAGGGGTGGTTCAACATTCGCAAGTCAATCAATGTGATAGGACACATCAGTAAGAGAAGAGAGAAGAGCCACATGGTCCTCTCAATTGATGCAGAAAAAGCATTTGACAAAATACAGCATCTGTTTCTGATTAAAACTCTTCAAAGAATAGGGATAGAGGGAACATTCCTCAACTTCATAAAATTTGTCTATGAAAAACCCACAGCAAATATCATCCTCAATAGGGAAAAGCTGACAGCCTTCCCTCTGAGATCAGGAACATGACAAGAATGTCCACTCTTGCCACTGTTGTTCAACATAGTACTAGAAGTCCTAGCAACAGCAATCAGAAAACAAAAAGAAATAAAATGTATTCAAATTGGCAAAGAAGAAATCAAACTCTTTCTCTTCACAGATGACAGGATATTTTATATGGAAAACCCAAAAGACTCTACCCCCAAACTACTAGAATTCATACAGCAGTTCAGTAATGTGGCAGGATACGATATCAATGCACAGAAATCAGTTGCCTTCTTACACATGAACAATGAAAATATAGAAAGAGGGAAACTAGAGAATCAATTCCATTTACTATAGCACCAAGAACCATAAGATACCTGGGAATAAACCTAACCAAAGAGATGAAGGATCTCTACTCAAGGAACTACAGAACACTCATGAAAGAAATTGAAGAAGACACAAAAAGATGGAAAAGCTTTCCATGCTCATGAACTAGAAGAAGAAACATTGTTAAAATGCCTATATTGTCCAGAGCAATCTATACTTTCAGTGCCATCCCGATCAAAATTCCACCGGCATTTTTCAAAGAGCTGGAACAAACAATCTTTAAAGTTGTATAGAACTATAAAAGACCCCAAATTGCTAAGGAAATGTTGAAAAAGAAAAACAAAACTAGGAGCATTAAGTTGCTTGATTTCAAGGTTTACTACAAAGCTGTGATCTCTAAGACAGCATGGTACTGGCACAAAAACAGACACATAGACCAGTGGAACAGAGTAAAGAGTCCAGATACGGACCCATAACTCTATGGTCAAATAATCTTCAACAAAGCAGGAAAAAACACCTAGTGGAAAAAAGAGAGTCTCTTCAATAAGTGGTGCTGGGAAAATTGGACAGCTATGTATAGAAGAATGAAACTCGACCATTCTCTTATACCATACACAAAGATAAACTTGAAATGGATAAAAGACCTCAACGTGAGGCAGGAATCTATCAAAATCCTAGAGGAGAACTTGGCAGTAACCCCTTCAACATTGGCCATAGCAACTTCTTTTCAAGACATGTCTCCAAAAGCAAAGGAAACAAAAGTGAAAATGAACTTTTGGGACTTCATCAAGATAAATAGTTTCTGCACAGCAAAGGAAACAGTCAAAAAAGTCAAGAGGCAACCTACGGAATGGGAGAAGATATTCGCAAATGACACTACAAAGGGCTGATATCCAAGATCTATAAAGAACTCCTCAAATTCAACACTCAAAAAACAGATAATCACGTCAAAAAATGGAGAGAAGACATGAGCAGACACTTCTCCAAAGAAGACATACAAATGGCTAACAGACACGTGAAAAAATGTTCACTATCATTAGCCATCAGGAAGATTCAAATCAAATCCATTCGGAGATACCACCTCACACCAGTTAGAAAGGCTAAAATTAATAAGACAGGAAACAAGTGTTGGAGAGGATGTGGAGAAAGGGGAACCCTCTTACATTGTTGGTGGGAATGCAAGGTAGTGCAGCCACTTTGGAAAATCGTGTGGAGATTCCTTAAGAAATTAAAAATAAAGCTACCCTATGATCCTGCAATTGCACTACTGGGTATTTACCCCAAAAATACAGATGTAGTGAAAAGAAGAGCCATATGTGCCCCAGTGTTCATAGCAGCAATGACCACAGTTGTCAAACTGTGGAAAGAACTAAGATGCCCTTCAACAGGCGAATGGATAAAGAAGATATGGTCCATATATACAATGGAATATTACACTTCTTTCAGAAAGAATGAATACCCAACTTTTGTATCAACATGGACAGGACTGGAAGAGATTATGATGAGTGAAATAAGTCAAGCGGAGAGAGTCAATTATATGGTTTCACTTACTTTTGGAGCATAAGGAATAACATGGAGGACATCAGAAGAAGGAAAGGAAAAGTGAGTTGTGGGAAATCAGAGGGGGAGACGAAACATGAGAGACTGTGGATACTGAGAAACAAACTTAGGGTTTTGGAAGGGAGTGGGGTGCGGGGATGGGTGAGCCTGGTGGTGGGTATTAAGGAGGGCACGTATTGCATGGAGCACTGCGTATGGTGCATAAACAATGAATCTTGAAACACTGAAAAAATAAAATTAAATTAAAAAAAAAGACTATACAGTCATCTTGATATCTCCTAGACAGGAGAACTTTAATTCCTATTGATGATCACATACTGCTTCTTTCTAGAAACGAGTTTCTTTTGCTTCCATTATTTTCTCAGGCCTCCACAATAATTTTTATCCAAACAATTTTTTACTCTTTTTCAGTATTTGTTATGTAATATAGATTTTATGTAATATAAATTTTATATGATTATTGTCTTTCCAAGTTTATTTTTATTGCAATGTTACTAATAGCATACTGCTTATCTCCCTTATCCAATTATAAACTCTTGGAAGACAGATTCTGTGTCTGATTCATTATTGAATATCTACTATTCTTGCCATGCAAATAGTTCTACAATTTCTAAATTAATGAATTTTCCCCACCAGGATTTTATCAGATGCCACATTTATCTCTAGAGTCTTATAAAATTAAATATAATTTGTAAAGAATGATGAATCATTTCTTAGAGATAAAGAACAGTTTAGTCAGCCATATGATTGCTATGATTTGGGGGGCTATAAACCTCCCACCTGTATCTTTGAACATATATAACCATCTCCAACAGGAAATGCCAAAGAATATTAATTCATAACTGTGATAGGCAAGAAAAAAATAAAAGTTTTGAACATTAACCAAGAAAATTGTGAAACATCTTGGTTTTTCTTTTATAAGAAATTAATAGATAATTGATAATTCATGTTTATTACAAATAGCAAACATAATGACAAATATAACTCATGCATAATCTAGCAATACAATTAAAATATTTTCTCAGCAGAGAGCTCTACAAAATACTCAAGTGTTTTTATTTTAAATTTAGAACAACTGTCTTTTTTTTTTTAGATTTTATTTATTTATTTGACAGAGAGAGAGAGAGATCACAAGTAGGCAGAGAGGTGGGCAGAGAGAGGGGGGAAGCAGGCTCCCTGCTGAGCAGAGAGCATGATGCAGGGTTCAATCCCAGGACCCTGAGATCATGACCTGGGCCGAAGGCAGAGGCTTAACCCACTGAGCCACCGATTTTATTTATAAAGTAGTTGTAGTTTTATAATAGTTTTAAGTGTTATAAATGTTTATATCTAAGACACAGTATGATAGTGTCTCTCATTCTTTTCCACCAAAACATTACTAACAGTGGTTTAGAATTACATATGTCTCCAGGGATTTGGGGGAGTATTTTAAAAAGGCCCCATAAAAACACAAAAAATATCTTGACTTCTCATTTTTATAATTATAATTTAAGAAAAACTTTAATTTTACTCTGTAATATGGCTATTTTTTAATATAAAATATAAATTACCAGCGTAATCAGTTAACTATCCCATTCCCAATCTTCGCTGAAAATTTATACCCCTGAAACATATATCTGCTTAGTCTGTAACTTTGGGTACTCTTGCTCAATAATATCTGCCTCTGGGGGTGTGCGTTATCTCAATCTGAGAAGTAAACTATGTTAGAAACACTGCTCCTATGAAAATCACAATGCTTACTGTGCATATAAACACATATTGTATGAAAATTATCATTCTAAGATTCCAGATAGGTTATCTTTACACAAAGGAAGTGCCACATTTATGTGGTATGATAACAAGGGCTGCTCCTTGCCCAGCAAAAACTTCTCCTTGCATTTAACAATAACCCCTGCTCTCTCATACCACAAATTTCTCACACTATTAACAGAGATATTACTGGAAAGAGTATTATTTTTAAACTTCATTTTATATATGTGTGTGTGTGTTTAATATTTCATATATATTTTCCTTTAATTCTATTTTATTTGAGTTTTTATAACAAATAGCTAAGTTAAAAAAAAATCTTTAAAAATTTGCTCTTCAGTAAGTGTCTTGTTATTGAACCATCCTTGCATTCCTCAAATAAAATCTACTTGATGGTTATATATTATTCTTTTGATATCTTTCTGGGTTCTTGAAGAATAACATATGAAAAACGATCACATAAATATTTATAAGTTAAAACTGGTCTATGTTTTTTCTCTTATTGTACTGTCTTTTTCAGATTATAATATGGATTCATTATTTTCTATTCCCTAATTTAGATAGAAGTTATTAGGTTAAGTTTTAAAAACATAAAGTACAAATTAGACACCATTCTCTAATCACAATGCTAACAAGTTAGATTTTAATAACAAGATCAGAAAACAAACAAACAAAACCCTTTAACTGGAAAATGTAAAGGTTTTCTCCTAAATCATTTGGGTCAATGGGAAAACACCAATAAAAATTACATGGTTTTTAGAAAGCAGCAAAAATGAAAATACTGCAGACCAAAATCTATGGGAGAAGGCTTTAGAATTACCTTTTAGAAAGATTTATATTTTTATTCTGTTACCTTTAATATTATAAATGTACACAATGTCCCTAGTCCTCTTCATTTAGACATATCTATTATTTCTTTCCTATGAATACTGTTTCCTTTTTCTTTTTCTCTCTTCTCCCCTTTCCCTTACCATCTAATACTAGACAATAGAATTAGCTTTTTTAGCATTTGCCTTTTTATTATTAAATATCCTGGTAGTATTTTTATTTGCTTTATCACCTTTGGATAATATTAATTCCCATCTTCAACATATAAGCCAATCAGCAAACTTAATGTACTTTCTGTCTTTTTTCCTTCTTCCCCTCCCTTTGTCAATGATTGTACCATTCCTACATTAATTCATATGGTAACTTATATTGTATGGTAACTTATATCATATGGTAACTTATATTCTGCTCCCACATTTTCTTCTGGTAAGTAGAAGCAGTCTTTTGCAGTCATTTTCTCAGTTATTTCTTTTTTGATGAAGTTTGTCCTCTATTAGTCTCCTTAAGAAGCATTCATAGTGGGACGCCTGGGTGGCTCAGTTGGTTAAGCAGCTGCCTTCGGCTCAGGTCATGATCCCAGCGTCCTGGGATCGAGTCCCACATCGGGCTCCTTGCTCATCGGGGAGCCTGCTTCTCCCTCTGCCTCTGCCTGCCATTCTGTCTGCCTGTGCTTGCTCTCTCTCCCTCTCTCTCTCTCTGTGACAAATAAATAAATAAAATCTTAAAAAAAAAAAAAAAAAGAAGCATTCATAGAAAAATTTCCTGGATGTTTGACTTTTTAGAATTGTTTATTGGTAGCCTTGTATCTTAAATTTCATTGGATATAAAATTCTTTGCTGTTACTTTCTTTCCTTGAATATCTTATAGATACAATTCTACTATGTATACGTGTGGAATGTTAGGATAGAAAAATCTGAAGACAGCCAATTTTAGTTCTCCCTCAAAAGTGACTCAATTTTTTTTTCCAACATGCCCCTAAGAGATGTTCTTTATCTTTAAAGTGAAGTGCAGATTTTATTAGAATATGTCTTTATGGGATGCCTGGGTGGCTCAGTGGGTTAAGCCTCTGTCTTCAGCTCAGATCATGATCTCAGGGTCCTGGGATCAAGCCCCACATTGAGCTCTCTGCTCAGCAGGGATCCTGCTTCCCCCTATCTCTCTGCTTGCTGTTCTGCTACTTGTGATCTCTCTCTTTCTGTCAAACAAATAAATAAAATCTTAAAAAAAAAAAAAAAAAGAATTTGTCTTTATATTGACCATTGTGGGTAAATGTTTCCAGGCATATAGGATGTCCATTTGTTGTACAGATCCAAGTTGTGTTGTTATTGTTACTTCAGCAAAGTTTTCAAGAATTATATCCTTGAATATTTGTTCTATTTTATACTTTTGGTTTTCTTCTTCAAAAATTCCTATTATAAGCATGTTTACTCTCCACTGCTATCCTCTATGTCTATCATTTCTCTGCAATCATTCAAAATATGTTATCTTCAGTTCTGTTTGATTTTCTCATTTCTAATTTTACCATGTTTTCTGTAATGTCTAATCTCTCTTTGTGCTCCTTCCAATCTCATCTTGATTTATAAAAAGGTTTTTTTCCTATGATACGTTTTCTGAGTTCTACAAGCTTGCAATTCATATCCTTTTAACATAGAACCATATCTTCCTTCTCTTGAGTTGTTATATTTCTGTTTTATGATCTTCCTTCATAGAGGTGTTTTTTTTTTTATGTGTGCATTTTCATTTTGCTGCTTTCCCCTATATTTTCCTTACTGTACCTTTCTATTTATGCTGTGCCAGTTGCTTTTAGTTACTTACAATTTCATGGCCCAACAATTTATAGAAGGATGCTGAGGGAGAAGAGAGAGGCCATGCCTTCCAAATTTCAAAACCCAAAGGCTTTTTCAGCATTCCCAGTGTTCCTTCTCAAATGGCTTTTTGATACAGCCTCACCTTCTCTAACTCCACTCTAATCTAGGAGACCTTCTATAGCCAGCCCAGCTAGCCACACGTTACTCTCCTTCCCCGGTATCCACTCTCATTGGTATATGCTTCAGAATGAATCCTTCACCTTATGAAGCAGATTTGTGCATGTTCTGAAACCTGTCCCCACTGAGCCATTTAGCTATTATCTGTGCTTCCTTCTTGTACTTGCTCCCAGTCAGCTTCTGTCTTCCCCAGATCCTGTAGCACATGTTTTGTACAAGCATTCAAGGTTAAGGACTTCAGGGTATGCGCCTCATCTTTAAGAAGTGTGTGGTTATGCTGGCATGTATATGCTTTTCTCAGGATATTTTAAGAGTTTGCAGGTTTCATCAGTCCCCTACTTTTGCTGAAAATGCAGTTTTCAAGGTTATTTATTATTTCATTCATCTCTTTTTTCATGTGATATCCAGAAATAGAAGTGGGAAGATAATATCTCATGGTTTCATGTTTATACTTAATGTCTATACCTATTTCACAGATGAAGAATCTGAGATCCAGAGAGATTACATAACCCGGTCAAGGTCATACAGCTAATAGTAGAAACGGATATGACTCCAATCATATAGTTTCAAAGTCTATACTCTTTGCCCCCCACACTGCCTCACAGCCATTCTCTTCTCCACATCACCTCACATATCCCTTGGCAAGCCTCGTTAATTAATCATAGCAGTTATTTCTTCCCACAGAATCTTGTAATTGGGAAATACTGTCTAGGTAGCCACCAGAGTTGGTATCTGAGTGGATATCTAAATATCTAAACTTTCAAATCTTAGTGTGAATATGTTTAGCAAGTGCTTTGAGCAGATATTGATAGAACAGTGAACTCTAAAGAATTAAAGGCACAGATGAGAGGGAGTGGGAAGAACAGAAGAAAGAAAGTCTTCTATCAGAGAACACACTCTTTATTGTTAATTTAGGTCTGACACTGGATATCACCAAACTGCAATTTAGAGGTTAAATTTAGATAATTGGTGATGTGGAAAAGAAAGGCAGAGGAGAAATTGTTAAATTTCCTTACTACCTACAGCCCATCAACAAGTCCTTGAAACAGGCACAGTGACTTTCCTCTAGGGACTCAACTGCCTCAATGTTAATACTTTGTTAAGGCTAAAAGGCAACCTTAGCCCAGTCCCCAGGATCCTGTAAGTCTACTTTAATATATAAAAATTCCTTTAGAAATTTCCTTTATCTCTAAACCCCTCAAGATATGTGTTGACTATCATCGCCCAAGCATATGGCCCACTGATATACATCTGAAAGGTCTCATGACTAAGCTTTTATTAGATGGTAATAAATTACTTTTCCCCAACAATAGCTAACCTCAAGGTTCTGGAAACCTTGCTCCCAAAATTCCTTACAGATTTATGCTATCTCTAACACCCTCCCAACTTGAAAGTATATAGTGGGCCACTCCTTATGATTCCAGGGCAGCTCTTTCTGCCCAAGAGTCCTGTCCCCACGCATTCATAAAACCACCTTTTTGCATCAAAGATGTCTTAAGAGTTCTTTCTTGGTTGTCAGCCTTGAACCCTTATATCTTTTCTTACATCAATTGGTACCAATGAATACAGCAAGAAAAAACTAAGTTGTTTATAGTAAGTTACTTGTTTCATGAAGGACCCTAACCACAAAATCGATCTAGTTTGTGTCACTTTGGAAATCAGTTACTATTTAAAGAATATTGATTATCAACTAGGCACTTGAGGGCTTTGAATTCTTTTTCATTAAGAAATTTTTTTCCTTTAGAAACTTTTTTCTATAATTTTTTTAGTATATTTGGCATACAATGTTACATGAATTTCAAGTGTACAACCCAGTTATTCAACAAATCTTTATGTTATGCTATGCTCACCATAAGTGTAGCTCGCATCTGTCTCCATAGGATGCTATTACAATATCATTGACTATGTTCCCTGTGCTGTACCTTTTATCCCCATGACTTCATTCCATAACTGGAAGCCTATACCTCCCTCTCCCTTTCATCCATTTTGCCCATCCCCCCACTCCTTCCCTCTGGCAACCATCAGTTTGTTCTCTGTATTTATAACTCTGATTCTGCTTTGTGATTGTTTATTCATTTGTTTTGTTTTTCAGATTCACATGTGAGTGAAATCATATGGTATTTGTCTTTCTCAGTCTGATTTATTTCACCTGTCCTTTGTATTTTTTAAAAGAATTAAAAATAATAGCAGCATTCATTAATTCTATGTACCAAGCACTATTCTCACAACTTTATTAAGCCACATAATGCTCACAATAACCCTATGAGGTAAGTACTATAGCTAACTCTATCTGACAGTCATAAAAACTAAGTCACAGACAGAAAACTTTCCCAAGGTTACCCAAGGAGGAAATGTAGAGGCAGAATCTGAAAGCAGGCAGACTCAATCTCTCAGCATGGCAACTTTTTAAGAATGCATATATCACCTAACAGCAGAACTGATTTTATCTCTTTTACCCATTTGCTTCTTAAACAGAGAATAAATCACTGTGTCACCAAGGCAACCGGGCTTTGCACTTTTTACTGTAAACACCAAGCCTAATGACTTCACCCAAAACATGATTTCAATAACCACATATGCTGACTCACAAACCTCTCTTCAGGACTTGTATATCCAATTGCCTACTGAATTTATGCAGTAGAGATTAGATGTCCTGCAAGCACTTCTAACTCAATATATTTTCCCACACATTTGTTCCTCTTACTTTAATGCCTCTCTTAGTGAAGAACCCCACTACCAAACCACCAGCCAGAGTAATATTTTTATAGTGTCAATTATATCATGCCAATGTCCTGAACAAAATTCTCCCATGGATTCCTGTTACAGAAAAATGCAATCCAAACGTTTTATATGGTGTATGAATCTATGTCATCAGCTCCCTTCTTACCTCTCTTGTCTCATCTCTTTTCATTTCTTCCCACCTTACTCTGTACCAGCCACACTGGTCTTTCCTTATTCCTTAAAACTACTAAACTCATTCTGAATTCGTGGCATTTACATTTATTGTTCTTTTTGCTTAGAATGCTCTAAACCTTTAGTTCATTCAGATCAAGGCTCAAATGTGACCTTTTCAGAGAGGCCTTCCCTGACAACAATACCTAAAATATAAAAATCGTCCTCCTCCTTGCCCCCAGTGACTCTCCAACATCTTACTATACTTTATTTCTTTTTCCTCACAGCGCAGAAAATGTAGGAGGAGTTATGTATAAATATATCTTATATCATACATATCACGTCATATATATGTGTGTGTATATACACACACACTTGCCTATTGCCTTGCCCCCCAGTTGAAATGTAAGTCCATGAGGGTAGCACTTCATGTTTTACTGTTATATTCCAACGTTTAGAATAACGACTAATACGAAGTAGGTCCAAAGTATTGCTTGAATGAATTAATTAATCAATCCAGCCATCTAACCCAAAAACCTGATAATCACCTTTAATACTTCCTTTCCACCCATTCTCCATAGCTATTCAGTCACCAAGTCTCACACAAACCTTAGTTAATCTCCCTTTATCCTTAGATTATTATCTTAGTCTCCTAATAGATTTCTCTGCCTCTTTTCGGACACCCTCATCCAATCTGTCATCCACACTGCTGCTGGAGAAACCTTTCTTTCTTTGTATAGAACAAAATGAACCTTTAGTTCATGACACCGCTTCCTATAATACATCAGTGGTTCTCAAAGCTTTCAGTGCAAAATTGAAACTTCTTATTTCAGCCCTCAGGCCCTTAGTGATCTAACTCCTGCCTGCATTCCCAGTCTCATATCTCATGCCTTCCTAATGAGCTTTCCCCCTTTTTAATTTATGCTAAACATCAAAGGTGATCAAGCCCAAAAGATCAGAACAGGAAGATTTAGAATGTAGGAAAAAAGGACTACTCTCAGCAAAAGAATATACCAGAAATAAAAGAGAACCATCAAACAAGGAATGAAATATCCATGTTCTTTCAGCCTTATGGGTATCCTGTTTTAAAAAAAATCTTTTTACCATTTTCCATCCCCTCTCTTTCTTTAAAGGATTATGACTTCATTTTAAAGTAATTTTTATGTTAAGATATTCCATGGAACTGTGTACGTCCAGGACACAGCTGATGAGATTGAGCAGATGCGCATATTTAAGATTATCCTTGTAATTGTGAGTGGTGTGGTGGCCTTATTGCAAACTGTCAAATTATGCAAGTAAATCATCGGAACCCCCCCATCTTGATCTCACTTTCCGCAGCCCTTCTTTTCTACCCTTTCCACTATGGTACCCAAAGTCTTCATGCTACTTGTGTAGTAAAAAATTAAACCCTGTCCAAAGAGCAGTCATACATTTGTCCTCAGCTCCTAGGAGGCACTCTCTAAGCCCTTGAGTATCTTGCCTGATAAAAATATCTTTGTTTATCCGAGGGTTGTAGACAACACCAGGTAGTCCAACAATGTGATTTATGGTAAGGGTCCTGTGGTAACTGTTCAACCTCAAGAAGGACTGGAGACGGAGGTCAGCTACATGGGCAGTCCATCCTGTCTACATGACAGAGCCCCACTAAAGACTCTGCACAGGCCTAGGTTTCACTGGTTGGCAATATTCTGTGCACACCATCACATATCATTGCTGGGAGAGTTGGCACTGACTCCACCGGAGAGGACAACCACAAGTTCTGTATGTGGGACTTTCCTAGACCCTAACCCATGTGTCTCTTCTGTGGGTTGATTTTAATCCATATTCTTTTGCTGTAATAAACTATAACTGTGAGTATAACAGATTTCACTGGGTTCCATAAATCCTTCTAACACATCGTTGAGACTGAAGGCTGTCTTGGAGACCCTCAAACTTGCAGTTGTGTAAGAAGTAAGCTTGATCTTGCTGACTGCCCCCTAGTTTACACTAGCTCTTACACATTTTTCCTTCACTGTATCTACTCACTCCATGGCATTCTCCACTCTCATTTTTTTTCTTCCACTTTTCTTAAATTTCTTGCCATATCAAAATGTATCTATTAAAAAAAAATCCCATTCTTTCAGAGCCCTGCTAAGTATACCCCTTCATGCCAAATTTACTCATCTTGTAAGACTCAGTTTGAGTGTTACCTCCTCTCTCTGTAAACCTTCAGTGTAATTTTTGTTTGTTGTTGTTTTGCTATGCACTGAAGACAAACAAATCATACTCCATTTGCTAATAAAATCAGTCTTCAAAGGCTACAGGGTTGATGCTGAGGTGTAGGCACAGACACTCCAACCTTGATTGCCTTTCATGTGAAACTTGTATAATAAGCACCATTGATTCTATCATCATTAGTTAGAAGAAAAGAAAGAGGGCAAGAGGGAAGAAGAGAGGAAAATGGAAAGAGATAGAAAGTAGGAAGAGGTAGAAAGAATAGGAAAGGGGGAAGGAAAAGGAGAAACTGAGTCTCAGTAGATGATAAAATTATGACTCATACCCTAGTATTTGACTTTAAATCCACTGACTAGATAATTAACTCTATGGTGAAATGTACTATATACCTAAAGAAATAGAGATGGGAGAGCTAATGATTATACTTGCTTTATAAGTTTTGTAAGCACTTCTTTTCACAAGAAAGCCAAAGAAAACAAAATATTGTCAATATTCAATAATATTCTATCATAAATTGGAGGAACAATAGAAATACTGTGTGTGCCCTCAAAAATGTAAGGATTCTTACATTTCTTAGTAAGTGGCAGTTTAAAAGAACTAAAAGTTATCAACTTTTAGATAAAAGGTAAAGAGTAATATCACTTAACAAGTATAATAAATTAGAATGCTAATTCATTAAATAACTAATATAATATAGCACTTAATTTAATAAATTCTCACTGTTTAAAATTTTCATATATCTGAGTCAGCCAAATATCCAAGCTATATTCTTTCTAGTTTGTAGAAATGAAAAAATTAAATCATTTTTTAAAATAAAAGCACAAAGGGGTGCCTGGGTGGCTCAGTCGGTTAAGCATCTGCCTTCAGCTCAGGTCATTATCCTGGAGTCCTGGGAAGGAGTCTTGTATCAGGCTTTCCACTCAGCAGAGAGTCTGCTTCTCCCTCTGACTACCCCCCTTCTTGTGCTCTCTCTCACTCTCTCTCAGATAAGTAAATAAAATCTCTTTTAAATAAATAAGTAAATAAAATCACAAAGTTATAAATAAGAAAAACCGTATAAGCCTTAATATACTTTACTTTGCCCATTTACCCAAATTGACTAAATGAACCGGATAAATTGTCCAATATCTACTCTCTACTGTTCTATACAGCCTCAGCCAAACAGTGCTAGAATCAATACTCGAATACAAGCTGACTTGCTTCCAGCTCACACAGTTAAGGAACTAAAGGTAGTTGCTTAAATTCAACTATTTCAGTTTTTCAACATTATGAGTACATGGGAAAAGAGAAGGATCCTGAGTGTTCTTTTTATTTTATTTATTTTATTTATTTTTTTTTAAAGATTTTTATTTAATTATTTGAGAGAGAGAGAGCATGAGAGGAGAGAGGTCAGTGGGAGAAGCAGACTCCCCGCTGAGCAGGGAGCCCGATGTGGGACTCGATCCTGGGACTCCAGAATCATGACCTGAGCTGAAGGCAGTTGCCTAACCACCTGAGCCACCCAGGTGCCCCCTGAGTGTTCTTTTTAAAAAAATTATTGTGTCTTCATCATATAACAGGGAAGCACTAAACACTTGACATGTATTACCTCATTTTACCCACACAACAACCCTATGTAGTAAGAATTATTGTTATCTTCACTTTAGAGTTGCTGCAAATGAAGCTCAGAGTATTTAAGGGCCTTGCCCCAGATCACACAGCTAGTAAGCACCGGCACCTAGCTTCGGGCTCTAGAACACCTGTGCTTTATTTAGCACCACTGTCATACTGGGTATGTGTGATTTTAAAGTATCCTACTGTGAATAACACATCTATTATGGATAAATAGATAAAAGCAAACTTATGCATAAAATGAGAAATGAAGTTTTAACCTATGTGTAAAGATTTGGGTTAAGTGTCCATAAGGGGTTTTGGTAGAAAATCCTTAGAGTAACTGCAGCTAGAATGAGCTGATTCTTTGTTAACAATAAACACATTTTGGATTCATGTCCATAGGAAATACTCTTTTTGGAAATAGCACTCTACACTCAGCGATTGTTATAGATGTGGCTTTCACACGCAGGGACCACGAACCTGAGAATGTTGTGCATGTTGAGGATTCGCTACACAGCTGGCATGGCGTACATTAGCCTGAAGAGGGAGTGCAGCTCGGTCCATCTCTGGAGGCAGCCCACCCACCCAGACTGAGCAATAAGGAAAGCAGATTTTATCAGATAGGAAAAGGGATCTATCTTGGTCAAGTCCTCAGAAAAGTCAGCCTTAAATAAATTTTTCCTTGAAACAATCATGTATTCAATAGGTTATATTTGGTTGTAAAACAAATGCAAAACTTAGAAGTTTTTATTTATTTATCTGAGAGAGCAAGAGCTTGTGCACATGAGTCTGGAGAGGGGCAGAGGAAGAGGGAGAAGCAGACTCCCCACTGAGCAGGGAGCTCCAGGTGGGACTTGATTCCAGGACCCCGGGATAATGACCTGAGCCGAAGGCAGACGCCCAATGACTGAGCCACCCAGGCATCCCGGAAATCAAAGAGCTTTTAAAAAGAGTTTTCTTTTTGTTAAGAACTCACAAGAAAATGTTACAGTTACAGGAAAACTAAGGATTGTGATGTTCACTCTGAAATAAAGGAGCATATTTTGTATTCTATAAATGAAATCTTAAGACTGAAAGATATTATTTCCTTCATTGGTTCTGAATTTTTAAAAAAATCTATTCAAAAATACTCAGTTTTCCTTATATCCTTCTTTGCCTGGGTTTTTAATATCTTGATAATGCTACCTTTTGAAATTATTAAACTCATGACACCAGCAGATGACAACTGTGAAGCCAGAAGATGTGTAGTGGAAAGAGGTTTGTTGTGAGAGATGGGCAGGCCTGGATTCGAGTCCCAGCTGTACAAGCCTGAGCAAACCCCCTTCTGTGAGCCTCAGTTTCTTCACCTATAATCCCTATCCTGCAGGCTCATTATGAATATTAGAATAATAGATGTAAAGGGCTAGGCAAGGACAATCCACAAAATATATATGTAATTAATAATGATGGGTTATCTTCTTTTTGCTCTTCTCTGTGGTCCAAGAGGCTCAATTTTAAAGAATTTGTAGACTTTGCAATCAATATACCTGCGTTCAAATCTTGGTTCTTCCATTTATTTGCCTGTAACCCTGGGGTAGTTACTTATTCTTCTTACTCTTGGTGTCACCAATTCTATCATGGGCATAATCATAAAAATCCTGTGATGAAGTAGTGGTAAATATATATTCTGTACACATGGGGCTGGCACACATTAAGTTCTCAGAAGGTATAAGTAATAACAGTGTATTAACAGTGTACTAACAGTGAACTAAAAGATAGTTTCTCACCTCTTCATGGCTAATCAAAGCAAAATAAAGTAGCAGAAATGACTTGGTCAAGAACAGAATTTCATGAAGTTATGCGTGACATGTGACCTAATGTAACCATTTCCCCATAAAACAGAAAATGCCTTCCAAGATATCTTTTAATTCACCTATGTGCTACTTGACAGTATACTTCTCTGTCTACTTGTCAATTTGGTCAGTCAGATAGAGCACCACCCCTTCCTTTGCACACCCTCCCTCTACCTATGTATATTTCATTTACTTCACTCTTTCTTACTGTTGTTTAGTTGATTGGCCAAATTGACAAGTGGCTTGTGGAACTGGTCACTGAACTGAAATGATGGTTTTGTCAGAATGAATAATTTGGCAGCCCTGGTGATGTGAAACAGAGGAGTAAAAATAATAATAATAATAATAATAATAATAATAATAAATAAAATAGGGCCATGGTGATACTCTGTAGATCCAGCAGAGTTCCCAGGTTTTTCTCTTTGACTTTGGCTTTTCATTTTTAACCTTTGACAAAGGCACTTGTTTTTACACTTTGAGGCCAGAGACATTGTCTTATTTTTTATTTCCATTGCTGGCAACTAGGACATTATATGGCAAATAGAAGATACCTTTTAAAATGCTGTTTAATAATTATATTAATCTGAACGTACATAGATTCCTGAAACGCTATCACCATACTACTAGAGCAACTGGACAGCAGGCAAAAACAAAACACTGAACTATTCTCTACACCTCTCCATTTGAATTAAATAAAATCCCAAACCCACTGGTAGGCAAATTGCATTTTGTTTCTTAATGACATAAATCTAGATGGAACATTTAGTATATGCTTGTGTTGTTTCAAGAAGTGCAAAGGTAACTCAGTCACAGTTTGCCACCCCCAAGAACTCCCACTTCAAATGAAGTCACAAGCAAAGCCTTTTCACTATACAAAACTTCCCTTTTATAGAGAGTTCGCTTAAAAATGTAAGTAATTTCTTAAAGGTCATATTTCCCCCCAAAATTGGTTTCTTCACCCTTACATTCTCATTGTACTGGGTAGAAGTTTTTATTGTTTAATGTTGAATTTAAGCTTCTGATGATTTTGAAAACATATACTTTTGCTGTTTGGAAGGAGAATTTTTATATAAGCAAAGAAGTAACAAGGTAACTTTCTTACCTTGTTCTTGTGCATGAACAGCACCCGCTGCCACACATAGCACAATAAAATGGAGAAGCAATTTCCTAAAAAAAAAAAAAAAAAAGGAAAATTTTAGTGGATATTTACAACCTATAAATCCTATAAAATCCCAAATGAACTCCAGTACAAGATTAAGAAATAGCTATCATTTTTCAAAAGATTTTTTTTATTTATCTGAGAGAGAGAACATGAGATGGTAGGTCAGAAGGAGAAGCAGCTCCACCCCAAGATGCTGGGATCATGATCTGAGCCAAAGGCAGACACTTAACCAACTGAGCTGCTCAGGCATCCCAAGAAATAAGCTATCATTTTAATTTACACAGTATTTTAATACTCATAATGGTTAAAAGCAAGGGCTCTGAATTTAAGTTCCAGCTTTGTCACTTAGTGTATGACTTGAGAACACTTTTTATCACCCCTGTGTTTCCTCATCTGTTCAACCTATCTCATAAACTTTTTCAAAGATTAACTGAAAAATTTCATGTAAGGCACACAAACCAGTACCTGGCACAAAGGAAGCACTCAACAAACATGACTCATATAAATGATATTATGAGGATGATGACTACATATTACATCAAAGCATCATACATGCAATTTTATACAAATTAATATAAGTTTACACAAAGTAACAGAACTTATAGTCACTTAACTATAGTGGTTCTAAATCGTGGAACCAGTGATTTTTTTAAATGAATGTTTATATGGAAAAGCCATTTGATTATCATATGAAAGCCATTTGAATATCACTTGTACTAGATTCATGATGTTTGGGTTCTGAAAATAACAATGGCCTGTATATATCAACATCGAACATTTTGATTTGCAATAATTGTGAGCATGATACTCAATCATTGCATATCAAAATGTTCATTCATACTGATTAGCTGACTACAAATATTTCATGATTTTGTTTTAGTATAGCCAAACTTTTGATAGATTTTATTGAGTAGCCTTCATAATTGGTTATATCTATCTCTCAAGTAAAAACCATAGAGATAATTTCAAAAAGTAATGCTAAGCTTGCTGAAAACAATAGCTGATCACCTAATTCTGTTTTTTATTTGTTTTTTATTCTAACTCAGGGACTTCCTAAATGACATTTCTGTAAAATGCAGTTCTGTAAGGAGTGATTACAAAGCCCTCTGAAAAATATTTTTTCTTTTTATTAAGTTCCTGGTGTGCTGACAGTAATTGGTACATTCCCTGTTTATTACCAACGATAAATATGTTTTTATCTTTTCAACTAGTATAAGGAGCATGTTAATATAACAATGATAATCTTTTACAAAATGAGCCAACAATATGTAATTATACTCTTCTCGGTACAATGGAACTATCACTTATATTAAAATGGCCTTAGCCATATCTTAGTGGGTGAAAAATGTATACTCTACGGTCATACTCAGTACAGAGCACAACTTTTATAAGACAAAGATTTGCTAGAATACTTAAAAATGTTATCAATTCTATAATCTAACCAACTGAACAATTACAGAAATTTCAACTGATCTGGGCAAGCGAATAGCTGACCCATATGTGTTAATAAAGCATATAAAAGATTCCTATGTGTGGTGTCATCCATTTAAAACAATAGTTCTCAAATGTTAGTTTGCTAAAAGAATCACCTGAGATGCTTGTGAAAAATGTAGATTCTGGGCTTGCCTCAGAGATTATGATCCATAAATTCGGAGTGAATCCTCAGTTTGTATACGTCTTTAACTAGGTGATTCTAACAAGGATTGTGCATATATCAAACTCTGAGAAACAGCAATTTGGAACATTTACTAATTATAGTTACATTGTACTTAAAATACACAAATATTATTTTGCTCAAATCACAGACATCTAATTACATGAGATAAGATTATTTGACCCTTGGAGGGGATTGCTGTTTTTTGTTTGTTTTTGTTTTTATCTTTTTCTCTTGCTCTAGATCAGTGGTTTCAAACTTCACCATGCAGCAGAATCACCTGGAGGGCTCCTTAAAGATCACTGGGCTCCACCCTGAGAGACTCTGACTCACCAGGTCTGGGGTGAGGTTTGAGGACTTGCATGGACAGCAAGTCCCCAGGCAATGCTGATGCAGTGAATCTGGGGTTGACGCTATGAGGACCACAGGAACAGATGACGCTCAAGGGATGATGAAGGGCCTACATGTTTTGAATCTCGTTTTTACCTTCCACTGCCCAGTGGAATCACCTGGGGAGTCTTAGAAACTACTAATACTTGGATTTTCCCTCTCCACCCGTTCCCCCAGAGATTCTGATTTTAATTTGTCTGTGGTACAGGGATTCTTAAACACTCCCCCCGGTGATTCTACTGTGCAAGTTGAGGACCTCTGTGTGAGATTAAAATGATAACTCAAGGTTCTCCAAGATGGATCCCAAAGTGATCTAGAGTTTGAGAAAAAAGAGGCTCTCTTCCTTTCAACTTTATATTTTCAACAAATAACTGGCAGGATATATACACCAGTGAGACTAAAAAATAGCTCAGGATTGCAATCACTGAAGGAGAGTCCAGCAGATTATGCTGTCTTAGCAGTAAATGGGATGCGAAAGGAATCATGTCTCATCTGCCCAAGGTAATCTGGCTCACTCAGAGTTTAGAAATAACCCAACAGGCACTCCTCTATTCAGAGGAACCTAACTAATCAAGAGTACAACAACCAGCAGTATTCATTTAGCAATTCAGCCAACTCATAGACTTCCCCCAATGACCTGAGGGGAGAAAAATAAAAAATAAAGTTCTTTCTAGACATGTTAACAAGTCCATTCCTGGTGTAAGGCAGGAAAACCTGAACACATCAAAAATCACCCCTTAGCCAGGTGATCTTAGGGGATTATGACAAATCAGTTGAGCCATACCTTATGTAAGTGTACCTAAGTATTAAAACCGATGACTAATAGAGAAGTAGAGATTGATGACTGGAAAAAGACTTTTTCCTCTTTTTCTAATTACGTCCCAAACTAACGGCCACCTAAGGAAGAATATATGGATATCCATATCCACAGCAATATGGATTCCATTACACCTACCTCCCCTCCCCTGAAGCTACAGCCATATCACATTATACTGTATTTCCTGGAGAGAGCTTATAAGTGTCTTAAAGGCCATTCTCATCTCCACCTGTCAGAATCTTAAATATTACCAAAGCCTAATTTGAATAACATCTGCTCCATGAAGTTTCCATCATCTCTAAAGATGCCTGGATCTTTCCCTCCTCTCTGTACTCTAATGCTTTAATTGTAACTTTATTATATCCCATATATGTTGTACCTTTTAGGATTAATTAGTAAGTAAATACCTGAACAAGAAATAGGTCTTCACCTTTTATCTATTGCTTACATGAAATTGACAATTAATAAACATTTTAAACCAAGGGAGCCACCCAGGCAACCCTTTAAAAAAAAAATTTTTTTTATTTATTTGTCAGAGAGAGAGAACACAACCGGGGGGCAGGGAGTAGGCTCCCCACTGAGCAAGGAGCCTCATGTGCAACTCGATTCCAGGACCCTAGCTAGGAAAAGGAGTACTGTTACTCCTTTCCATTTAAAAAAAATGTTTATTAAACAGTCGGTTGAGTGTCTGCTAAAAGGAGTAACAGTAACATCGCCCAATGACTGAGGAATTCAATTTTCCCGTATGGATCTAATTCTTTTAACACTTGGGAAAAGTAAAGTAAAATAAATAAGAGTACTTTCATTTGGCTGTCCAAAGAGAGAAAGAAGAACATTTAAAAATATCTGCTACAATAGGCTAAGTGGAAAGGCTTCTTTTTTTTTTTTTTTCATTGTGACTGTTTTTCTCATTTCTAAAGTGGGAACACAAAGAAGACATCATGCTTAATTGACATACTCAATTAAAGAGCCAAACTCCATCATTGTATGAAATGGATGTCTAATGAATCCAAGCTTTCTGGAAAATGTCTAGTTGGGCTGGACCTGTTTATTTCTTTGGTTTTGCCCCCCTCCCATGATATCACATTTACTATGCATTCACTTAATGAAGAAAAAGTATCACATTTCCACATTAGCAGTAGACGGAGTTCTCAAGGGCATCAGCTGTACCAGGAATGCATTTAATGCTAAGACAGGCAGGAGTCGATGAATAAATTAAAATAAAAACTACATTAGGTCGGAGAGAAAACAGTGTGGTAAATAAGAAAGTAAAACTAGACTGAGAGTCAAAAGACTAAACCTGGTTCTATTTCTCACTTACTGTGTGACGTTGGGCAATTCACTTCAATGTTCTGAGTCTCGGCTGACTCATCTATCATGGGATAAGATATTATAAATTTTATATTTTGCATTCTAAATATAAAACCCTAGAATTCTGTTAGTATACTAGCATTAAAAGACAAAGATCAAATTATTTAGCAAGATGTTCCATAAATCACTATATATAATAGACATGATGTTTAACCAACAAATCTGGAAAGGTCTTCCTGAAGTTCTGGCCAATACTCTTTTAATTACGTAATGTAAAATTGTCTACTAAGTTTGCTCATTTGTTCACATATTTACTTTCACAAAAAGTCTAATTGGTATTTAAATATGACTATTTTTCAAATATTCAAAGCATGTCTGCTTTTGGTCACTTTTCTGTATGACTGAACTGTATGTCACTAACAGAATCTAACAGAAGTACATAGATTCAGACATTTTACAAAATCAGACCAGATCTAAAAGAAATCAACAATATGGTAACAGTCAATAAAAGTTCAAAAACATAACCCATGATATTAATATGTGAAGATCTCGAGGAAAATATGAAATATTTCTGTGTGTCTGGTCTGCTAGCCACATTTTCAGTATGACAGAAGCCACAATCAAAACATAACCAGACATGTGAGAGGTGAAGGCCTGGAGGGGATCAGACAGGAAATAGATATCCAAAGACAAAATATTTAAGGAACTAATATCCATCCCAGGCATCTTCCCTAAATAATTCTCAGAGCTATTCAACTTTCTCTTTATTTGAAGGGTTTAAGTTATTTTAAGAGAATCCCAGGCATCTTTTTGTTTAGGGCCCCCCCGGAGACTCTCACGTCTTGTGTCTGTGGGCTACCGAAGCTCGTTCTAACATAGATTCAAGTTACAATTTTAAGAAGGACTTGTGAAATCTTGTGACTAGGGAATTTTTTGTGTGTATGAGTTGCTTATTTTAATTTAAACCATTTGGGAAAGGCAAAATAATCTGAAAACCATACATGTGATATCTATCAATAATTTCAACAATTACCATTATACATTTACAAGCCAAAAACTCCTTTAAGTTATGACAACTTTACAGATTTTGCTCTTTACTAGATGCAAAGATCCAGAAATAGTAACATTTTTGTCCTTTGTTGACCAAATAACTGAAGATCAGTTCTCATCTGATAAAGTTGAATGATTCAGGGAGTGAAGTGTTGTCACTAACTTGTATACAATGAATTTCTGAGATTACCAATTCAGCTCAGTAGGTACTTGTATAAGTAACACAGTGTGAAAGATACTAGAATTTTTGGTTAAATTTCAAGCAAACAGGCAATTCATGAAGTACAAGGGAAATAAATGCTTAAGAATGTCAAGTAATCAAAATGCCTAGAATCCAGTCAGTAACAGGGAAGAAAAATAACTCAGCTAGTCCATCCTCATAATACCCCAGAGAGTGTTAAAATGATTGCTGCCTACCCTCACAAAGTTCCTTGCCCACACTCATGTTAACTAAAGTTTTTTAAATGAATGAGTCAATATACAGTTAGCAAGACTATCAGGCGGTCTTGAGTTTCAATAAACATATAACTTCTCTAGCATCTTCGACATGCTCACTGATCCCAAGATCAAGAAGTCAGGTCATCCTAACCTCCTTTTATTTAGCTGAGAAAGTAATCCGGTTTAAAGACCTTTCAGAATCCGGTCTCTGGTCTCCAGATCCAGCTCCAGTCACTCCTCATCTAGAAAGCGTGGTCTACAACCAACTTTTCACTTCTTACAGGCCCTCAAATGAACTGTGCTATCTCGCCTCTCAGCCTTTTACTGCTCTGTCTGGAAAGTTCCATGTCTTTTCCAATTAGGTCTCAGTGAGGGTTTCATTTCCTCTGGTCAGCCTTTCTTTCCAGGATTACTCTTCCGTATATACCCCACCTACCCAGAACTTCTAGGTGTCCTCCTCTCTCATTTTTGTATACCTGGTTGTTCATTCTCTGTTTCCTATACTAACCTGAGCACACTGGGAAGGCAGCAGTTGTGTTTCTGTCTTGCTCCACCATTGTATCCTCTCTGCTTAGAGCCATGCTGGGCACATAGTTGGGGCTCAGAAAACATTTGTTGAATAAATGAGTGAATGATTGAGTGAATGACTGTCCGAATAACGTTAGCCTTTTAGGAGGATGAAAATGAAATGGTCTTTACCTCACTTCTTGCTCAGAGTTACAAATTCTAAAATAACTCATAATTGCAACGCATGGCATGGAAACTAGCTATTTTAATTTCCATAATAAAATTTATATTTTTCTCCTGCCACTTCACAGATTACCAAGCAGAATGTCTAAGCAACACTCAAAGCTACTTTCATAAGTTACAATCCCTCTCCTTGAGACATCAGCTTATTTTATACATCTACTTGAAAACAAACATAACTAAGCAACTTTAAAGAACGGAGTTTTATGCCAACTAGGAAATAGATGTTTATATCCAAAACTAACCCCCAACCCCGACACACCTTGGTTATAGAAACCCTTTAATTACAATAATAGCCTTCCTGGGGGACTTTCTGATACTGTTAAATCATTGTATTTAACACTGACTTCTGGTTTTAATTTCCTTTTATTACTACCACAAATTCACATTAGGTAACTCACTTAAAAGCTAGCCCCATGAAATAAAATGTTTTTAAGGATCCAGTTTTAAAACTGCAAATGTTTTTGGGTGAGTAATCAGAATTGTGACTTAAAAAAAAACTGCTCCTGTTTTTACAAAAAACGTCACCACAAAAGGATGGCGGGAAATTAAAACCTCAAGGATTTCATTAGAAACTCTAAGGTTTAATTCAGTGGACTGACATTATCATCAGCTCATCAGCTGCTTCTACCAAGTCCCCTCCCTATAGGGTTGGTAGTGGTTTTTTTATTTTTTTAAGTTTTTTTTTTTTAAGATTTTATTTATTTATTTGACAGAGAGAACACAAGAAGGGGTGGGGGGGGCGGGGAGCAAAGGTAGAGGCAGAGAGATAAGCAGACTCCCAGTGGAGCAGGGAGCCCAGTGCCCAGCTGGATCCCAAGACTCTGAGATCACTACCTGAGCCAAAGGCAGAGGCTTAACCAACTGAGCCACCCAGGCGCCCGGTAATTCTTTATGGAAATTGGGTTTTTTTGAGAAACAATTTTGTCAAATCAGTAACTACTCTTTCCCCTACTTGGCATGTGTACGGTTGGAGCTATGAGGGGGTGCAATCTGATGTAACCTTGAATTACCCTTAATTCTCTGCAGCCCATCCCCACTGCCAACTGTAGTGGAGCAAACTTGACGACTTCACGTCAAAGGAGGCTGCAGGTTTCCTCACGGAGTGACCTTCTAGACCAGTGCCTTCAACCCCAATTCTCTCAGCAAAGGTTCCTTTCCCGTTCCACGTAGTCTTATTTTTCCTCAGTTCCTTCGTGTAATCCATTCTGTTTGGTTTCTCAGCCTCCCTCCCCCCAATCATCTGGACCCAATTTACAAACCCCAAACTGCCCAAAAATTTACGCAGGGCCTTTTCTGGGAGCGTCTGGAAGGGAAGTGTAAGCAAAACAAGACAGAGGCCAGGAGCAGAGAAGATCTGCTTTAATCGGAGAAGTTGGTTACCACTACCAACCCCGCGGATGGCTGGGCAACGGCGCAGGCTTTGCTCGGTGGCCAAGGGAAAGCCCTCTGGGTAGGAGCTGGCCGGGAAGGCAACGAGCGCACAGGAATGAACGCGGAGGTTGCGGGCCGGCCAAGAGGTGGCCGACCTCACCCAGCTTCTCCTGTTGTCTGGACCTCCGGGGGCCCGACGCTCATGCCACCATTCACCGACTCGGATCAGCGGAAACATGAGCGGGGTCCCGCAGGATCGGCTGCGCAGGGAGCCCGGCTTTCCGACCAGGTCCACGCTGAGGGGCTTTTATTGAGAAATGTGGCGGGAAACCTGCCTGGGAAGCCGGTGCGACCCGCGGGAGTCGCGCTGGGGAAATTAACCCGCATTGGGTGAGCTCTTCCGGGATCCGGGTCTCCCCGGTCGCCGGCCCCTGGCCCCAAGCACGGGATTGCGAGCTTTCCTCCGCACTGACTAATCCGGCTTCGGGCGCGTGGGGAGGAGCGTCCTCCTCAGCCGGGAAGCCCAGCTGTCCGAACTCACAGGGGTCAGAGCAGACAGCGCGCGAGCCCCAGCCCGCATGCTGCTGGGAAGCACATGTGCACACAAACAGTGCCACAAGGCGGTCTCTCCCGCGCCCCGCCTCCCTCCGCCTGTCCTTAGCGGGCACCGGCAGGTCTACCCCTTACCCTCACCAATTCTCCCAAGGGACAGCTTCGGGGCAGAAAATGACCCGAGCCGCTTTTGGTTCCTCCGGCTCCAGGGGCCAGAAGCAAACTTCCAAAACCCACTGACCTCTTCCAGGGGGAGCAGGGCAGCCAGCCAAGGCACGCACTCCCCTCCACGCTGTTTTCCCAGTGAGGGAGGGAGCAGGAGCAGGTACAGCGCCCAAAGAGGAGGTGGGGTGCCAGTCCGGGCCTGCGCGAACACGCTGCAGGAGGAGCAGCCCCGCCCCCGCGTCCAGCCCCTTCCCCAGTGACAGGCCAAGGAAGCAAGACGCTGCCTCGGCCCCAGATGGGCAGCACGTGTGTTGGCCTCCTAACGACAAGAGCCGATTGCCTCCGAGGCTAGCCGCGCCCGGATGCCCGAGATTTTGCGGGTACCCTCTCCTCCAGTCCAGCAACCGCGGCCCACGTCTGTGCCCCGCGGTCCAGGCTCCGCGCACACAGCCCAGAGGACCGCCGGCGCCCGGGCAGTCCCCAAGCTGGAAGCCCGGAGAAGAACCGCGGGATAGCAGAACCTCAGCCAGGGCCATGAGAAAGGAGAAGGAAAGGAAGGCGCGAGGGCGGCGGGAGCCGGAGCTCCAGCCGGCGTCCGATCTGAGCTCCGGGAGTCGCGGGAACCGCGGCCGCCGACACCGGGACGCGAGCCAGCGAGCTTTCCCTCCCCAGCCGCAGGACCTCTTTAGCATGAACTTTCTGAGAGATCCGCTGGCAGGAGGCTTCCTTTCAAACACGGTATTTTACAAATTGAGGAGACAAGAGGATGTCACGGCTGCTCGCCGGCTCCCAACTTCGAAAAGTGCCAAGGAGCTGGGGAGCACAGATCTCCAACCCGCCCAGAGGGTCTGGAGGATGGGGAGAGGGGTGGGTCTAACCTTAGCCTCCGGGCGAGTGGGCTACTTACGTTTTTGCCGTGTGGGAGACCTTTCCACGCCTTGTCCTGTGGGCTCCTAAATGCATTTGTATGCATTTGTCCCTGCAGCGAAGCGCTAACGGAAAACAGAAGGCAACTCCGAACTGCTAAGGGTGCAGGTACTGGCCATGAAAAAGGAAGAAGAAGAAAAAAAATCACATGAAAACGATGCTCCAAAACCGCAACAACAACAACAAAAAGGGAGGAGAGAAATAGGAAGGGGAAAGAAATAGCACCCAAAGGATAGATCAATCAGCTAGGCTTAGCTCCCTAGCTCGGTAACGGACGAGCCCGGGGGGGAGCGCTCCCCTGGGAGGGCGGGCGAGGAGCAAGACCTCACTGGCAGGCGGCGGGGCGCCGGCAGCAGCTGGAACTCCGCCGCGAGCGCAGCCCTCGAGTTCACTTGCGGTTCAAAGGCGACTCTGTGATTCCAGTGGAGTCCTCTGCTTTGGGGCTGGGAGGAGAGAAGGGCTGGGGGAGGGAAGGAGATGAAGGGGGTGTGTGTGTGGGGGGGGGGGAAGTCCTTGGAAACACCCCGCGCTTGAACGTTTGTCAGACAAGCACACACACCCACTTCGGAAATCTGGTCCGTGAGAGGGGGCCGGTGGCAACTGCAGGCGCTCAGCGTTGACTGCCGCCGGCTGCTTCCCCTGGAAGAAGAGGAGCCCAGCAAATCCGGCCGGTGTTAAATTTCACCGCTCACTGACTTGCAATGACATCACCAAATACAGTGCACACCTCCCCCTCCGCCCCGCAACCTACCCCCAACCCGCGCGGGGCTCCTGCGCCCGGGTCCGTGAAGCCCCGGGCCCGCCGCGCCTGGGGAGCGCCTGCAGCCGCCCCGGCGACGCCCGCATACTCTCGCTTCCCACTCCACCCTCCTCGCTGTCCCCGAAGCTCGTAGGTGACTAGTATCTTTCCTTCGTCCCTTTTTCAGCAGTCCCCAGTGTGATGTTTTCCTCTTACATGTCCCCTATCCCGTCTTCTTCTCTGTCCTCCTCACGCATGCCCCTCTGAAATCCTACTCGGCGCAGCCCTTCATTCTCCACCTTCGTGCATTCTTTGCAGTAATGTTCGTGGGCTAAGTCATATTATAAACAGACTGCGACGGTTCTCATTGCTACCTTTCCTTCCCTTCACTCTTGCCTTTCAGTCTGCCCCATGTACTACTTTTCTGCTAATTTTTCTATCCTGTAATCCACTTATCTGCTTTCTGCCCTTTCCTAGCTTATAAACATGGATTCATGATCTGCATTTATGCATCTAGAACATGCTAACAGTCCATGGTCTTTCCGATTTGAATACCTTCTCCAATTTTTGTAACTTTTTTTTTTTTTTTACATAAGCCTCCATACCCGCACAGCCTTTTCACAGCCTGTCCACCTTCCAAGTTTTGGGGAGTTAAAAAAAAGTTAACCTTCTGATTTTACCTTTTTATTAATAAGACTGGAAATTCCAGGGGGCTAGGGATCTGTTATCTTGCTCACTGCTGTATTTTCAGCACCTAAAATACTACTTAGCATGTTTGTTTAACCAGTGACTGTTGTACACCATTGAATATCATTTCTCTAACAAGTTTTCCTGGCCTTTTCTGTGAGCTATCTCTAGCTAATGATCCCTCTACATGCTGAAAAGCATCCCAGAGTATGCACATATTATAAAAGTTAAAGCAACCGTATTGATGAAGAGAAATGATTGATGCAACCTTTGGAATTTTAGGAATCATTTCCCAAAAAACTGAGGGATTTTTCCCTCTCCAGGAATATAGAATTTAATTCCTCTTCCCTTCCCTCAATTTTTCAACTATTTATTTTGAAATAATTTTGAAATAAATGTACATATAAGTTCCAAAAATAGTAAAGAGTTCCTTTCTACCCTTCACTTACTTCCTCTAATATTGATATCTTAAATAACAGCAATATGATGATCAAAACCAGGAAATTAACACTGATACAATACCATTAACTAATCTATAGCTCTTATTCAAATTTTGTCAGTTTTCCAAAATATCCTTTGTCTAGTATTTAATTTAGGATCTTATACTGTGTTTAGTTAATTAATTAACAGAGAGATTCAACTGTTAGATCTCCTGAGTTTCCTCCCATCTGTGGAAGTTTCTGTCTTTTGTCTTTCATGACTTGGAACCTTTTGAAGAGCACTCATTTGGTAGAAGGTCTCTCAATCTGGATTTGTGTGATGTGTTCTCATGATTAGGTTCAGGTTATGTATTTTTGACATAAATACTACTGAAGTGATGTCTCTTTCTCAGGGCATCATATTGGGTATATGTAATGTTGAAATATCTTATTACTAGTACTGTTATCTTTGATCACTTAATCAAGGTGCTACCTGCCAGATCTAACTACTGTAAAACCCTTCCCGCCCCTTGATTTTTGTAACAAACAGCCACAGCTTTTTGGAATTCTTCTAAAAATCCGGGGCTGAGGGGAGATAGCCATTCTTTAACAGTCTTAAACTACAGTTTTTCTATTTTTGGATTACCAGTCAACTAAAGAAAGACAGGTAATTTGGTGAGTAGAAAGAATAGGTAAGAATTAAGCAGTAACTCACCTAATCTCTCTCTCCATTTTCCCATCAAATCATTAAGGATTAAAAACATTTTTTTTCTTTTGAGTGTGAGTATTTGAATGCTGTATGAAATTGAATTATCATTAAAATATATCTCAGGTTCTTTGACTATAAGAAGAGAATAGTTGCTCATTATAGTTAATAGAGCTCTTATCATGCAGAAGATTTCAAAGTATACACACAGCCTCAAAGAGAGTACTTGTGTTTATAGGAGCAGAGGCATTTGCCCAGTTAAAAATAAACAGTGTAAGGTTTAAATGCTATAGACTTTTAGGATGGTGGAGATTCACATAGATCAAATTAATCAAGACAGAGACCTTGGGACTTAGCTGGGCCTTGAAAAGTAAAGAGGATTTACATAGGTGGAGCAGAAACAGAAAAAGTGCTTGGAAATGGAGAACAGGAGATTGAAAACAATGGGGAAAAGGAGGATATCTTAATTAGATTCAGAGGGAAAGAAACAGATTCATCAGTTTGTCTTAGAAGTTTGTGCAATGGAAGAGAGGTCTAGAGCAAAGTATGGAAGTCTCTGAATGCCAGGATAAGGTTCATTCAGTCATTCAATAAACATTTAGTGTGTTACCTAGTATATGCCCGGGAGTCTTCTAGGCACTGAGTTACACTGGTGAACAAAATGCATGAAAATTCCCTTCATGGAGTTTACATTCTACCATTTAAGATTTGATCTATGGGCAATAGGAAACAAATTAAAGAATTTCAAACTGATAAATGATTATGTTTCAAATTCTCATTTTAAGAAGACTGATCAGTACCAGATGCCAAGATTGAAAAGACAGAAGGTTAGAGGATAAGTTAGATGTATGTATTGAAATATGCTAGTATTTTCAACGATGGGAGAAATGACAGAAAAGCTAAATAAGGGGGTCATTATTAAAAGAAATTAGGAAGTTCTGATAACTGGTCACATCGGGAAGGGAGAATGAAATTTCAAGTCCAAATGACTGAAAAATTATGCCATTGACCAATGTCAAAGGGAAGACAACTAATTCAGTTTTAGACATATTTAGCTTGATATCTTGGTAGGAAATTCTATTGGAACCATCCAAAGATCTGTTGGAGTTGAAAGCTAGAGTTCAGGGGAAAGGCGAGAGCTAGAGTTTTACATTTCTTCATTTTCTGCACAAAGTGGTATTTGAGGCTTTAACAGTCAAATCTATTTTCAAAGAAGTGAATGTTGAAATGGACAACAGAGAGCCAAGGATATAAACTTAGGTTATAGGAAATGGGGAGAAGCAATGCAGAATTAAAAGAAATAGAACCAAAACTATGCATTATTAAATAATAGTATAGGAGTTCAAAAAATAATAATATAGTAAATACATCATAATATTTACTATGCATGAATAGTGTTTGAAATATTTTTTTTTAAAGATTTTATTTATTTGACAGAGAGAGATCACAAGTAGACAGAGAGGCAGGCAGAGAGAGAGGGAGGGAAGCAGACTCCCTGCTGAGCAGAGAGCCCGATGCGGGACTCGATCCCAGGACCCTGAGATCATGACCTGAGCCAAAGGCAGCGGCTTAACCCACTGAGCCACCCAGGCGCCCTGAAATATTTTTTATATATTAACTCATTTTATCCTCTTAATAAATTTTATTAAGATTATTAATCATCCTCTTTCAGAGGAGGACACTAAGACAGAAAAAGATTACAGTGGAACCTTGAACAACTCAGGGGATTAGAGTGAGTTAGGAAGGAAAGAAGGGAGGAAGGGAGGGAAGGAGCGGTGGAAATATTGACAGCATCAGTTTGTTTTTTTTTTTCAAGATTTTATTCATCTATTTGACAGAGAGAGAGGGAACACAAGCAGGGGGAGGGGGAAAGGGAGAAGCAGGCTCCACGCTGAGATGGAAGCCCCACGTGGGGCTTGATCCTGGGATGCTGGGATCATGCCCGGAGCCTAAGCTGTTGCTTAAGGACTGAGCCACCCAGGTATCCCAACAGCATCAACTTTATCCAGAGTCAGTCTGCATGGGTCCAAATCTTGATTACCAGTTTTGTGATCTCAATTTAACTACAACTCACCTTGGAATAACTTGGGTTTGAACTCTGTGGGTCTTATATTTTATTCAATATAATACAGTACTGTAAATGTATTTTGTCTTTTTTGGATTTTCTTAACATTTTCTTTTCTCTAGCTTACTTTATTGTAAGAATATGGTAAATGAGTTGCTTTTTTTTTTTTTTTTTACAATTATGGATTCCTGAGTCTTATGCCTAGAGATTCTGATTGAGCATGTCTGAGGCGGGACTCAGGAATCTGCATTTTTAACAAGTAATTCTTAAAAGACTACAAGTAATTCTGATACAGATAGACTGGTGATGTATTAACATGTCAACCCATTCTTGACTTATTTATTAAACACAATGCTTATTGACAGCCTGTGAAATCTCTAAATGAGTAAGTCCTCTTGTTCTTATGTACCTGAGCAGAATCATCATGGCTTAATCAAAATTCCATGCTTAAATATTTATGGAATGAATGAATAACTAAAAAAGAGTGTCATGCCTACTGTGTATCAGATAATGTCCTCAGACCTGCGGTTATGAAGATAAGTGGCATAATTACTCCTCTTAAGGAGTTTATTACCTGCCAGGAACAGAATCTAATAAGAAAAATGAACTGGTATAGATGATAGAAAAAAGTAAGAAAAAGCAACTGGTGACACAGGGCAGGAGAGAATACATTATTCTGTCAAGAGTAAGTGGGAAGGAGCATGTGAAGCTTGGGTCTTTAAAAATGAAGAGGTGTTTGCCAAGTAGACAGGAAGATTCAAACCAGTCTGGGTGGAGGTGGCAGCACAGACAAGCACAGACAGCAGCATGGCGGTATGAAAGGTCCTAGCACCATGATTAGGGACCTGCAGTTGGGATGACTATAATACAGAGACGAGGATGGAAGGATCATGGAGCACCTTCACTGGCATTTGAGAGATACCTATTTAAACTTTACTTACTTTAAAATATGGGTCCTGGAAATTAAGATTTCATTTTGTGTTTAGTACATAATGTACCTAAGTGAGAGACATAGAGTTTGTTAAAATATAAGGGATACTTACTGTGGCTACAGTAATTAGGTGGGGACCCCAGGCCAATAGCTGGAAGGGTCTTTTACTGGGGCTTTTGAGAAGATGACCAAAAAATTCATAAGAATGACTTAATATTCACTTTGGGATGTGAATTATATACACTTGTCAAATAGCTAGCTGAGACATGTTTATATACAATGTATTGCACATGATAAAATATTTCTGTCCCTCCTCACTAGATAAACTGATGAAAATTCTTAGCTTGGATGGCAAGGAAATTTTTGCAGTTCTGATCCAATGTGAATTTCCTGTCTTTTATTGTGCAAACTTTTTTGATCTTTTTACTGCCACTATTACCTTCCCAAGTCTGTTTCTGCTAGGATCTTTCTTTTCTTCTGTTACTTTATTCTCATTGTCATGAACTAATCAAATGTGCATCTAAAACTGTTGACAGAATGACGTTCTTTTCTTGGTTTGATGGTTTAGGAGCTAGTGAGCTCTCCATAATGTGTTTCTCTTCCATGTGGGTGCCCATGTTCTCTGAGATGCTTTGGGCCATGTAGTGCTGGAAGGGTGTTTTAGTCTGACTTTACTGGGAAACATAACATGTTTATTGGGACTAGGCTTGAAAACCAGACAGAAATACACCAGGCAGTCTTGACACATTTTGCATAGTACTAAGAGTCCACCATTCCACTCCCACCCAACCACTTTCCCTTTAAGCAGGATCAGTTTGATCACTTCACACACCCTAGAGTCTAACTTACTGGTTCAAATAAAACCAGGAAGTACCAAGAACTAAGGTTCAGTCCACCGTCCATTAATTACTTGCTTCTGCCATCCCAGTTCTTTGTTTCTCATTCCTTCTGTGTAATGTCTTATTGCTCTCGCCAGTTAGCACAGATTCTGTGTTATTCGTTTGTGAAGCAAGCTAGGTGGAGGCTACTAATTCATCTGAAGGCAACTCATTTTTCTCTGGCAAGGAAACTTAATCAGTTTTAATGTCCTAATCAATGGACTAGAATAATCTGAGTCCAAATATCAGACAAGGTAAAATAAAAGGGACACATATGTCCGGTATGTCCTACTAAGTGCTCTGATATTTTATTTTGGTCTGCCATTCGAAGAAGTGTCTGTCTCTGTGTTGTGTGAAATTAAAATATGGCCATGGGGATGTTCATTACAATGGGCATCATGCCAAGAAGCAAAGTGTTATAGTGACACCGTTCATATCACTGAAGTGCACAATCTGTCAGCATTTCCATTTTAAACTCCTTCTGGATGAATTCCAAAAGCTACAGTATTACCAGGAGGCCCATTAATTTTCAAATGTGTATTTAAAGTTAAATTGAAACTGGTACTTTGGGGGGGTTGCCTGGGTGGCTCAGTCGTTAAGCATCTGCCTTCGGCTCAGGTCTTGATCCCAGGATTCTGGGATCAAGCCCTGCATGGGGCTCCCTCCTCGGCAGGAAGCCTGCTTCTCCTCTCCCACTCTCCCTACTTGTGTTCCCTCTCTCGCTGTGTCTCTCTCTGTCAAATAAATAAAAAATCTTAAAAGGAAAAACAAAAACAACCTGGTACTTTGGAGTGTGTCTTTGAAACCTTAAAGATTTCTCCCCTGATTCTCTCTTCCCATTAAAAATTAATTGCTACCAATAATGTGCTCCTGATATCAGATGCAGAATGGTAGAGACAGGAGGCAGACTCATTTAGGGAGAATTCTCTATAGGAATATAGATTTTCTAAACTTTTTCGTGTATCTCCACCCAAATTCCTTTATAGAACTGTTATAATGGAGTTTTTTCATGGGAATAGTAGGTATTTCAGTAGTGAAAGGAATTTTTACTCAGATTTACTTTTCCTGAATTTCCTCTGGCAATTTCCCTCATTTTTCATAGTACGAAATTCTAGTCTAAAAGTTGGTGAAAAAAGTTTAATGTTACAGCTTTTAGAGTGTGATATTCTAGATGTACATAAATAATTTCTAACAATTTAAAGGTATGTTAACAGGTAATTATGGTACATAGAATCACACTAAATGACAAATCCAAATATTACAATTTTTCTACCAAGAAATATATCATTGGGGTTGCCTGGTTGGCTCACTTGGTAGAGCATGTGATTCTTGAACTCAGGGTTGTGAGTTCAAGCCCCATGTTGTGTGTGGAGCCTACTATTAAAAAAATAAGAAGAAGAAAAGAAAGAAAAGAAATATAACACATGTGAATATAAAATTTAGAGAAGAATAAAACACAGTGCCATATAGGAAATGTGATAATATTACTACCTTTAAGCTTTTGTGTGCTTCATTCCCCTGTATCTATCCCAGTCACATCTTGTAACATTTTAGGAAATATTTTAAAAGAAGGTTTAGGCTGAAACTATTTTGTTTTCAAGTCTATGAAGAATTACTGTTTACTGAGTGGCTTTTGTGAAAGATTATGCTAGGTGTGATAATATTTCTTTCCCCACTGAAAATAAATCCTTTGGTTTTTTGCTCCAGACACTTCTACATTTGTCCAGTCAGTCTGTCCATGACTCCATCTATGGGACTCGTCTAGATCTTTGGTTGGAAAGGGCTCTCCCATTTCTGATCTCTCTGTGCTAGCTCTGTCTGCCACAGTTGTTTCCTGGCAGTCCTTAAAGAAGAGTGTATGATTAATAGCAGGATTTGATATAACTATTCTTGATTCATTTGGCTCTCACCCAATAGAGAAAATGAATCCAAATGATTACATGTGACCCTCTTATGCTCTAAAATAAGATTTCCAACATAGTCACACTTTTATTTATACCAAGGTCTCAAAGGTTTCAGATTGACAAGAATTCTAAGATGAAGTTTTCTAAATTTCTCTTTGAATGGTACTTTTTAAAATTGGTTTTCCTGACATAAAATTCTTAGGCTTTAACATTTACTATGATATAGAGCAGGTCTCCCATTTTGTTCAAGCAAACACTAGAGCTTCTACAGACAATATGAACTAATCATGTAATTTTCCTTCTGTTTTGTTTTGTGTTTGCACACAAATGTTAAATCAAAATTCTTTCCTGTGTACCTGTTGAGAAAGACAGAGAGAGTAGAGAGACAGAGACAGAGAAAGACAAGACTCAAGACCCAGTTTCTTTCTCTCGCTCTCTCTTTTTTTTAAATTAACATAAAATGTATTTTTTGTTTCGGGGTTACAGGTCTGTGATTCATCAGTCTTACACAATTCACAGCACTCACCAGAGCCCACCCCCTCCTCAGTGTCCATCACCCAGCCACCCCATCCCTTCTACCCCCCTCCCAATTTCTTTCTCTTTAAGTCTATTTATTTAGCTCACATTTCCACATTTCAATTTAGGAAATACATTGACTAGAAGGCTTTATTAGGACAACATACAAATAATTTCTCTCCTCAGAGGAAATTTCAGTCATGTTTAAAGATTCTATAACAGGGGGCGCCTGGGTGGCTCAGTGGGTTAAAGCCTCTGCCTTCAGCTCAGGTCATGATCCCGGAGTCCTGGGATCGAGCCCAGCATCGGGCTCTCTGCTCAAGCGGGGAGCCTGCTTCCTCCTCTCTCTCTGCCTGCCTCTCTGCCTACTTGTGATCTCTCTCTGTCAAATAAATAAATAAAAATCTTTAAAAAAAAAATAAAGATTCTGTAACAGTTCCAAAGGTTCTTTAAATTAATAGGTGTGTGGGGCACCTGGGTGGCTCAGTGGGTTAAGCCTCTGCCTTTGGCTCAGGTCATGATCTCAGGGTCCTGGGATCGAGTCCCGCATGGAGCCCACATCAGGCTCTCTGCTCAGCAGGGAGCCTGCTTCCCCCTCTCTCTCTGCCTGCCTCTCTGCCTACTTGTGATCTCTGTCAAATAAATAAATAAAATCTTAAAAAAATTAATAGGTGTATTAATATTGAATAAAACTAAAAGAATTGCAAAACCATGTTGATGCTTAAATTGTCTCAAAATTAGGGATTTAGGATAATATCTGCCCACTATAATCACTCATCATTTTCTTCTCAGAGAGCATTTAGTTTTTCTTCATTTATCCACCCTCATAACCGCTATAGCCAATGTGTGTTTTAACAAAATATCTGTAGCCTAGGACAAGAACAATATATTTTGGAATATATATTCAAGGGGAAAGTATTTAGAATTCCATTAGTGCCAGCCCAAAAGTATGGGGCATTACTTTGGTCAAAAAAATACTAAATGTGGATAGAAAATATTTAGGAATTATAAGAAATGGAAAGAATTAGAGAGTGCCTTCAAGGTTAACCAGACTAATTCTAGTAGAGATGGATGTTCTTCTTAAAAATCTTTGGTTCAAATAAAATGCAAGAGAAATAGTATTGGACTACAGTAGCAAAGATGATTTTCCCCCAAGATCAGCATTTTATAAAAGAAGGAATATGAAAGGAAGGATTTTTAAATTTATGGACCAGATTGCATAAAGGATTATTTCCATTATATGAAAGTTATGTAGCTTTTGAATGTCATGAATATCTGCTTTGTGTGGAATGCTTCTTTTAAATACATTGTGATATTAAGCACATTTATGTAAATAATGGGTGATAGTTTGAATATTACATAAACATCACTTTTGTTATGTGATACTTCTGAAAGACTCCACGGACCCTGTTACTTTTGACTTAAGAAATCAGTGAAATCATATAGGTTTTTAAGGAAGTCCCCAGGAATGTATAAAATTCCCCTCCCACTCTGGAAGAGAAAATCAATGTACCCTCTTATGTACTTAAATTTCTATAGGCAGGTCTATAGCTTACAGCTGGAACAAGTCCAAATATATTTGAATGCGATATGGTAGAGTAGGCTTAACCCAGTGTGGGATCAAATCCTAGCTTTGCCACTTCAAAGCATGGGCTCTAAGGTGGATTACGGAATTTCTCTCACCTTCAGCTTCCCTGTTAGCAAAGTAAGGGTAATATACTGCTATTCATTTCACAAGGGTTCTGTGAAGATTAAGCGAAATAATCCCTGGGGCATCTGGGTGGCTCCGTTGGTTAAGCATCTCTTGATTTCGGCTCAGGTTATGATCTGAGAGTCATCAGATTGAGCCCCTCACCAGCTCCACATTCAGTGGGGAGCCTGCTTACTATCCTCTCCCTCTCCCTCTGCCCCTCTCCTCACTTTCTCTCTCTCAAATAAATAAAAAAAAATCTTTAAAAAATAATAAATGAAATCATCCCATGTAGGGTGCCAGTCTCTGGCACATAGCCCATGTTCAATAAATGTTATGGCCTCCCAACCACACTTTACAGTCTGCAGCCCAAGTATTGTTTATCCCAATTTTACAAATCATGAAACGGACTTGAAGACAAAGCTGAGGTCCCAGAGCTAATGAATAGCAGAGTCACAGTAGGAATACAGGTCCTGCTGATGATGACGATAATGATAATAATAGTAGTAATACTATTTCTGAAGATAATGATAACAGTAGTAACATTATTTTTACTATTGTTAGTAATGACTTTCATGCTGGTTGATTGACATTTTACTGCAGTTTGCTTCTTATTTGCAACTCCTACAATGCTTTCATTGCAGGCAGGAAACAAAGTATCCTTTCACAGAGAGAAAAGCTTCTCTTCCCTGGCTGCATGGTACAAGCCCCAGACAACCAGAAACAGCCCTGTTTTTGCTTGGAAACAAAACAAAACAAATTCTGAAATTACTTAAGCTATCAGTTCAAAAGGAGATGCATCTCCCTCCTAACCTCTCCAAAAGGTAAAAATTACTGGTTTTAATGTTGATGATTTCACTACTCACGACCTATATTTATATCTGTATAAATGAACGTGTATTCACAGAGCTACGTTACATGTGAAATAAACATTCGTATGAATCCTAGAGTGTTTGTTTTAGACTCTTAGCCAGTTAGTTCACCAGGTATTACCAGGCCAGAGCCCATGTCTGTGCTCTGAAAGTTTTATTTCAGTCACATAGCTTAATACTGACTACTGAATCTAGCAGAGTCAGGAGAGGAAAATCCTTTGCTCCCTTTATTGGTTTCAGTATTCTTGAAAACCTGCAGAATCTGTGGCCATGTGCGTACAGGGTAGAATATATTTCTTTATAAGTGAATCAGTGTAGTTCCAAGATAAGGTTCCAGAGGGGTTAATTCTACTCAGTTAAAGAACTGCTCAGATGTCTGTGTGTGTGTGTGTGTGTGTGTGTGTGTGTGCATTGCACACATGCAAGCTGCGACCATGTGAAGCCAGTAGACTTTACAAATCACAAGATCTGACAGATTAATCTAATTTCCTTTTGGGGCAGATTGGCAAAACTTGGATCAAAGGAGTGAATATCAAATGGTGTATCTGGGTCTTGGCAAGGTATTTGACTAGATTTTTATGATACTCTTAGGAAACCAGAAAGAAATATGTTTTAGATTATAACAAGCCAAATAGTGTATAATAACTCAAGGGATATTCATTAATAAATAGATATGAACCGGCATAAATTTCTTACAGAACATCCTAAGTCCTGATGTTAGCGATTTCCAAGTTGAAGTTTTCAATTTCTTAAATGAGGACACCAAGGACATTTGGGGATGCTCATTAAATCTGGAAATGCTGTTATCATGGGGATTTGAGTGGGGTGACCAGATTTTCCCAATTTGCCTCAGACTTTCCCACTTTGAGCACTCAATGTCCCAAATCCCGGGAAATCCCTCGATCCCAGGTAAACCAGTGTGATGGTTAGTCAGCCTAGATTTGAGCAGTGACCAAGAGTTAGAAATGACCAGGCAGCAAACAGGAAAGCACTGATTCAAGAGAGAGCCCGAGTACGTTTAAGGACTACAAGTGGTTCAGGTTTGCTGGAGCAAATGGTGGTACACAAGCAGAGGTAACTAGGAATCAGGTTCTGTAGGATTTTTTTTTTTTAAGATTTTATTTATTTATTTGACAGAGAGAGAGAGAGATCACAAGCAGGCAGAGAGGCAGGAGAGAGAGAGGGGGAAGCAGGCTCCCTGATGAGCAGAGAGCCAGATTTGGGCCTCGATCCCAGGACCCTGAGATCATGACCTGAGCTGAAGGCAGAGGCTTTAACCCACTGAGCCACCCAGGCGCCCTGTAGGATTTTTTTTAATTGTGAAATATACCCAACATAAAATTGACCATTTTAACCATTTTTAAGTGTATAGTGGCGTTAGGTACATTCAGCTTCTTGTGCAACCATGACCACAGCCAATCCAGAACTTTTTTCATCTTCCCGAGCGGAATTTAAAAATAATAACTCCATATTTTCCTTAATTCCAGCCTCTGGCAACCACCACTCTACTTTCTGTATGAATTTGTCCACTTTTAAGTACCTCATATAAATGGAATTTTACAGTATTTGTCTTTTTGTGGCTGGCCTATTTCATTTAGCATAATGTTGTCAAGGTTCATCCATGCTGCAGCATGGTTAGAATTTCCTTCCTTTTTTAAGTCTAACTTAGATATAGAGATACATCACATTTTGTTTACCTATTTATCCCATTCATTCATTGAGGAACACGTGCGTTGCTTCCACTTTTTGACTATTGTCAATAATGTCCCTATAAACATGGGTATACAAATAACTGTTTGAGTCTCAATTTCAATTGTTTTGGGTACATACCTAGAAAAGGGATTGCTGGATCATATGGTAATTACATTTTTAATTTTTAAAGGAAACTTCATACTATTTTCCATAGCAGTGACACCATTTTACATTTCCACCAGGAGTGTACAAGAATTCTAATTTCTCCACTGCCAAAACTTACTTTTTATTTTTATATAAATATTTTATTTGTTTGACAGACAGAGATCACAAGTAGGTGGAGAGGCAGGCAGAAAGAGAGGAGGAAGTAGACTTCCTGCTGAGCAGAGAGCCCGATGCAGGGCTTGATCCCAGGACCCTGAGATCATGACCTGAGCCGAAGGCAGAGGCCTAACCCACTGAGCCACCTAGCCGTCCCCAAAACTTACATTTAAAAAAATATATAGCAGCCATCTTAATGCATGTGAAAAGTTACCTTATTGTGATTTTCTATTTCCCTAATGATTAGTGATGTTGATAATCTTTTCACATGCGCATTTGCCATTTGTATATCTTCTTTGGAGAAATGTCCATTCAAGTCTTTGTCCATTTTAAAAACTGGGTTGTTAGTTTGTTGAGTTATAGTTCTTAATATGTTATTAATAGCCATCCTAATGGGTCTGTCCACAAGATCTTAATGCCATCAAATGCATTTAGGATTATCCTTTTACAAGATGCAATTATTTTCTTTTAAAAAGATGAAATTATTTAAGAATTTTGAGCAGATAGTATCAAGAGATTTAAACTTAGGTGGCTCACTCTGGAGAAGAACAAAGATTGAAGGGGGTAAAGCCTGAAGCAGGGTAACAATACAGAGGCTCTTACCATTATCAGTCAAGAAACAATGAAGACCTTTGGTAGTAGAGTTGAGGAAGAAGAGATACACATGAGATTTTTAACAGGCCAATATCAAAAGGGCTGGATGACTGATGGGCTGTGAGTGGGAGAAATCCAAGATGATTTCCCAGTTTCTTAAGAGACTGGGTGGATGGTAACATCACTCGCCATATTCAGGAGTCAAGGGAAAGGTAAAACCAGTTTTATTTAAGTTGAATATGAGGTACCTGTGAGGCAGCCAGGTGGATATGCCTAGTTGGTGGCTAAATATATTAACCTAAAGGTAAGCACAAAATCAGGGCTTGGGATAGATAGACTTATCACCATGTAGGTGAACCCTGAAATCATAGACTGCCCGAGGACAGTGGGTGAAATAAGAAAAGCATTTTGAGGGGTGCCTGGGTGGCTCAGTGGGTTAAAGCTTCTGCCTTCAGCTCAGGTCACGATCCCAGGGTCCTGGGATGGAGCCCCACATTGGGCTCTCTGCTCAGTGGGGAGCCTGCTTCCCCACCTCTCTCTCTCTGCTGTCTCTCTTCCTACTTGTAATCTCTGTCTGTCAAATAAATAAATAAAATCTTTTAAAAAAAAGAAAAGCATTTTGATTTCTGAGATACACCCAAATTTATGAGCTAGGCAGAGCAAGAGAAGCCCACAAAGAAGAGCAAGAAAGAGTATCTATGAAGATGAAATTATAGAGATACAATTTCAGGTCAATATAAGATGAATGTTCTAAAAATAAGAGTTACCTGGAAAATGGGGGGGAAATCCTTTTGCTGAAAGTAGTTCCCAGCCCGTGGGACTATTGTCAGGAGCACAATCACTTACCTGGATGTCACAGGAGGGATTCATTCCCTGGGAAGGAGTTGGCTTCTATTTAAGAATATACTTTTTAAAAAGGATTTAATTTATTTATCTGAGAGAAGAGAGAGAATGCATGCATGAATTCAGGGAGAGGAAAAGGGACAAGCAGGCTCCCTGCTGAGGATCCCAATGCATGGCTCCATCCCAGGACCCAGGGATCACGACCTGAGCTGAAGGCAGACGCTTAACCAACTGAGCCACCCAGATGCCCCAAAAATATACTTTTTAATGACTTAAAAAACCTACTGTTTCATCAGAAAACAATGTGAATTAACAAAACCCTGGGAGATATTTACTTGTTTAATACTTGAAGTTCCTAGGACTGATTGAAAAAGAAGAAATACATGAGGCTTTTTTTAGTCTTCTAAATCAAGGACTAGGCATATCCTACTCAGAAACTGCTGCAAATATTTTCGGAATATAAGCCAAAATAATAACTGTGATTCTCTAATAAATAATGCTTGCTGAAAGACTCAGACATACTGGCCAAAAGATCTTGGTTTCAGTAAGACAAGTAAAAGAACTTGCCAGCTCTTCGGAAGACAACTCCCCCTGTTGTGTGTGTGTTCGGTTTTATTTCCAGTTATTAATTATGAATATGGAAACATGATGAATAGAGGAAATATGCATAAGAACATACAGCAGAATTACTCTTCTTCTCTGTCCCAAATCATGAGGTTTACAAAATCCTGGGGAAATGGAAAGCAACAGAATAAAATTTCTCCAAAGAGCCATTTGATATATATTCCATCTCCTGGGTGAAAAGAAAGAGCAACCTTTGCCTTTGAGACCTTTCTGTGGTTCTGTAACTCATAACAAGGCCCACCTGCTTCAGCACAGCTGTGCTCCATCAGGAGAGGTCTGCTCCTAGGACCCACCATACCTGGATGCCGTTCAGATCGCCAGTTAAGGCAATCTCCTTGCTGGTCTCTGAGGAATGGTCACTGGCTTTCTAAATAAATACGAACAGTCTGGGAATCATCTCTATAGTCTACACATAGGCAAAGCTATTTGGGAATGAAGGCAGGAAATCTTTTCTTTTTGTCTAAAAGCCTGAATTATTCATTTTTTGTCAGTCCTTCCCCCATCCTCACCTCCAAGGAAGTGAGATTTCTAGAGAACCTGCACCATTCTAATATCCTTTCAGGGTCAGACAGTGATGATTTGAATCTTGCCCTGCCATGTATTAGCTGTGTATACTCAGCAATCTCTGCCTTCGTGTCCTTATCTGTCGAATTGGTTATAATACATACAGAGCTTGCAATCGTGCAGATACATAGGACTTAACAATGTATGCAGGATATGTAGGGATCCTGTACCCATCAGTTTACAGACCTCATCAAATCAAGTGATGTTGTTCCTGAATGGGAAAGGGAAGAAGACCAAGGATGCTTAGAAAACTAGCCTTTGGTTCAAAATTGAAACAGATTGCTTCACATGTTGAGCTATTGGTGTAAATCACCTTTTCATACTTATTATCCAGGGTCGAGGGTCTCCAATCTTTTTCTGATGAGGAGCTATTTATAAAATAATGCCATCCCCCAAATCTTCAGCATGCGGACCCGTTTTGCATCCTTAGAGTTCCAAGTGATGGAAGGTTTGGAGGCAGGAGAAAACCAATTGCTAAGAACTGATATCATCTGGCTCACTGATTCAATTTTCAAACTAAAGTGCCTTTCTGTTTTAAGTTATCACCATCACCATCAAATTCTAGAATTTTAGAACTGAAAGAGACGTTTTATTATTATCAAATCTAATTTCTTCATATATATATATATAGAGAGAGAGAGAGAGAGAGAGAGATTCTAAGTCATTTGCTCAATTTTTTTAAAAGAATGTATTTATTTACTTGAGGGAGAGACAGAGTGAGAAAGAGCACAAGCAAGGGGTGAGGGAGAAGCAGGCTCCGACCTAGGCAGGGTGCCTGACACCGGGTTTGATTCCAGGACCCTAGGATCATGACCTGAGCTGAAGGCAGAAGCTTAACTGCTTGAGCCACCCAGGTGCCCTGCTCAATATTTTTTAACCAATTAGTAGTAAAGGACTAAAACCCACCCTTCCTGGCTCTGTTCCCTCATTCATACTTCCATCCAACAACAGTGTCTTAGATTCCTCTGATGTGCAAAATATTGAGAGTAAGAAGGTGAATACAACATAGTTAGCCCTCAAAATCTTACAATCTAGAGGAGAATTACATGAAGTAGATGTACCATTATAATCTAATGGTAAAATATTCAGTGCTCTACTGTTGAGTGGAAAGATGCCAGAAGGTCATGTTGTAGTCTGCTGAGAACATCTCCTCAGCACTGAGGACTTACTTTGTGTCAACACTGTCTAAGACTCGGGATACAAATGCACAAAGGCACACTGCTATCTTCCAAAGGTTGTCAAGATTATCACAAATACAGTAAAAACTAGCACATTCTGCGTTATATGAGTGTCATAGAGAGTATAGTAGTACTAAGGAGTTCAAAAGATGGAGAGCTCACCAAGGGATGGGGCCACCAGAGGAAATGAAAATGGCATTGGACTTCTAAGGAAATAACATTTGGCGCTTGGAATTTATCCCAAAAAAGTAGAAATATGATTCTTCCTTATGTCAAACCTGATACCTTCCCCCAATATGACAGGTGTTCTCACGAGTCTTTTTCAGAACTTTCGAGGAAGAATTTAAATGTGATGTTCTTAGAGCATCCCTTCCTCTGCCACATGTCTTGTTTTCTCTGTGCTTCCTAGCTTATCCTCTCTCAAGGATTTTTTTTTAAGTATTCAAATGTATTTTAGAGATTATTCACCTGTTCCTCCTCATATCCCACTCTAGCTATTCCTCAACAAATCTTTTTCCTAATCCAGCATTTTAAGAAATAAAAAGAAAGGAAATATTTCAAAATAGGTTTTATTTTTCATATTAAATTTTTTTTTCTTCTTTTTTTTTTTTTAATATTTTATTTACCTGACAGAGAGAGAGATCACAAGTAGGCAGAGAGGCAGGCAGAGAGAGAGGGGGAAGCAGGCTTCTTGCTGAGCAGAGAGCCTGATGTGGGGCTCGATCCCAGGACCCTGAGATCATAACCCTGGCCGAAGGCAGAGGCTTAACCTACTGAGCCACCCAGGTGCCCCTCATATTAAATTTTGATATTTTTCCAAACATAGCTTAATATGTGTCTTTTAAATAAAAAAGTTTCCCAAACAACAAAATTGTCACAATGCTACTGTGAAATATCTTTCAACCATTCAGATGTGATTATGTGTATATGAATTTTAAACTATTAAAGTGAGTGAGAGGAAAACAGACTGATATTGAATGCCTAGACATTATTACTTGAACAAGCCAGGGAATTTTCCAAATCAAATATGAAATCATCAGCCCAATATGATTAGGAGAAAAGTGATGTAATAAAATCAACTTTTAAATATCTAAATAGCATGTTGCAAATGTTTGCTTAAGAATAGCCAAAGCAATTGCAATAAAAGAAAATAAGTCTTTGAAATCATATTTCTTAAAAACTTATAAATTTCCCCAATCTCCTACATTATTTAAAGAAAAAGTTATTTTCCCAGGAAGGAAACTTCATTAAAAAAAAAAAAAAAAAACACTCCAGTATTTCCCTTGCAAAGAAATAAGCCAGATGATTCTAACACATGGAATTTTACTTGGGGAAAATTCAGAAATAGAGGGAAACTTTAGTAACTCTTTCATACTAACAGCCACTGTGTAATTCCTAGAAGTTTTCTTCTTGGTGAAGGATGATGAGATAATAATCAAAGTCTGCTGAGAAACAAAATAAACAAAAACCTGGAAACCAGCAGCAAGTGGTATTATGGGATCCATACGATATTCTAGAAAGAACCTGGGCTGGGATCAAGATGCCTGGATTTGCCACTTACCAAGGCAGAGAGACCAGCTTCCATAGATATGTTCCATTTGATGTTTCTGACAAATGTATGTACCTGTGAAACCGCAGGTTTCCAAATAAGATATGGCAGGTTTCTATCACCCTACAAACTTCTCTTGTCCCACTGTCATCAATGTCCTCCCCCATCCCTGCCCCAGCCAGCTACTGATTTTATTTCTACCACTAGAAATTAGTTTTGCCTTTTCTAGAACTTCATGTAAATGGAACCATATAATATATAGTTGTTTTTGAGACTCATTTATGAGTTTCAACCGTATAATAAATAGGCTATTGTCTGACTTCTTTGGTTCAGTTGTTTTTGAGACTCATCTATGTTTTCACGTGTGTTATTCTTTCTGTTGCAGAGTATATCCCACTGTATAAATATGCAATTTATTCAGCCATTCCCTTGTTGATGGACATTTCAGTTGTTTCCAGCTTGGGACTATTATAAATAAAATTGTGATGGATAATCTATCATCATACTGTTTGTTTTCCATTTGTCTCTTCAAATTATTTGTTCCTCTGTTTTTCCTTTCCTGCATTTATTTGGGTTAATCAAATATGTTTTTATTGTTCCTCTTACTTCCTCGATTGGCTTCCTTACATAACTTTTTGTTTCTAATTTTAAGTGCTTGCTCCAGCATTAACAATATACCTATTTAATTTATCAGACTATTTATAGTCCAATATTTTACCACTTCACTCTTCATACCAGACTCTTCACACTTCCTATTTGCTATTCCCCATGTCACAAATGTAATAATTTACAAGAATATAACTCCATTTACCTACCCTCCCTTTTACTCTTTCAAAGCTGTCAACTTCACTTTACAACATTGTTATTTTCCATTTGATGGTAAGTGACTTTTATATTTACCCATTTACTTACCATTTCCAGTGCTCTCCATTCCTTATTATAGATTGGAGTTCCACATGACATTACTTCCCTTTAGCCTGAAGAATACCTTTTATCATTTCTTATAATGCAAGTCTTTATTATAGGGGTTTTTGGAGACTATTTCCGAAATTCTTCAAAAATTGAACTCACAGGGTTTTTTTTTTTTTCTTCCAGCAATTTAAAGATATTATTCCATTGTCTTCTGGCCCCCATTGCTTCTGATAAGTTAGCCATTACTTTCCTATAATTAATACATCTCTTTTCCTTCACTTTCCAGATTTTCTCTCTCTTTGGTTTTCACCAGTTTAATGTTTTTTTTCTTTATTTATTACTACTTACTTTTTGGGTATAAATCAATGTGTTTTTTTATCAAATTTAGTAAAATTTCAGTCATTATGTCTTAAATATATTTTCTTATTTATATCCAGTCTTGGGGACTCTGTTACAGGTATGTTAAACCATCTGATATTCCATGGATCCTGAGACACTGTTAATTTTTCTTTTTTCCTCTATTCTTCAGAATAGAAAAGACCTGAATTTTAACTCAGGTTCATTGATTTTTTTTTTTTCTTCTGCCATCTATAGTTTGCTGTTAAGTTCATCTGGTGAATTTTTAATTTTAGCTGCACTTTTCCATTCTAAAATTTCCTTTTATTTTTTTAAGTTATTTTGTACCTGCTGAAATACCATATTTCCTCATCAAAATCATACATTCTTTTATTTACTTGAATACATTTTTCTTTCATTCTTTTTAACATATTTATAATGGCTACTTTAACGTCTTTATGTGCTAAAACTAGTATGTGGGAATTCTGGAAGTTGGTTCATATTAACTGCTTTTTTTCTTGACTATGAGATTTCTTTGCATGTCTAATAATTTTTGTTTGCTTATAAACCTGGTAGATGATTTCTGGCAGAGACACTGGATTTTGTTACCTTATTTTGAAGACTGTTAATTTTTTTTAAGATTTTATTTATTTATTTGAGATATATATAGAGAGAGCCAGCACAAGCAGTGGGGAATGGCAGGGAAAGGTGAAGCAGGCTCCCAGCAGCTCAGCGAGCTTGACACGGGGCTCAATCCCAGGACCTGGGGATCATGACCTGAGCTTAACCGAATGAGCCACCCCAGTGCTCCTAAGAGTGTTGATTTTGTTCTAGAAGTAATTTAGCTGCTGAGCAACTTAAACTTGGGTAACCATTGTCTTAACACTTTGCTAGAATGGTTCTGTGGAAAGTCCACGGTGTTTTCCACATTCCTATTACCGGGCCATAGATATCTCTAGGCAGGGAGAGAGTTTGGAAGTTTAGGTTTTGTTATAGTGGATCTAAAGTAGATTGTATTCTAGAGTGTGCTTCTTATTTGTAGGGTATGGCCGTACTGGTATTTCAGCTAAATGGGTAGGATATTGATGAAATATTAACTCAATTCCTCTATTCTGATTGGGCTGGGGCTCTAATGTTTTCCGGCATTGCTTGGTCGATCAGCTCACTGTGCCAGGGTCAAAATTATCCCCAGACAGAGGTCAAGGGTGAGGCTCACCCTGTGAGCTTTCCGTCTCTCAGAGATTAATTTTGTGCTTCCTGTGGTCAAGTGTCTTATACACTTGTTGTCTTATACTTCCTGCTTAGTTTTATAATTCTTCATCTCAGGAGGAAGTCCCATGCCAGTTACTCAGTCTTATCCAGAAAAGGAAGTCCTTCCCAGGTATAAAATGACTTTGCTTTCTGGCTTGAATGACTAGGTACTGATGGCTCCATTAACTGCCATAGGAAATCTGGGTTCAGGAGCAAGTTTAGGATGAAGAGTGATGACTTGGGTTTTGTTCATGTTGCACTGGAGGCATGAGAGAGGCTGGTAGAGATAGCGATAGTGTTACTCATTCATTAATACTTTCACTGAAAATTGATCACCATTTATGCATACACAAACTATTCTTTCCTATTATATTAAAGATCCTCTTTAGGTTCACCTGAGTGGCTCAATTGGCTAAGTGTCTGACTCTTGATTTCAGCTCAGATCTTGATCTCAGGGTCATGAGTTCAAGCTCCGTGTTGGGCTCCGTACTGGGCATGGAGCTTACTTAAGAATAAAATAAAATAAATATCCTCTTTAAATTTTAAGAAATGCAAATAGCATTGATTTGGACTCTTCCTTGAGTTATTTTAGAACTCGAAACAAAGTTGTAGTAAGGGAAACGTTTGTTTCCCAAGTGAGGGGGAAAGAGCATCTGTTTAATCTTGTGATAAAACTATTTCTGTCTTTTTCTTCCACACTGCATGAGTGTTACCATTCAGCTACTGTAGACCAGATATAACTCTGTGCCACACATGTGTTCTCACTGAAGCCAAACTCCTCCAGTGTACCAACCACAAATATGAAACAAAGATGCTGACACAACTGGAAGAACATGAGCAATAACGACAAATATATTTGGGTGTTCCTGTGCGCTAAGACAGGAATAAAAGTAAAAAACAAACAAGCAAACAAAACAACAAAAAAACACTCTTGTATGACTCTGAGTCATCACTATTCCATGAGACATTTCAGTTTTACCTGTGGTAGCATGAAGGGAAGGTGGGGATTAGACTGTAAAATTCTCTTGGCAGTCATTCAGGCGAAGTCACTATCAAGGAGAAATTATACCATGTCCATTTCTGCATAACTGTGCAGGTCAGCTTCCCACCTGCCTCCAGTCTATGACATTCCCCATATCTGGCTGGCAGCTAAGGGGGCTGCAATCTTGAACCGAAGGTCCACAGGGATTGGTAGGATCTGTATCCTCTGGTTTCTCTTCTAAACATGTTAAATGTTGGGCCTCATCAGTGAGAACATTTTGGTGCTGCAAATTTACCAATTTTAATTTCCATCTCCCTCCTCTGTCCTCCTTGTTCCCTTCCTCCCACTAGGACCTGTTTCTCACTATCTCAGGTTCTGCTCTTTGTGCTGTATGGATGCATATTAATTGAACTAATCTTGGTTGCATAAAGATGAGCAGAAAGTGCTATGGTTTGCATTGAATGTTATGGCAGAAGTCAAAATAATTCATAGGCATTTAATATTGTTTAGCTAGATTGGTGACTATTAGATGAAAGACTGCTTTAAGTCTCTATTTTTATTTACCTTGTTTAAATTCTTGGTGCCAAACTTGGTGCCTAACCCATGGAAAGTGTGCTCAACAAATCTTAGCTGTTGAATGAACACCAGGAAAAAAGATACCTGTTCCAGTTACTTTGGCATAGGACACTCTAAAGAAAGGTAATATGTTGGCATTCCATCATCTTTAGTCCCACCCGCCCTTGTGTGCTTTCCTCACATAGTGGAATGAATGAATTGTTACACCAAAAAAAAAAAAAAAAAAAAAAGATGTTAACCAACATTGACATTTAGATGCTAGTCTCATAATTACTTCTTAGCTGTATGGCAATGGGCAAGCTACTTGACATCTCTGGGCCTCAGTTTTCTCATCTGTAAAATGTAGGTAATAATTGTACTGACTTCATAGGATTCTTGTAAAGATTTTGTTTTTTGGGTTCTTGTAAAGATTAAAAAACGAATGGCATTATACATGTATTGGTCATAATAAGATCTTAATATATGGTTATTCTTATGATTGTAATTGAATAATTTTTAAGGAGATAAATTGAAAAGAATGATGTTTATAAATGCCATAAAAGCTACAACTAGTAGCTTTATAAATGCTAACCAGAAGCAATAAATACACAAAATTTGGTTGTTAACCAAAAATTTGGCTTCAGATCAGTGGAAAATAATAAATTAGTTCTCGTAAAAGCAAAGACTTTTAATACTTGTAGCCCATTCTCATGCCTGAAGTAAAGTATATTATTTACTCGATAACTATAGTTGTCTGAATTGCATCACTCTGAAAGTTACGTTGAAGTCCTAATTCCCAGTACCTGTGAATGTGATCTTATTTGGAAATATGGTCTTTGCAGATATAATCAAGTTACAACAGGCATATTAGAGTGGGTCCTAAATCCAGTGACTGATGCTTATATTTGAGAAAGGAGAGGAATATCAGACACAGGGACACAGATACACAGTGAAGAAGGGCATGTGAAGATGTGGACAGGGACCCAAATGATGCATACACAAGCCAAGGACACTGGCAACCCCCCAGATGCTAGGAAGAAGCATGGAAGAATTCTTCCCTAAGCCTTCACAGGGAGCATGGTCCTGTTGACAATTTGACTTTGGACTTCAAGGATGCAGAAGTGTGAGAGAATAAATTTTTGTTGTTTAACATCACAAAGTTTTTGGTACTTTGTTATGGCAGTCTTAGGAAGCTAATATAATAACTTACAGAAAAGGGGGGGGGCTTTTTTCCCCTCCATTTTAAAATTTCATTGTGAAACAAAGCTTTAAAAAACATCTTGAGTTGTTTAAAATGTATGGTTTGTATGCAGGAACTTCACACTTCTTTTTCCTTTTTAAATTTTTTGGGAGGGGACTGATATAAACTATGGAAAGACAACTGCAGGGAGAGGTGTTTTAAACATGGGGCTATGTTTAAGTAATGTGACTGATCTTTAAAGAGTGTGAGTTACATTCTAATAATGTGGAAGTTCTTTATAATGTTTTCCAGGAGACGGGGTTTTGAACTCTCTGTGCAGGAAACCATTACACGGGGGGAAAATATTGCTTTATGGGTCTCTGGCTGGGACTATTAAGTGTTACGTATGAGAAAACATTGAAACTGGGGGGAAGAGAAAGATATTATAACAAAGTGATCTTTATTATGTTTCAAAACACCAAATTCTGAGGAGTGTTAATAAGCACTCTTCAAATTCATTCTTATTTGATTGCTTTTGTTCACATTTCTGGAGCTGATTTTACTTGTGTTAAAAAAAAAAAAAAAAAAAAAAACAAAAAAAAAAACCTTTGAAAGTAAAATAAAAAATTAAGCCCTAAGTCTTTCAACCAAAAGCACACAATGCTTTTTCAGATACCACAGTTCTAGTTAGAGAAGAGAACATGACAGAGCTCTCTAAATTATGAACAAACAATGCAGGCCATTATGTAGTAGAGGGTATCCAGGATTTGGGCAGCCGGCAGCACGGGCAAGAAGAAAGAGCTTTGAAGTTACATAGAGTCCAGATGCTTGGAGGACAATGGTGAATTCAGTTACATGTATTTTACCTTTTGTTTTTCACACCTATATAATGAAATAATTTTTTTAACGATTTTATTTTTTATTTATTCGAGTATTTGTTTTGTGTCATGTGCTTCCAATATTGGGAGAGCACACAAACAGTGGGAGCAGCAGGCAGAAGAGAGAGGAAGAAATATGCTCCCTGCTGAGCAGAGAGCCTGCCTGGGGCTTGATCCCAGGACCCTGGGATCATGACCTGAGCTACAGGCAGACACTTAACCGACTGAGTCACCCAGGTGGTTTCTTACACCTCATTGGTTCTTGATGGATTATTTGAGCTAAAACAAAGTGGATGGAATAATTTCTAGTACTCGCAGAAGCTCAATAAATATCTTTTCTCCTTCTTCTCCACTGAACTTTTTACATTTGAGATGATCTCTCTGTCTTTATACATGAGGACTGGAGAGAGGTTGGATGAAATGTCAGTACTATGTTCATAGACCCAAGTTATACTGCAATGACTAGAAAATTCCAGTGTCTTCTTTAGCAGCATGGGACCTGTTAGATTTCCCCTAGAAAGCATAGAGGTTTTCCATCATACTGGGCAATGTCTGGAATTGCCTGTCCAGGTGTAATCACATTCTGTCCCAGAGCTTGAAGGAAATTTCTGCTCACTTTGCAATTTCAGCTTGGTACAAAGAAAAGAATATTGAATTGGGAGCAATGAGAAATAGTTTGGGGTATAGCTCTAATCTATTTTGTCCCTAATTCCTTCAACTGTAAATTCAACCAGTGGAAATAGATTGATCTCCAAGATTATTTTGGAGATACATTAGCTAAAGCATATTTTGGAATCAGAGGGCCATTGGTTTGAATCTTGACTCCACTACTTAATTGTTCAATTTTTGCCAAGTCATTTAACCTCTCGGAGCCCTAGCTGCACCTACTGAAAAATAGCCAATAATACATAATTGAAAGGGTTGTTGTAAGGACGCCTGGGTGGCTCAGTTGGTTAAGCAGCTGCCTTTAGCTCAAGTCATGATCCGAGAGTTCTGGGATCAAGTCCCACATTGGGCTGTTTGCTCAGCAGGGAGCCTGCTTCTCCCTCTGCCTGCTACTCCCCTGTTTGTGCCCTCACTCTCTTTCTCTCCTTCTGGCAAATAAATAAAATCTTTTTTAAAAAAGAAAAGAAAGGGCTGTTGTAAGGATTCAATAAGAAAAATATTGGAAGCACCTGGCACAAAGCAAATACTCAATAAACATTAGCTCCCTTTTACTGGATGAGTATTTCTTAAGCTATTAAACTACAGCACGAATCAGAGTCACCTGGAAGGCTTGTAAAAACACAGGTGAAGCCCCCAGAATTTCTGATTCTGTACATCTGGGGTTGGAGCCCCAAGATTTGCATTTCTAGTGAGTGCCTAGGTGATGGTCCCCTGACCCCCGCCACCGATCATGTGTTGAAAATCAATACTCTCCATTAGGAATTAGCAAAGTACAGCACAGGGCTCTATTTGGCCCACTATTTGCTTTTGTGAATAAAGTTTTATTGGAACACATACATGTCCATTGGTTTACATATTGTCCATTTTTACTTTCCCATTACAAAAACAAAGTTGAGCGCTTACAACAGAGACTGTATAGCCCACAAAGCCTAAAATATTTATTATTTGGCTTTTTATAGAAAAGTTAGCAGACCTGCTGTAGACTGTCATGTGGTATTCTTCCTAAGGAGTTTAAGGGCTCTGACAATTTGTTTAAAATGTATTTTCTGTTAGGAGACCTAGATATCTTCCCAATATTAGAAAACACATTCTCTGTGAGCCTGAAGACTTACTTAACTGAATCCACGGAAATATAATGATATCTTTCCACAGCATAGTTATTAAGAGACCTCTTGAGTTTGAACCCAAGCTTTGCATAAGTTATTTCACTTCTTATATGTTAAATGGGGATAATAATAGTACTCATCGCATAGGGCTATTATGAGTATTAAAGGGAATTATACACTTAAAGCATTTAGAAAAGTCCCTGGCATACAGAAAGCCATCAGTAAGTGTTAGCGATTACCACTGTTATTATTAAGGGAAAAGGCACCTTCAGAGGGCTCTGTTCTCAGAACCACATTTCCCCTTTCCAGGTTCTTCAAGCTTTTTAATTAGTGCATACGATCATAAAGTGTATTCATTGTATGTTTATGATAGCAATATAGCCACTTACTCTAGTTTAAAATATTTGATCACAAATCTTGTTATCTCTAATAAATATCAAAAGCAAAGAGGCCAAATTGCATTTTTATGGGGATGAATCATTAGGACTAATGACAAAATTAATAGGGCAGATTTAGACAAATCTGCTCTTTCCAGCAGTCCTTTGTGGAGCCTAAAAGTCTTTTCTGAAGTGGGAAGTAGATGAAAGGTTCTTTAAAAGAAAAAAAAAAAAAAAAAAATCCGGCATATCATATGAAGGAATCTCTGCGGTCAAGTTTAAATTTTTACCCTGAGTTGTTTGTCTGAGTCTGAGGCTATCCAGAAAGGTCACAGAAAATAAGTTTTCTTACAGGGCTTGTAGAACTTTGTCTTCTAATAATCTTTGAACTTGAAGCACTGGGCACACAAATGATGAAGTACAGACACTAACTCATGACGTGAACACGATATCAGTCAGCTCCACCCTCTTGTCCATCCTGTTGACTGTCATCTTGCTGCTGCTCAGCAAATTAACACCACGCTTTTCTTCTACCTTCTAACAGCGCAATGGTCTTAAGAGCTGGGCAGGTATCCTTTAGGTTCCTGGGTTTTTTCCTTAGAATTTGTAAGCCTGGCCCTCTAGTTCCTCTTTTCTAAAATGAGATCATTGACTCATACAGTATTGTGAATATTAAAACTGAGAGCATAGGAAAGTGCTTTCCAAACTTCTGATGTATGTGAGGATTCCTCAAATGTTAACAGCTTTGTCTTCTACCACTCTTACCCCCCATTTTTTGAACTATGTAATGAGACCTTATAAAGTAATGTCTTTACTTAGTCCTTAAAAAATGGTTTCCCAAAAAAAAAAGTTTCCTAAGAATCTGGGTCCTTTAAACTGAACTGCAGCCCTCGCTCAGGGGGAACAGCCATGTGTGAAAGAATTAAAAGCAGCTGGGCTAGGCACAAGCTTTCCTTTAAAAGGTGCACTGGAGAGTGCAAGGGGCCAGAGGAATCACTTAGGCCAGGATAAAGGAACTGCTGCTAGGGAGTAAGGGACTGCTGTGGGAGAAGCCTCATAGTGTTAACGAGGCAATGAACACTAGGGTTAAAAATAGTAGCTCAGTTCAAATTGATGCAGGTGGAGTTGAAGGCAAAGAAAATGGCCTGAGGCAGATGTAGGTGCAAATAAGGTGAATATACATATATTTTAGGAAACTGAACTGTTAAGTTAGTAAGGGTACAAGTAAGATTTTTGAAAAGAAATGTCCTCTAACCATAGTATTGCATAGGTAAGAGTATACGACACATGGATAGTATTAAATAACTTATTTTTATTAAAAACCTGAGTAGAGGGGCATGTGGGTGGCTCAGTTGGTTGAGCGACTGCCTTCTGCTAGGGTCATGATCCCAGGGTCCTGGGATAGAGCCCTGTGTCGGGCTCCTTACTCAGCAGGGAGCCTACTTCTCCCTTTCCCTTTGCCTGCTACTCTGCCTGCTTGTGCTCTCTCTCTCTCTCTCTCTCTCTCTGTCAAATAAATAAATAAATAAAATTTTTAAAAAATTAAAAAAAAAAAACAACCTAATTAGGTAGAGAGATTATTCCTACACTTGAAGAGTACTTCTCTACTCGGGAAGTAAGTCAGACCATCTGACCAGTATTTTCACAATTCCGTATTTCCTGGTGACAGCCTTGGAATTGCTGGTGAAATGTCCATAGGCCTGTCCATCATTGCAATTGACCCAAAGTTGCAGAACAAAACCATGCAACTTTCTCTTGAATCAACACTAAACTCTAAATCTTAAACTTTGAAGGTAAAGGTATACAGTTCAACCTTCATTTCCCTTTACTTCTCTTCTTTCAACCAGATATAACTTTTTATCCTCATTCTCCAAGTACTGACCTTCTATTTCTTGGCTCCTGGCTTCATCTATTCATTTCAATGACATCCAGAAAGCAGGTAGGAATCACCTGATTTTCATTATTCCTATTTATTATGGTAGATGATTGAGAGGTGACCTGCAGAAGTCTTTTTTTTAATTAAAGTATAATTGACAAACAATTTTCTATTAGTTTTGGGTGTACATAATAGTGATTCAATATTTTTAGACATTACAAAATGTTCTCCTAAGTCTAGTTACCATCTGCCACAGTATTAATGACTTAATTATTAGGGACTGGTGTTGAACTAGTATCATGTGTAGTTTTGTAAATAACATCTTAGAAAATTTCTTATAACATTCAAGTAAACAATCAGAACCACATCAAGGTGCTGTAGAGAACTGAATTAAGGATGAAAGGTTTCTATATGCTTTGTTTGTTACAGAATATGGTATTTATGCAAATTCATCTGGTGTGGAGTTTAAATTTCCATCCTAATTGTAATTAATGAAGAATTCAAACTTCGGAAGGCAAGGAAAAGTTGATCTGACCAAGACTTTTCCTTCCTAATTTATTCCAGAATCCCTCTTCCTAAAAAGGACTTACATCCAATTAGCTATGAACAATAATCAATGAGACTTACTATATGTAAATTGGCTTATTATTGTTTAGATGTCCTAGAAACATTTTAGAAAGATAAACAATGACAGCAATGAACAGTTTAGAATTTATCTAACATGCTCAGGAATCAAACTCTAGTGTCAGGGCACAGCTATTATACCACTGGGTGAAGGAGGAAGGCACTGAGAAGTTACTGGGCAGGACTGAGAGGAAAGCACCACTTCTCCCACCCCCCAGTGCCTGCCTTGCATAGCTATTAATTTGTAAAACTTATTCAGTCTTTCAAGATTAAATCATGGATGTTTAATTTCTCAAAAGAACTGGCTCAGTGGCAGAGAAGAATTTATCAAGAGGGTCAGACAATTACACAATGGTCTTAGGACAATGTGTAAAAAGCATGCTGATGATTACAATGATGTCTTTGTTTTATGCCTGAGTATCTTAATTTTATTTGGCCTTCTTGATGCTGGCGTTAGAACACACAAACAGCTGTTTTACATCAATGCACATTTGGTACATTCCACATAGTCCATTGATTGTGAAGAGCAATCAATCAATTCCCCAATTTTTCAACAACCACAGGGCCAGATAAGCTATGCTTCCTTAAGACAACATGGTTTTGACTCTGTAGCCAGAAGTATTTTGCACTGGCCATATACTTTGTTCCTCTTCCCCACTAATATATTTTTTTTCCTTTGCCTTTAGCACCCATGACTAATAATACCCTGTGCCTAATTTCAGGCTGCGTGTTGTCCTCATCTCAACTTTATTAGTTTATCCAAATCCTGTTTCCTTGACTGACCATCACAGATGGCATCTTTTATAATTAGCACATTGGTCATACAGATTTAGTATTGTTCAGTGGTAGGGAGGGTAGAATATGTGTCCAATGGCCCAGGTCCTCTCTCCTCTCTGCCCTCCACTCCAGGACCCTCACTCATCAAAACCTGATGTTTCTGTCATCAAACAAGCTGAAAACATTTTCCATCATGTATTTATGTGAGCAAATATACTGGGGGGAGGTGGGAAGTTGACTATACAAATCTATGATATCAATAGTCTCATAATGCATTTTATATATCAACATGCAAAAATGCATCAATGTGCAAAATGGATCTCATAATGTAAAAGATAAAACATTGTGAGAAACTCTAATTGGTTTTCTAAAACAATAACAACAAAAACAAAAAATACCCAAACATTGCAGTTCGTGTACACCTGATAAATATTTATCAGATGCAATTTAAGTTATAGTGAGTCAAATTCCCTTTAATTCAAACTAAACTCAAGAAAAAGAAACTATTTTAACTATTAGTTTTCCCAATTTCCTAGTTAATATGGCATGGTATGAATAATTTTATCCTATAACAGAAATTAATGAAATTCCAAATAAAATATGATCTATAGACTTGGTAAAGGGGGGAAGAATAAAGGTGAAACTGACAAAGTTAGCATAAATTAAAGCACAAGGAGAAACAACTGAGATAAAGCAATCTTCCACCACTGAAGAAATCACATACAAGCTATATATCAAATAAACTTAAGGGTGCCTCCTTGTGTCAGACTTGTAAGGTGGAAAATTCTGATATCGGTACTGGAGAGCTTAAAAAGACTCAGTTATGGCTAATGACCCTTTTTTAACAGGAGAATAATATTCATTAGTTACTATTAGTGATATTTGCAAACAGGACACCTTTCTTCCATTACTACGTTACTAGAAAAATAAAATTATTTTAAACCAATTCCTATGTAATCATGTAGTGCACGGTGTTTCCCCAAATTCTCAATACCTGAAGATTTACTTTCACCCTGTTTTCCTGGGGGTAATGCTGTTGTTGATCAAGGTAATCTGAGAATCTTCCTCTGAATTAAAAACTCCAGTTCCCACCAACTGGGCTCTGACTTTTGTCCCTAAATAGCTCTGTCACCTAATCAAGTTCATGTAAACAGTCTCTATCAGTGCCATACCAGATTTCCATCTTGCTGCCAGTCCTAATCTCAACATGGTACCTAAGAGTTCTCTTCCCTTACCTGCACACCTGTACTTAAATGTTTATTGTTTTCAGTTGCTCAATCCAAACCTGATTTTATTGTTCCTCTGACTTATAGCATGTATAAAAAAGCTAGTGAGTTTATGGTCTGAACTTCCATCAGCAAGCCAATTCTGAGATAAGTTTCTGCAATCAAAATTAACTGCAACATCGAATGGAATGAAGAAAAAGCATGGAAGTAGAAGTTAACATATCATAAAAAGAATAGAAGAAACTTTTGGGGGGGAACTACATCTCCCCACTCTGTTTTCTTAAGATGTCTTTCAAGGATCTTTCTGGACTAACAATCGAGACTATTTCTTTGTTACAAAAGCTCTATATCATTAAGGCAAAGGGCATAGTGGCCTTTCCATCCTAGATTTTATTGGCAAATGCCCAGCTTTGATACTATGTATGATACTCTGTATGCAGTGTGTGTACTAGGCAATTTGAAATAGACCCCAAAGTCTCCAGTGCTATCAATGCTATCAATGATTAGACTTCTTTTCCCTCAACATAAACATTGACTTCAAAAAGCTAATTTTTTTTTTCCTGACATCTACTATCCTACCCCCTGGACTATGTTAGATGACTTGCATGTTTATGCAAACATTTGTTTGCATAAAAACCTGGCCTTGGCCTGGATTTGGATTTTATGTTTTCTCACTTCAATGTATCAGATACCATCAAACCACAAGAACCCATCTGTTTCTTCACAGAATGACTGACCTTCCTCTGACCCCATGGGCCTACCTGGGCTCCCAGTCTAGATCTTCCCTCTGGGCCTTGGGTTTCCTGTTTCTGCCTGACAAGCTCTGGAACACCTCAGGCTTCCAGTGCCAAGAATCTTGCTCCAGACTGAGGGCATGCTGATTATCCTTCCAAGTGACAGATGTCACCATGTTTTCTGTCTCTGAGGAAGAAATATACTTCTAGTCAGAGCTAACAGTGCCAATGAAAATAAAAAAGTTTGGGCTACACAATTTCTTAAAATCTTTTTCAAGCCTACATTCCAGATTTCACATTTATAGATGAGAAAACTGAGACTTGGAGAAGTTGACTCTTCAAGGAAAAGAGAAAATGTGAAGTTGCGAATTGAGAAAGGTGGAGGTCCCATCAGAGATATGCTGGTAAAGGCTTAACAGCAAGATCTCGGGTGTGGGAAAGAAAAAAGTTCTGTAGCTTTTCTGTAGTGTACTTCTGGTGCTGATTGCTATGGTATCAATACTCCCATGAGAGTTGACTTCAAACTACCAACATGAGTCAACCAGCTGCAAAATTCCTTAAAATTTAACAATCAGCTCTTGGGATCTGGTATCTGTCAGCTCCAGCACATCTCCACAAAGTTCTGATTTGATAGTGACAATGAAAGGGCCACTTGGTTGGTTCTATTGTCCTGCATTTTTCTCTTTTATAGGATCACTTAACCCCAACCTGAGGGCATGGCACAGTTTCAGATTCTAAGACTAATGCTGTCCCTCAACTCAGGCAACATAAGTCCCCCTAAGGCAGTAATTCATTGAGCACTGACTTTTTCAGGCTTCCTCACACACCTGTTCCCTGCCTCATTCTTTGGTTCTACTGTGAGGAAATCCATCTCCTCAGGGACTGGCTAGCTACCAGAGAACCTACTCACCTTAAGACTTGGGTTTCCATAGATGGTAACTAAAATCCACCCCAAGACACACTCATGAGTTTATTTTACTCTAATCTTTTATTCAGTTGTGTAGGTGAGAACTGAAACACTAAGAGAAGCAGCTACGGCTGAATTGTGGAAAACAGGCATCAGGGTGGTGTGAGAAATGCTCATAATGAATAAACTTCCAGATCTATAGCTACTATAGAAATGTGTTATTTCTAAAGACATTGAGCTCCTTTATCTTCTCTCACTTCTGACTTATAAAAGACCAAAAATGCATAAAAGCCTTTGATGCTGAGTCAAAGAAACATCAGAGTCATGTACCTCCCTCTTGAACAAAAGACATTCCACTATGATGTCAACAAAGATAAACTGAATTCAAAATGTAGCCTAGGAAACCCTTCATGAATGGCTATCATTTGGAAACCAGAACTTAAAAAATATGAACTCTGGCACAAAAATGGATACACAGTCATGATCACAAATCATAGTTCACTGATCAACTTGTTAACAATACAGAGAAAATCAATCCAATGACAGAGAAATACACAAGAATGCATCATACAAACTATTATGCAAACCTTTAAAATGATAGTTATGAAGACCATGCAGCCACATGAGGAATGCTTAAGATTTGTGAGGGTAAAAAAACATAAAACTGTGTATCATTAATAGTACAACAATGTTTTTAAATACACATAGAAAAAAAAGCCCGACCAGATACTCCTGAATTGTTACCTTAGGGAATTACTAGTTTGTCCTTTTTTCTAACTTCCCAAAGTTTCTATAATGGTTACATAACTTACACTGAAGGAATATCTAAGCTAAAAACAAACAAATAATAAATTCAAAAGCAACCTGGATCCCTAATGAGGACCCTGGCCACTCTTACAAACACTGAGAAAGTCCTCACCCTGAGTAAGACCCTAGCTGCACCTGTGCAAGGCTCAAGGCAGAAGTCATCACATCTCTTAGACCAGAAATACCATTTCAAACAGTAAAAGACTTGTGGCAAAGTGAGGGCCCTTGAGGTGAGTTGCTGTCACTCATGCATTTTTCTCAGCTCTCCCAGGGAAAGACCAGGTCCCCTTCCTTGTCACATTGTTACTGCTACAGAATGCCTCACCTCAGGTTCAATCCCCTACTGACCATCTCCTCCTTTGTACCATGGTCTCTAGATCCTTTATTCCATTGCTAACTCACTTCCTCATGTCTTCAACCTCTTCAAACACTTGAGTCAAGAGAAAAATTTGGCTTCCTGGTTTCCCTCAGTTGCACCCCAAACTGCTGATCCTCCCCACTCTGGTAAAATCTTATCCTTCTTGAGGCTCATGTTACTCCCTTGTCCCACTTCTATCCTTCCTTGGTAATGTTGTTTATGGTCTCCTGGCGACTTCCTGTCTTTCACTGAAGACTTTGGCATGTGGCTCAACATCTCCCTCTTTACTCCCACCAGCAAAACCCAAGTCTGGATCAATACTGTATCTGCAATCTCTATTCTTGTATTGGGGTGCCTACAAATTGCTGAAAAGCAAACAACCCTGCAAAGTAGAACTACTACAAATTTGCAGTTTCCCAGTGGTGCTTCCTCAATCCTATCTCTTTCATCTTTACCAGAGACATAAAGAAAGGTCTTTGGTAAACAGGGTAGGAAGTTGCATGGAGTCCGTGCCACTATCAATTGTCTCTCTGTTCCAATTCACCCTTCAAATATAGACTCTGTGATAATGGACGGAATTGCTTGAAGCATTTCTCTGTTAGCATGATGTGAAGCTTTCTCAGTAGAGAGCGCTGGAGGGACACTGCAGGAGGAGGGGGCTCTCTGGAGGTTTCTGGCTGCCCGTGTGGCGGATCAGCAGTGTGGGTGTGAGGACATCTGGTGGTACTTGGCCCTAGGCACCCACCCAGCAGGCACTGTCCCTCAGGGACACTGCAGCCCTGGCATAGCCTGGTGATCATCTTCCTGTTCTCCTCTCTATACAGATATCCAGGCCTCCTTTTGGCACTGGCTCCCTGATTGTTTGCAGTAACTCCCTCCTCAGGTGTGGCTCCCATCGTCCTCTCCATGTTGTGATCTCCCAACCTCACATTGTTCTCCAAAGGGACACCAGGCCTCCACTGCTACGGCATGCCCATGCACTGGCCACCAGCTGCTTGCCAAAAGGTTCCAGTTCAGCTCTGGTCAGCAAATCAGCAAACTTCTCTGCCATCTAGGAAGTTCAAAGACACATTTCTCCAATGAGATTAAAACCACGTCCTTGAAGAAAGGGCCCTTTCCAAGTTTGTCCATCTCCTGCCCTAAGACACCGGAAAGAGTACTCTTACATCCTGAAGTTACTCTATTACTATAGTTTAATAATTCTTTATATTAAACTTACCGTTTATTTATTTATTTTTTTAAACTTCTCCTGTTTAAATCACTGTGTGGTCTCAATCTCCTGATTGGATCCAGACTGCTAGAATCTAAGAAGCCATCTATTTACCCAGAGAGGATGGAAGTAGTCAGTGAAAAATTTGTCTACACCTGCTGCTTCCACTCGACATCCTATCTAATCTTCATCCTACTACACTCTGGCTTCCACCCCACTTGCTGAAAATATTTGCTCCAAGATTACCATATTGTCTTTTTTTTTTTTTTTTTTTTTAAGATTGATTTATTTGAGAGAGAGAGAAAGCACGCACAAGCCAGGGGAGGGGCAGAGAGAGAGAATCCTTAAGCAGACTCTCCACTGAGCATGAAGCCTGACTTGGGGTTTAATCCCAGGAGCCTGAGATCATGATCTGAGCTGTAATCAAGTGTTGGCCACGTAACTGACTGAGCCACCCAGGTGACCCCAACAATCTTATTGTTAATGTTAACAGATAGCACTTTGAACCTCATCTTATTTGACTTATCTGCTCCCTCTGACACTGACTGGTTGCTTTTATTTTGTAACATATTTTCCTGGTTTTCTTCCTACTTCTTTGATAATTTGTTCTTAGTCTCTTTCAGAGGCACTTCCCTCTGCCTGTTTCTTCAAATCATGTTTTTCCAGCATTCTGCTCTTGGTCTTCTCCATGTAATTTCCTGTGTGACTTCTTCAACTCTCATTTACATAAGACGTAAGACACCTTTCAGATCTGGAGGCTTAGTTCAGATATCTGTCCTGAACACTATCTTTCCTCTACACATTTTCACCATCATTCACAGGCAACTCAAACTGAATGTGTCCAAACTGAAATGATCATCTTCTCTGCCAGATTTATTTTTCTCCCCCATTTTCTGTATCATGAATAACTCCACCAGACACCCTGCTCAAGGCAGGCACCTGGCTGTTACTCCCCATTTGCTTCCCTTTCTCATCTTCAAAACTCATCAGTCACAAAGTCCTCTTGATCTCCCTCCTGAATAGCTCTTGAATCTTCCAACTTCTTTTCTTCACCATAACCCAAACTTTAGTAAGAAGGTAAATTCCAAATGAGAAGGAAGTATATTCAAGGAATAAGTGGACAACACAAGGGGGTGCCTTCCAGAGAGAGGCTCGTTACAGCTTGTGCAAGAGAACAGACATAAAGCAGTATGATCTCAGTCCATGTTTTTTACCATACCTGCCATATGGTAAAGAATATATTGCTGTGAAGGTATTTTGTACATTGGTTGAATTTAAGTAAAGGAGATTACCTTTGATAATATAGGTGGGCCTCACCTAATAAGTTGAGGGCCTTAAGAGCAAAAACTGAGGTTTCCTGGAGAAAAAGAAATTTTTTCTTAAGACTACAACATTAACTCCTACCTGAGTTTCCAACCTGCTAGCCTACCCTACAAATGTCAGGCTTGCTAGCCCCAGTAATTGTATGAGTTAATTCCATTAAAAATACCTATGTGTGTCTATATCTTTATTTATATATATTCTATATTATGTATATAATATCAACTCTCTCTCTTTCTCTCTCTCTCTCTATATATAGATACATACACACACACACACACACACACACACACATCTACTTCCCATTTGTTCTCTTTTGTGAATCTTGACTGATACATCTGCAAAATTCCTTCACTTGGGTCTACTTGAATACTTGATGGCCAAACCACAGATGGGTCTATCTTGGAGTTTCAGACTCTTCAATTTAAATACCCCTACATTCAGCTAAATCACAAGATATGAAAACCAAAGATCATGTTTTTCATATTCAATGTATGAAGTCATGTGGCATTTGTGATAAGAACCATACTTTTTAGCAGTTAGAAATATACTTGGTCAGAATTTCTGGTTATGAGAGAAGAGAAAAAAACAAAATATGTCAGGAGAAAAACAGTTTGGTTATCAGTAAATTAATTGGCCTGACAGCTTTAGCAAAGATTTGTAATTAATTTCTCCTTTGGATTAAAAAAAATTGACTAGTTCAACACACAGATGGAAAGAAGTCAAGAACTAAATCCCATTTTGTCTGTCTTAGTAACTTTTCTGGGTTCTTTTTCTTTCTTTCTTTTTTTTTTTTTTTTTGGTTTTATTTTTTAAACAAAGAGAAGCTGTAGGAGCAAAAAGGCAGTGAGAAATATCTTTTCGTTGGTGCATTTAATTTAATTTCTGGTGTTGAAAACCAGTGGAATAATAGGGTCAAATTAGCATTTATAGCAAACAGAAGAACCCATTTGTAGTGTCCAAGTACCTAGTGATTTGAACAGACATTCTTTTTTTCCCATGACAATTGTTTATTATAAAGGTGAACTCTGATCCTCATGATGGGCTTATTGGTAGGATTTTTGGTAGTGAGCATGGCACCAGGACAGTCAAATTTTTGGATTCGTAGTTCATACTTTGTAGTTCGGGGGATCAGCTACCAGCAGGGTCCTACTGTACTGGGTAAGATGTCTTTGATGGCTGAAGGGGGCATTCTTGAATCAAATTTCCCTCCAGAGATTATCTGGTTAGTTCAGGGATCATCAACATTTTTGCAAATGCAACAAAGTCTCTTTTTATAACAGTTCCCCGCCCTGAGATGTTGCATCCTATTTATCCTGAAAGAGCATCCCCAAGCATGTGTTCTTTACTCAAGAAAAAATTTAGCAGAACTAATGATCCCCCCAAAATGATGCTGTGACTCATGCTTACCCCATAGTGCCTGCAATGAGCTCAGAAGACTCACTTCTTTGTTCATTTGTCAAATACTAAGAGATTTCTTTTTTCTCTTCATTTTCGGGACAGAGGTAAAGAAGAAAAGCACAGGAATTGTTTTAAAAGATCTAGAGTTTTGAGTAGAGACATGTCAGTTTTAAATTAAACAACTGACTTAAAAAACTTCAAGTTAAGAGTCTAATACTGTATGACTTAGATTTTTTAGCTTCCTAACGGCTCCTTGCACTTAGAATGTGCATTAAAATAATTATGGAATTCATTACTTGAAATGTCACCCAATTATCAACTGAACTAAATTGGAAAATCACAAAGTTCAAGAATACCATAATAGTATAACAATGGAGAAATGAAAATTTGGGGTGGGATTTAAACACATTAATAACACTATCTCAAAAAAACCATAAAAATTCAGTTTGTCTTAAGTTTTCAAGTGAAATTTGATTTGACTTTTTTCTTAAAGATCAAAATTTGCCAAGCAACCAACTTTGTAGTTCCCCTGCTGGTCTTCATGACAAGTTTTAGTGGCATATGATCGCAAGAGTCAGAATCTACACAAAAACCAGGAATTTGTCTGGTTTCTATTGTGCAAAGTTCCATATCTAAGTCTCATCTTAACCTTACCACCACTCTACCACAATTTTAATGGCATAACATTCTGGAAAGTCACAAGGAGCTAGCAAAATAAGGTGTTGAGCACTTTCTTAGCACTCAAACATTTTGTTAAATTGAAAGAATAAGTAAGGATTAATGAAATATGGATGGTGTTGGGAATTCTAAAATGTTTTTGATAGGAGCACTAGATCATTACCCTAACATGAAATTCAGTTACCATGAAGGTTATGGTGTTACGTGTAAATAATAGTCTTATCTCAAGACTCCATTCGTGGGATCTCAATCTACTCCAAACAAAGACATAATGTCACGATTTTCACATTTGTGGAAAGTAAATAATATGTGAGAGATTAAAAAAAAAATGAAGCAGACTTGGTTACATATAAATATCAGAAATTTTCTTACTTAATGGAATAACATATATTAAGTCCCTAAGAATAGCTTCTTGACATACTGATGATAGCATATTGGCATATGATAGGCACTTGAATGTTTGCTAAAAAAATATTAAACAGGCATGTGGTTGTTTTTATGTAATGGAGAAAACTTTCTCAGATTCTTGCATTATTTAGCAGTTGTTGGTGCATGCAGCACAAAAATTGGTATTTCAGTTCAGTTCCAGTTGAAGCAACTGTCCAGTATTGGAGGTTCAGTCATACAGTGGTTTTGCATTAGCTACATGTTAACGTGGGTTTGTTTGGCAACACCGTCAACTGTGGACCCTCAAGTAATTTATATAGAAACGCTCTATTCATGGTTGAATTGAAAATGCTATAGATGATTTGCAAGAGAGAGACCCTCCCTCTCTTTTTATGACAGAAAGGAGGGAATTGCTGGGGCAGGATCTGCAACTTAGTAGCAGCTAAAGCCTTGCCAAGAGCCTGTCTCAGGAGTAGCTGCTGTGAGGACTAGTCATCACCCCCACTTGGGAAGTGGTGGGGGTGGTGGCTAAGATTCTCTCAGCTTGGCCCACATCCCAGGAGGAGGGAGGATGCTGGAAGCTGAAGGAGTGTAATGGGTAAAAATGAGAAAAACTGGCATGTAGCTGGGGCTGTCAGCTCCCAAAAGGCTGGGCTCTTCTCAAGTGTCACTGAAGGTGAACCGGAGGCGAGATCTGTAAACAACCACAGTTGTAATAAGAGTCTGGGAAACAAGACTCAGTCAAAAGGTTTTGGGCCTGGTTAGTATTTGGTTGGGGGGGATGAGTTATTCTAAAGAAGAGAAGCTGAGAAAGATGCATTGGAGCTACTTATGACTCAGTAGGGAAATCATTCTACAGTTGACTAAGTGCTTTTGCAACAAGCCAGGCATTTTCACATTCGTGACTGCCATTTTAATAGTAACCCTATGAAGAAGCATCTTATGGCTGAGGAAAATGAGGCTCTCAAAAGTTAAGCAACTTACATCACATAGCTAATAAGGACAGAGCTGGGATTTTCTTCCAAGTCAGCCTGACAGCCACAGCCTTTCCCTACAGGGCAGTGACTGCTCTACAACGTTTCCTAATCAGAGACGGATTTGCTCACAAGCCCAGAGATGAGGCTCTAACAGAGTAGGAGAGTCATCTGTATAAATAGCCCATGCCTGCCTCTAGTTGCCTTCTGTCTGTTAATGGCAACACAGATTGCACCTGTCTCCCATACTGCCTACCCAACATGGTTGCACAATTGTTGCCAGACTAAAGAAGAACACTCAATTCAAATCTGAGTGACTCCAAAACTTAACGGTTTTACACACACACGCACGCACACACACACACACACACATCCCTCCCTCAAAGCTTTTGGACTAAGATCATATATTTCAATAAAACAGCCAGTGCTCTCTAGTAAAGAGGCAAAGGACTCTGACTTGGCCAATGTTAGAGAAGAAAATAAGTCACTACAAAGGTGCTTCAGGCAGAGACTAATAATGCCATAACAGTTCCCTTCACCATATCCTGGGGCCAGGGGTAGCACCATTATAATATGATGTTAGCTTGCATCTGACATTCCTAAACCAGAGAAAGGCAGAAAAGAACTTGGGGTCACCTGGGCCAATTCTTTTTTTTTTTTTTTTAAGATTTTATGTATTTCTTTGACAGAGAGAGAGCAAGCACAAGCAAAGGGAGAGTGACAGGGAGAAGGAGAAGTAGGCTCCCCACTGAGCAGGGACCCCAATGTGGGGCTTGATACCAGGATTCTGGGATTATGACCAGAGCTGAAGGCAGACATTTAACCAACTGAGCCACCGAGACACCCCTCACCTGGTCCAGTTCTTACATCACTCATGAGCAATCTGCCACTAAATAATCTTGGTTTGGACAAAAATAAGAATAGTGTCTGTATTTCCCAAGTACTCCAAGATACTCTCACCAGGCTCCCATAGAGTATTAGTGCTTCCCAGGTCCCAGAAGATGTCATTTATTTATTCTCGTTTATTCCCATTTATTCAATTTCTTCAGGCCAACTACATAGGTTCTAGTCTCTGTCATCCTACCTTTCTACTCCACCTCCCAATTCTAGTCCCATGTACTCTATGCTTTAGCCCCACCCTATTCCCTGTTTTCTGAACACTCCATGCTGATCATACCTGTGGACTTTTGCTCATGCACTTCCTTGGGCTTGGAATTTTCCTACTGCTTAAAATGGCAAACTCCTCTTCGTCCTTCAAAACCCAGCTCCAAATAGTCATCTCAGTGAAAACTTCCAAACTTTGTGCTCATGGCAATTAATATGTAGATAGTGTGGCACTTATGATAATATTACAGTATCCCAATTCCAAACTAATATGTGTCTTTATTACACACACTGGTATAAGCAACTGTACACTTTCTCATCTCTGTGTTTTTTCCCTTTCTCTATTGTTTGACATCAGGGTCACTTTCCTTTAGAAAGAACTTATGAATCTGGAGGTCCAAGAGAGGTCTTGTGGGAGTCTGGAGGAAGGGAAGCAGGAAACTGAAGTCTTGGGATATGCTCTGGGTTTAAGGCAGACAGAAGTAATGAGGACCCCGAGTTTCTATTTAGACCATATTCCCCAGGTTACCAGTCTTGGAAAAGCAGCAGCAGTTGAGTGCAGAAACCCTTCCCAGAAATGAATCCGACCTTCATTTGAACAGTCATGAGGACTGAACTGGCATTTACAGGAGAGTGAAAAAACCTCAAACTCTACCACACAGTTACATTTAATTAACACTTGCTACACTTACTTGGACTGAAGAAAACTCCCTGACATATGTAAGTTTAAGTTTCTTCATCCAGATCTGGTCTTAATATAACACTTACACAGACCCCAAAAACTCCTTTACCCCTGGCCCCAACAAATTCTTGTGGCAAAGTCCCTGAAGGGTCCCTATTATAGGAAAAGGACTAGACTATTACTAACCATTATCCCTATGACCCAGATTCAGTTCCTTAACTAACTAGTTAGCCAGCAGCTGGGGATGGTGAAAGGGAAATTGAGATGCTTGGGGAATAGATTTGAAAATGCCTGAAAGTTCAGGCATTGTCTGGGAAAGAAGACATTGTAGTAAAATGTTTTGAGAAATTCTAATGGGAAAATTCTGCAGTGTACATAAGTGGGACAAAGGTATTAGGAGTCTGGAGGTGACGAGGAAGGAGGTGACACTAGAAAAGATGAAAACTGAATATTGAGAGACACCTAGATCAGCTTTGCTTGACTTCTCAGATTTTTCCTAGCTGTGACCTTCCTTACCATATGTCTATGCCCTTAAATTTCTAGTCAGCAGTCAGAGTAGTGGGCACATGATTAGTAAAAGCCTGAAGGAGCCCACTCTCCTCTAAGGACCCATTGTGTTCTCCCTCCCCAAGCGATCAGGGATCGTGGCACAACAGGGAATTAGGACTGCCTGCAGCCTAAGCTGCCAGCTGGTCCCGTCCTTTTAGAAGATGACGAGAAAGTCAAATCTCAAAGAACATATAGAAACTACTCAAAGTCACACTGAAGTCCTAAATCTCATATTAGGCTTTCTATACACAATACCGTCTCAATAGCTTTACAAAACAAACAAATAAAAGAAAACTAAAAGGTTTATATAAAAAAATAGTTTTCTATTAAAGCACCACATTTCTAAGGGCAATATCTTTCCTCTCAACTCTTAAACATATCTTTATTGGTTGTAGGCTCCTTTTTGCCCCAAACAAACCATCTCATCCTTAAATGCCCTAAGGAAGATGTTTTGTTGCTCATACCTACTGGGTCCAAAATGCTTTAGGGTATTCACATGCAGCATAATTTGATGACCTGAGTTCAAATCCTGGCTAAACTTTACAGTAGCTACAACCTCTCTGAGTCTCAGTTTTCTCTTTTGTAAAATGAGAGTAATAATATTTACCTCATGGAGGTAAATATTTTGTGGAGATTAAATCTAAAGTGCACAGAAAGCTTTTAGTATGGTGACAGACAGTGATTCTCATTAATGTGGTTATTATTTACATGCTCTTTCTCTTACTTATATTACTTAATTTCCACACAATATTTCTTTTATATTAGGTATCTAGTCTCCACCCCTTCCAGATATGTTTTGCCTACCTTGTTTTGGATCTGTCATTCATTTACAAGGGCCATCATGTGCCTGGCACTACTCCAAATAATGGCGATGTGAAAAGTAAAGCAGACACAGCTCTTTGCTTTAGAATCTTCTTTCAGGCTCACTGATGGAGGCTCTCTCATCACTCTGCTCTGACAACATTCTGCTTTTAACATGACAGGTGTGACATCTACTTCATGTCCACATTTCAGTATAAAAAAGGTATTTTGGATGCTATTATTTGAGGTCCTGATTAGGACTGCTTTACCAAAATCAAAATGACAATAGCTTAAGAAAAACAGAAGATTTTTTACCCTCTCATGTGGAACTCTAAGCTATTAGGTGGTTTGGGGCAGGGGGCGGGGGGATGAGGTCATAAGTCTGCTACTTGCATTGTCTAGAGATCAAGGTTTCCTCTAACTTACTGTTTCCATATTCCCATAGGCTGTAGTCTTCATCTGTTGGTGAAAGCTGTCTCTTAAAACCACATCCACTTCCAGAGAAAGTGGAGGACAAGCATGACTTTTAGGGCAAGACTTGGGAATTGCACACATGCCTTCCATTCCTATCCCAGGAACCAGAACTCAATCATATGTCCACACTTAGCTGCAAGGGGGGTTGGGAAAGGTAGTCTCTCACTGGGAAACCACATGCCCAGCTAAAACTCAAAGAGAAAGTAGATATTGAAGGTCCACTCTTGGTACCTTCTGCGAACAGAGAGGTGGCTTTCCTGTGAAGGACACTAGCCAACCAGTTAGGCCCTCAGAGATACAGGAGCCTCACTAAACCATACATCATTCATACATGTGCTATTTGCATAAACCATGTGATAGGGTATGTAATAGGGTATTTTCAGCTTTTATCAAATGAAGAGTTACTTATGTTTTGAGAATGTTTCTTCAGCAAAATATATTGAATTGACCATTGCCAGATATTTATTTAGAACAACAGAAAAGCTATTTTAGTCACAGGAAATCTAAAATGCACAATATTACTTCATTACAAACAGAATTATTGCAACTTGCATTCTTATTAAAGAGCATGATTTGATTAATTCCTAGATCCACTGGACCACGAGTAATTTCCACCAATCAGATCTCAGTCACAAACAGTTCATTTCATCTCTCAGAAAAAGCCATAGTAACAAGTATTGTAGTATTTTATATGAGCCACATATACATTCACTGATACAATGAATTAGCTCATTATCAATTTTTTAAAAGATTTTATTTATTTATGTGACAGAAAGAGAGAGAGAGAGAGAAAGCACAAGCAGGGGGAGCTGCAGGCAGAGGGAAAGGGAGAAGCAGGTTTCCCATGGAGCAGGGAGCCTGATGCAGGGCTTGATCCCAGGACCCTGGTACCGTGATCTGAGTGGAAGACAGACGCTTAACCAACTGAGCCACCCAGGTGTGCCCCGGCTTATTATCAATTAATGAAAATGGTATGACCATTATGAAATTATTTCCAGTGAAGAGAAAGACCAGAACATTTAACTCTATTAACATAAAAACACAAATTCAGATGACTTTGGGCAAACAGGATGGTCACATATATAACTGTTTCTTAGGGCTTTGCTAGCTCCGGAGTTGCTTCTGTTTGGACACTTAGTACCAATTTGAATGAAAAACTACAGATGGCAGAGGAACACTAAGTTTCCTATCATGGCAAACTAAGGCCCCATAACCTAATCCATAGTTAACATTTATTGAACTCTTATTATTCTAAGCACTTTATATAGGTCATTTATTGGATCTTTATAATAGCCCCATGAGTTACATGCATTGACTGATTTTACAGCTGAGAAAACTGACCCACAGAGCAATAAGGTATCTCTGTGAGTCATGCAGCTCAAAGTGGCAGAGTCCGACCACACCCTTGACTACTACACAACATTGCCTCTTAAACAACAAATCGGTCCTGGCTTACCTCTTCTATCTCATTCCTTGCCACTTGTAACTCTGCAAACCAAGCTCTGGCTATACTAAGCCACTTGCTTTCCCTGACACAAGTGCTGTTTCCCCTTGCTGAAATGCCCTTCTTCCAGCCTTCTCTCCTAGATAACTCCCTCTTACCTTTCAGATCTCTGCTCAGATAGTGTCTCCAACCAGTGACATCTTTCTTGCTGTCATCCACCAGCAACATAAAGCCCAGACTAGGTCTGCCTCTGATGCACTCCCATTACCATGCTTCCCCCTATCCGAACCCCTATCTTTTTACTTACTTGCATGTTCCCTGGGACTGAATGCTGCTTGAGTGCTAGAATGTTGTCATGATAGCCTTGTGTCCTGTGGGCTGAGCACTGTGGCTTAGAAAATAGGAATCTATATGGGATAGAGGAGACCTGACACTTAAAGTTGAGGTCTCACACACTCCAGGAGTTAGTTTCTATTTTCCTAAAAAGATTGTCACTAGAAGAATGTCAGTTTCATGAGAGCCAGGACATTTGTCAGGTATATTCACTGATGTACTTCTAGAGCCTGGAAAAGCACATGGTACCTTGGAAAAACTCCGCATATATTTGTTGAATGACACAAGAAAACAAAACGTCTATCCTTGTTAGTGATATCCTTTACTTTGAAAAATATTATATTTTTAAAACAGATTTTTATTTATTTATTTGACAGACAGAGATCACAGGTAGGCAGAGAGGCAGGCAGAGAGAGAGGAAGGGAAGCAGGCTCCCTGCCGAGCAGAGAACCCGATGCAGGGCTCGATCCCAGGACCCTGGGATCACGACCTGAGCCAAAGGCAGAGGCTTTAACCCACTGAGACACCCAGACTCCCCTGAAAAATATTATATTGAAAGACATTGTTACATTACTGTTTTTCTAGAGTTTCCTAATACCCATCTTTTATTGGATATATATTTGAATGTTAACTATTGATTTTATTTTTACTGTGATTTATAATGCAGATAGATTTTGCAAAATACATATTTATATTTTTAAAGAACTTCTTAAAATATATTCAAGGGTATCTATAATTTTTACTCAAAATAATACATGCAGATAGGAAAAAGTCGGGCAATAAAAATCACCAATAGTCATTGGTAATCACTGCTTTTAACATTTTGGTATCCATCAATACCTCACATTATTTTCATTTTTTTCTCTCAGTCTGTACGCATACATGATATATGTGTGATATGAGTGGCCTTTATACCAAATATTTATCTACAGATTGAGAGAGAAAATACATATTTATATATATGTACATGTACACATATTTGAAAATATACACACATATAGGTCTTACAAATGTATTACACATGCTGTCTTACAAATTCCCTAATTCACTTAACAGTTATTATAAACATAGTTCTGTACCAATAAACACTTTTCCACATTGCCATTTAGCCTACTTCAAGGATTTATCCTCTACCAGACAGTAAGCAACTTGATACTGGTTGGAGGGCTTATTCTGAGTAAGGATAAACATAGTAGCCCTCAACGAACACCTGCGCAATGGATGAGTGCTATATTCTAAGAATACCCTTGGTTGTTCCCACTGCATACATTTTTTTTCAGGTCTAAAGTTTCCATGAGGGATCATTCACCTCTGAGTGGTAGATAGCTACCTCAACCAGGAAAAGAGGAGACTCCTGGTGAGAAAGAGTCAGGGGCCACAACTGGACCTCCTGAGGCACAGGAATCAGGAAGCCCCAGCTCTGGAATTCTCCTGCATGCCCTGCCCTATTCCGATCAGTTCCCTACTCTGGACCAGCAGAGCTGACAGAGTCAGACTTTTGGCTCACGTATTTCTGTTCAAGCAATGAACAGAGTCCACGAGCATCTCTAAGGACCATCTTCACCCTCAGAGGAGAGAGAATCTGGCTCAGGGACCCACAGTGGGTTCAGTTTGTGTTTAACAGGGAGACAGAACAGGTAATGACAACTCTGTCAGAGCGAAGGGAAATATTGGAGAAGGAGGCTCATGAGCCAGTTACGTGAGGTGATTCAATGTCATTAACCTCATATGTATGTCTTGGAGAGAAGGAGAAATGAATAGCAGAGTAGATGCTAACTAGAATGGAGGCATACAACAATTTTCCACAAGCATTTCCAGCAATAACTGATCTGACATCTCTGTGTTTCCAAGGGCCCACCCTCTGCATAACCATGAAACAGGTCAAATTTGTCATTTGTGCTGTTCCAGCTGTAATTTCAGAGTCCCCATCCTGCTGTTCAGTTAGCCCCCTTTCTCCCTACTGAGCAGAAGCCCAAATTCTGTCTCCCTTCCCCTGGAAGCGTCCCGCCAACTCTCACGAAATAATGTTCCATTCCCTCAGAACTCTTTTTTCTCTCTGCAAATCTAATGAACAAGGTCTTCACTAAGTTAGCAACAGCGGTGACTTATATATACCCTTTCTAGTTCCAGAAAGAATTAAGGGCAACTTATGAGGATACCTAAAATAAAGCAAGATATCTTAAGTAAAAGTAGGAAAGAAAAATAATGGTAGGAACATAAAATGAAGTCAGGGATAAGGTTAACTTAAAAATGGTTTCTTTCTATCCATAAAGGCCTATGAGTTTTCTATGAATAGATTATTAATTTAACTCAATGTTTAAGTAACAAGCTTGCAAACAGAAATCTGATCAGTTGCCCAGTTCATAGTATTCATAAAGGTAAAAAGAGACAGAATTCTTAGAATTAAGGCTAAAATAGAATTGCTCTATGTCCCTATAAAGATGACACAGTCTAATATTATTTTAAAAAATATCCTCACAAAGATAAGTGTATTCAGGCCTCAGTAGAGCTGATAATATCACACTCAGAACTCAAGTGAGGGGCCAGCCTGCTAGGCATTTTCCAGGGTTGCTAGTTCAACATTGTCTTTGATGTATTGGAAACCCTGTGCCAGTTGACTCAAATATTTTTACAAGACTTTACACATATCTGGTAAACCATAAATCGAACCTACCACATGGGATTCTGCTGAAGAAAATTATGTCCTTGGATCAAAATGGGCACTGTACCCCTAACTCAGTTTAGTCTTTGTGGTTCATATGAGTAAGCTTTTTTCATGCAGTTACAGCCAAAACCAGCCATGTCTCCGGCACCTGAAGCTGAAATTCTGAATATGAATAACTCATGGGGTTGACACATCTACTGGGGAGGAATGATTTATTTTATTTACATTTTAAAGAATTTAACATGTCTCCCAAGAAGTCATCTAATTCCAAATATTGCAAATAATAACTGCCTATAATAAATTCCTTATTTTAAAAATAAAGTCACTTGTACTCTATTTCCATTACCAGAAGCCATTTTGTTCACCATCTCCACTAAGTACCTATTGAAAAAATACTTTGAAAAAATAATGGTTTGGGAATGCCTGGGTGGCTTAGTTGGTTGGACATCTGACTCTTAATTTGAGCTTGGGTCTTGATCTTAGGATCTAAGTTCAAGTCCTGCCTTGGGGCCTCATGCATGGAACCTACTTAATATACATACATACATATATATATATTCATTTGATGAGGTGTCCCAATACTGTCTTAACTAGGGCTCCCACCTGTCTCAGTCCAGACCTGATTACACCAATGTTCAATTCAATAAAAGCAGGCCTACATGAGACTGATGACCTCATAAGCTGCTTCTCCCAGAAAAAGCTAAGGGAGAGAAAGAAAAGAGATCCCAACTCTGGGGGTAAGTGCCTCTGTACCCACTTATTTACTAGTGCTGAAGTCTACATAGAACATGACTTGAATATGATCAAATATTACCAACCAAGTACAAATTTACTTTCAAAAGTTATTAACAGCTGGTTAGAGCCAATAAAAAAAAATAGATAAAAGAGCAATCCAAAGAAAGTCTATAATACCACGAGACAATTTTCATTTATCCACATTTGGTTGTATAATTGGGTCAGCATTTAATGCCTCAGTCTATGAGGAATAATCAATCAATGTTCATCAGCCCTTTGTCCTTTGCAAATTTCACAAGCATCTCATAAGGAAGGATAGTTATCATCTTAAAAAGAGTTCTGAACTTTTTTTGAAGAAAGACTATATAGGTGTTATACTTAAAATTTCAAGGTGGTACAGTGAAAGTAATTGCCCACAGAGAAACTGGGAATCCAGATGAGGAGTTTCATGGCATTGCTAATAAAATTCTGCTGATAGAAAAATATGAACTATTTCTGAAAGAAGAATAATTTTCCTAAATTTTCAAGAAAATTTAGCCAACTTCTAGTTTGTACATAAAGGAGTACAAATAAATATATTTTAGAAAAGTGTCTGGGATAAAAATATCTGATTCTTCATCTCTGAAAGAATTTTAGAGCCCCTCAAATCTTTAAAAAGTGCTACCACTCTCCTGAGAAGTGTTACCTAAAATAACATGCCCTGTGTTTTCATACACCAAATGCTGAGAAGAAAAATAAAAACATATGTGGCTGGGATTTCTTTTTTTAAGAAAAGAAAACCGTACTTAAGTTTTCCTGTCCAGATGCATCAATGAGACACATCTTGCTTGTCTGCCTCTATAACATCCTAACATCCGGTCACGGTGCACAATTTTATGTGAACTGACAGATTCCTACCAGAGGAGAAAGGAACTCAAGCTTCTGAATTGTGAGTTAATTTATGCCACAGAGTATACAAAAGTAGCTGAGGATGGTATTTTTTCTCCAGTTAAGTCTTTTAATTTAACTTTATATATCCATCACGGTTCTTGTTTGGATAACAAAGATAAATAAGCACCTTGGGTCCAAACTTGAATGCTATTTTTAGCCCTTTCAGAGTCAGTTAAGCTAATAAGAAAGTATTTCTGTTCTTGTCTTCCTTTCAAAATTGTCTTAATAGGCTAATAACTAAGACTTCCTCAACAGGGTGTTTTGTTTCTAGGCTATGAAGATTAATGGTGGGAAATAGCTAAGCTCAGTGTTTTAAATTTTAGGCTTTGGAGTCAGATAGACCTGAGTTGACCTCTGCTTATTACTATATGAGCTTGGGCCAGCCACTGAATTCCACTAAGCTCTGGATCCTCAACTGTAAAATGGGATAATAATAGCATCTATCTCACAGGTGGTTGTAAAATGAAATGAAAGTATACAAACTGCTTAAGTGGTGCTAAGAACAGTAAATATTGACTATATGTTAGCTTGAAAATAAGAAACCACATACACACACACACATACACACACACACACAGAGCCACCAACAAGGGACATTTCTCCCAGTAATGGCAGACCAGGTAATTTGGAAAAACCCTCCTAATGATAACAACTAACTGAATAGACAAAATATACTTTAAAACATTGCCTGAATATGTCAAGGGAGTGAAGAATTTTGGGAGTAATTGCTAGAAGAAACAGTTTTAGAGAGATTGGCTTTCAGAGCTCTTTTCTCCCTTGGAATTTCTTCTAATCATGGAAAACATAGCTGAAAATCTGAGAAGCCAAGTAGAGCTTTTATTGGCCTCAAGGAGTTGGGATGACAAAACTTGGTTCAAGGACTTCCAAAGGGAGAGACTTTGGGTTAGACACCAAAGTAAGGGTCAACTTGAAATAGGTCTGGTACAGATAAAAGTCTAGTTTCAAATCATCTCAATTGCAAGTTTTTATTAAGGTGAACTGGCATTTATGTGGTCCCTAGCTGCTTACAACTATGTAAATACTCTCTGGGGATAGAGAATCACTTGGGGTTCACTTCTTTCTAGAATTTTTCATACACAATGTCGGGTGCTCAATCAAAAATAGCTAGACCATTTCTTCTTAGATAATTCAACTCATAACCCCTTAGTAAAATGGGTGTTTTTGAGGGTGACAGGGCACTAGTTCAGCAATTGGGTGGTGGGGACTGAGCAGGGTGATAAAGGCATCTGTGAAATAGAGAAGGATGATTAAGATATTGGGAGTTTATCCAATAAGTAAACATACTGAAGAAGATAGCAACCAGGTTTCTCCTGTCAGACAAGGGAATTATAAATATGGAAGGAAAACTAGAATAAATCCTCTGCTGCTGGATTAGAAGTGCGGTTTTGGTATGAACTCATGTTTTTCAATATGTATAGACTGACCTAGGAATAAATATAGATATAAATGTAAGTGTACACACATCTACACACATTCCCTAGTTCTGTCCAATGAGAAGGCCTAGGAACAAGACACCCCATTGGTAATGAGTACACCCAGCACCCAGGTCTTGTTTTCTAAATTCCATTCTCCACTAAAAGAAACTAGAGTTGCATGGAAAAAAAATCATTAATCCCTGGTTTATTTAGAGAAAGTACAAGCTACACGTGGGCCATAAAGTAAAGAAGTACTCAAATAATGAAGGGACATGTCAAAACACAAGAAAGTGTATTAGTTTTCTATTGCTACATAAGAAATTACCATAAGCTTAAAAGCTTAAAACAATACATGTTTCTTAGCTCATAGTTTCTATGGAATAGGTGTCTAGGCACCATTTATCTGAGTTCTCTTCTCAGGGCCTTAGAAGGCTGCAATCAAGGCATCATCTGGTCTGTGTTTTCATCTAGATGTTTAACTGGGGAAAGATCCACTCACAAGCTCCACAGGTTGTTGGAAGAATTCATTTCGTTATACCTCAGTTTCTTGCTTGTGACCAACTGCAGTTCCTAGAGGCTTCCTGTCATCCCTTGATATTAGATCACTTACTTCTTCAAGTCAGGGAAAGCATAAGAACAGTCTTCTAGGAGGTTAATATAGATTGCCACCAACTTATTGTATTACAAGAAATTTAGTGTATTACAAGAAAGAAAAATTATAGGCCAATCCCACTCATAACTTAGGGATAAAAATCCTAAATGAAATGCTAGTAAGCAGAATCTAACAGTATATAAAAAGGATAATATGTCATCACCAAATTAGATTTATAGAATTGTAAAACTGATTTAACATTCATAAATCTATTGATGTAATTTACCACATTAACAGAGTAAGAAGCACAAAACCCCATATGATTATCTCTATAATGCATAGAAAATCTTTGATAATATTTAACACTTATTCAATATATATACTCTTAGCAAGCTGGAAATAGAAAAAAAAGCTGTCTTAATTTGATAAAATGTTATCTACAGGGGCACCTGGGTGGCTCAGTGGTTTAAGCCTCTGCCTTCAGCTCAGGTCATGATCTCAGGATCCTGGGATCGAGCCCCGCATCGGGCTCTCTGCTCAGTAGGGAGCCTGCTTCCCCCTCTCCCTCTGCCTACCTCTCTGCTTACTTGTGATCTCTCTCTCTCTGTCAAATAAAAAAATATATATATTTTTAAAAAATGCTATCTACAAAAAACCTATTGTAAACATCACCTTTAGTGGTGAAATGTTGAAATTGTTTTCTCTAAGATTAAGAGGGAGATAAATATACTCTCTGCTACTACTAAATGTTATATGGCATTCCTAACCAGTTCACTAAAGGAGCAAAAATTAAAAATAATTGAAAAGGAGAAAACTAATTATTCATAGATAACATAATTATTTATGTAGAACATTTAAAAAATCTACAGATAAATTATTAGAAATAATAACAAAGATCAGCAAGTTTATTGGATGCAAAGTAAAATTTAAAAAATTAACTTTTATATTCTGGCAACAAATGGAAAATGGAAATTTTAAAATTTCTATGCATAAATAGCAAACATTAAAATATCAATTACCTAGAAACAAATCTAAGAAAAATTGCGTATGATCTCTACAGATGCAAGCATGCAACACACACATACATACACACACACACACACACACACACACACTACTGGAAGAAATTTTAAAAGTCCTAAATAAGTAGAGGAATTTATCATGTTCATGAACTGTGAGACTATTTTAAAAGATATTTCTTTTTCCCAAATGGAACTAATGGAATCAATACAATCTCTTACAAAATCTTAAGGCTTTGTGTGTGTGTGGTAGAAATAAACTAGCTAATTCTAAGATATACATGGAGATGCAAATGACTAAGAATGCTAAGACTTAACAAAATGTGAAGAAAACTTACTCTTCCAGATAGCAAGAGTTATTATAAAGCTATAGCAATTGAGACAATGTAATAATATAATAGTTGAAGGAATAGAGAAACTGACCAATGTACAGGATAGAAAATGGAGAAAGGAGACTTACACATATATGGGCACTTGATTATGATGAAGCAGTGCTAATGGAACAGTGATCCATTTCAATGGATTGTTCAAAGAAGAATGATCTTTTCAATAAAGGATGTTGGGTCCACTGATATTAATATGGAAAAAGAGTGAAACTTAAGGACTCACACCATCTACACAAAAACGAATTTCAAGTGGATTGTGAATCTAGTGCAAAAGGCAAAATAACAAAACTTGTAGAAGGTAATATAGGATGATACCTTCATGACCTTGGGGGAGGAAAGGATTTCTTAATCATGATGCAAAAAGATAACTACAGGGGTACCTGGGTGGCTCAGTGGGTTAAGCCGCTGCCTTCGGCTCAGGTCATGATCTCAAGGGTCTTGGGATGGAGCCCCGCATTGGGCTCTCTGCTCAGCGGGGAGCCTGCTTCCTCTTCTCTCTCTGCCTGCCTCTCTGCCTGCTTGTGATCTCTGTCTGTCAAATTAAAAAAAAAAAAAAAATCTTAAAAAAAAAAAAAGATAACTACAGAGGAAAAGACTGATATATTGACTGAAGGTAAGATTTCAGGGGAGCCTAGGTGGCTCAGGTAGTTAAGCGTCTGCCTTCAGCTCAGGTCATGATCCCAGGGTCCTGGGATCAACCCCATATTGGCTCCCTGCCCAGCAGTGGGTCTGCTTCTCCCTCTTCCTTCTCCCTGCTTATGCTCCCTCTTCTCAAATAAATAAATAAATCTTAAAAAAAAGAAAATAAGAATTATAGTTCATCAAAAATCACCATAAGAAAGTAAAAGACAAGCTATATAATGGCAAAGATATGTATGTCAGATGAAACTGTCAGAAGTTTCATGTTCAGAATATATAATTTCTATAAATCAACAATAAAAAGTCTAAATAGTCAATAGAAAAATGGGCAAGAGACTTGAACAGGCACTTTACAAAACAGGACACCCAAATGGTCAATAAACAAATGAAAAAGTATTCAATTTCATTATCCACCACGAAAATGTAAATTAAAGCTATAATATCTCTAAATATCCAGAAGAATAAGCATAAAAGATTGATAATATAAAGTTTAGGCAATGAAGTGGAACAATGGGAACATTGGAAGTATAAATTGGTACAACCACTTAAAAAAACTTGTAACATTATTTACTGAAGTTTAATGAATGCCTACCCTATGACCTGCAATTCTTCTTGGTGTATACCAAACAGAAATGCATGCACATGTGTAACATGAAACAAGTTTATGAGTGTTCATTAGCAGCACTCCTCATAATAGCAAAAAACCAGAAATAATCCAAATGTCCATCATAGTAGAAAGAATAAATAAATTTGTTACATTCACACAATGGCATTTGACATAACAATGGAAAGGAACAAAATGCAGCTACATAAAACAGCATGGATGAATCTTATAATCTGTAAAATTGAATGAAAAACCTTGTCACAAAATAGTACAGACTCTGTGTTTCCACTTACATAAAGTTTAACACCAGGAAAAACTATCATGTAAGTATTTGGGATAGTGGCCACCTTAGAGGAGGAAAGAAAGATTAGTGGTTGGGAAAGAGCATAAGATGGGTTTCTGGGAAGTTGGAGGTATTATTTCTTGAATAAAATGTTAATTACGTGGTTATTTGTTTTGTGGCCATCCTGAGCTCTACGTTCACCTTTTGCTTACTTTACTATCGGTAACCTAGAACACACTGTAAAAGCTTCTATACCTTTTCTTCATTGGTGTCAGGGGAGGGACCATGTGAGAGTCAGGAAGAATCTGGTTAATTAATACTAATACTGTTTCTATCATCACTTTCTTAATTTTTATATTTTTTGATGTGATGGTATAGTTCTTTTCTTCTTAATTAGCACTGCCTAAATCCTCATATGTGAAACATAATAGGAAAACAAGTAATCTAGTCAGTAAATGGGCAGAAGACATGAACAGACACTTTTCCAAAGAAGATGTACAAATGGCTAACAGACACATGAAAAAATGTTCAACATCACTAACCATCAGGGAAACACAAATCATAACCACAATGAGATACCACCTTACATCAGTTAGAATGGCAAAAATTAACAAAACAGGAAACAACAAGTGATAGCAAGGTTATGGAGAAAGGGGAAGCCTCTTACACTGTTGGTGGGAATGCAAGCTGGTACAGCCACTCTGGAAAACAGTATGGAGTTTCCTCAAGACATTAAAAATAGAGCTACCCTATGACACAGCTATTGCACTACTAGGTATTTACCCCAAAGATACAGATGTAGCAAAAAGAAGGGACATATGCACCCCAGTGTTCATAGCAGTAATGTCCACAATAGCCAAACTGTTGAAGGAGCTGAGATGTCCTTCAATAGATGAATAGATAAAGAAGATGTGGTTCATATATGCAATGGAATATTACTCAGCCATCAGAAAGGATGAATACCTACCTACCATTTGCATTGACATAGATGGAACTGGAGGGGATTATGCTAAGTGAAGTAAGTCAAGCAGAGAAAGACAATTATCACATATGATTTCACTCATATGTGGAACATAAGGAATGGAGCAGAGGACCACAGGAGAAGGGAGGGAAAATGGAATGGGACGAAATCAGAGAGGAAGACAAACCATGAGAGGCTCTGGACTCCTGGAACCAAACTGATGGGTAGGGTGTTGGGATGGGGTAACCGGGTGATGGGTATTAAGGAGGGCACAGGTGGTGATGAGCACTGGGTATTATATACACAACTAATGAATCATTGAACACTATGTCAAAAACTAATGATGTACTATATGCTGGCTAATTGAACATAATTATAAAAAAAAGAAACATAGGTAGAGACCAAGAGAAATTAGAAAACTGACCCATCCAAAAACAAATTTCCTGGAGAAAGTTAGGGAAATGTAGCAGTAAAACTTGTGCTTTATCATATTGATTGTTCCTGTTTGATACTGGCGAATAACACATCTTGTTGAAGCTGAGATAGTATTTATTTATTTTCTTCAGAGTGGAGTGGTAAGTGCCAACTCCTGAAAGGATGTAATATTTTAAAGAAAAGATGATAGAGAGGCACCTGTGTGGCTCAGTTGGTTAAGCATCTCCCTGCAGCTCAGGTCATGATCTCAGGGTCCTGGGATCAAGTCCCACATTGAGCCCCACATCAGGGTCCCTGCTCAGTGGGGAGTCTGCTTCTCCCTCTCTCTCTGCCCCTCCCTCTGCTCGTGTTCTCTCACTTGCTCACTCTCTGTCTCAAATAAGTAAATAAAATCTTAAAAAAAAAATAAAGAAAAGATGATAGATACTTAAAACCAAATCTCTGTAGTATGTTTCATCCACATTCACAATCCAGTGAAAGATTTCTTCAAATTCTCTCTCTTCCAGTCTTTTTCCTTTATTCAAAGTGAGCTCATGGGATGATGTCAACGTTCTCATGCTGCCATGAGAAATGTAACACATTTCTTCTTTAGGCACTTCATTCCCCAAACCTGCTTTCTTTGTTGCCACCAGTCGGATCTCCCAGGTGACACCAATGGTTTAGTTCCACAAGTTTCAGTTATGTCAGATAAATAAGTTCTGGAGATCTACTGTACAACATTGTGACCACGGTTAACATTATTATATTATGCACTTAAAAATTTAAGAGGGTAGACCTCACATTAAATGTTCTTGCCACAGAAATAATTTTTCTAACATTAAAAAACCATAGACTGACCCCTTACTGTATTCCAGGAATCCTGCTTCAGCCTTTCTGAAAAGGCCTGTGTCCCATTCATAGGCACAGATATTAGACTTTCTTCCATAGGAATTTCCTGATGACAACATTGCCAAAGCTTATTTTAGGATTTTGCTTCACTTTATGGTGAATTCTAGAGTGAGTGTTTTCACTTAAGAAGTCAAACAAATTGGAACAACGTTGTATTCTACATGTATGCATTTTGACTTTCATCTCTCACAAAGGGGGCTGGAGGAGCAGGGTCAATAAGAAACATGAGAAACAAAAGTGGAAAGAGCATGACTCTGGTTGGGAAAGTGTAATTGAAACAAAAATAATGAATACATCGAGTTATACAAATGAGGCATCCGTCATTACACCATAGTGTGTGTATAATAAGGCACCAAAGAAATAGCTGCCTAATTTAATGGGATTAGAGCTAATTGGACTGGATGCCTCTACCTATAAGTAATCTCCTGCAGAGAATGAAAATACTTCTGGAAGTTTCTCCATTCTGTATGTAATGGATGTGAAAAGGAAACTGGAAAACAGATAGGCTTGATCTCTTTGGAAAATATTTTAACATAATTAAAAGTATATAGCTTTGTAAGCACTGAATAATGTATGCCAGTGATTAAACTATTTTTTAATTTGATAAAGGCTTAGAATCTTTACAAATGATTACGAAGTAAACCCTGCGCATATCCAGATACGATACAGCAAGAGCAAGTGGTCACGCAAAGGTGTTTGAATGTAAAGCCACTCGAGACGAAAGATCCCCAGCGACACAGAATGAACGGTAAAACCCCACCACAGACTGCTACAGGCCTGATGGCAGAAATGGCTTTTTCATTTCATTTCCTGATCTCACAATCCCAAGTTATATAACATGTTTAAAATGAATGAATTTGTCTTCTTGATGAGTTTCCCAGTCGTGGGTTTTAAAGAGGAAATGGAAAAGACCGTGGTCCCCGCACACACAAAAACAGTTCTATGTGTAAGCTTCTCACATGCCTCATCTTTATTCAATCCAAAATAAACTCTGACCCTCTGATACTGTAGGTGGCTCCTTGGGGAAGGATGTCGAGAGCAAACCAGCACATATTTGTGGCATGGAAATGAATGGTCTTGCTCAGGCCCTTTCAAAACCACAGTATCCCTACCCTTTCTGCACAGTGCAGGTCAAAAATACCTATCAGAAGAATCAAAGTCCTTTCATTTTGTTTGGATCTCTTAATTAGGAAAAACCATGCAAAATAACTTATCTAGACTTTGTTCTTAAATAATTAGCAACTGCTTTTAAAAGGCCTGTGGTCATTTTTTTTCCCCCTTAGAGGTGGGGAGGGGCACAGAGAGAGGGAGAGAATTTTTAAGCAGGTGTGGAACCCAACGTGGGGCTCAAATTCATGACTCTGAGATCAAAACTTGAGCTAAGATGAAGAGTCAGATGAGTAACCGACTGAGCTACCCAGGAGACCCTAAGAGGCCTGTGGCCTTTTGACATTTCAGTTGTACAATTCAAAGTAATTACAGAGGACAATTAATTTGGACACTTTTCCATTTAGCTTTATCTTCCTTTAGGGTATATGCATGTGGCTTATTAAGTGTAGGTTCCAGGAAGTCCATGAGCTGTGTTCAACACCATCACTGGAACTGCTGTTCAGTGTCTGTGTTTAAGGCAGTGAGTCACTCACAGGATATATCCTGGGAGATCCTGAAGCAGACCCAGGATGAATTCCCTGCCTAGCTCCTGACACCATCTAATCATGGGTCCCAGTTGAACCAGTTCGCAGCCTCTATGTTGGGATTCACATCTGTAGGAAGGTGTTCAATTTCCAAACATCCAAACATACCACTGGACTGACACATCTTTAGAGATGATTGTGTCTTAAAAGGAAATTAGCCTGATGGAGACAAACTTGCTAATTTTCATTTTGTTCCCCTTTCTTCCCTCTCCTCATCTTTCCTAAATGCCTCATAAGCAGTACCCTCTGGGCAAATGACTTTCCGAAGCAAAAAGGATCACGGACAGACCCTGGTTGAGAAACTCCAGGCTTGACTTTTAGTGTTCTCAGAAAGCTCAGGGGACCTACCAGAGTAGCCAGAGTTGCTTAAGATTTTATTTTCTTTAGTATAATTACAATTATAATGATGATAGTAATACTTATAGCTACTATCTGTTGAGTATTTACTATGTATGAAATAGGTACTAACATTACTATTTCATAGGTGAAGAAATGGAGTTTACTAAATTCATTAACTTACCCAAAGTGGATTTTTAACCACCAAGTTATATCATCCCACATTTTCTTCTTTTTTTTTCTTTTAATTTTTTTTCTTGCCTTGTTCTAAAAGGAGAGTTTAATGTAGAGATGTTATTTTCAGTGTCCAGTAGCAAGTTATTCATTAAAGTAGCATTTTCCTTATCTACCATAAACACACACGAGAATATTATTAATTGTTTTAGATTATTATCAGATTATTGGGTTTGAATAAATTGTAGCAAGAAAAACAGGGAAGGAAAGTGTCAGAACCTTGGGTCTAGTCATAGCTTTGTCACTTCTTCCCTTGTTGGCTGACCTTGGGAGAGCCCACTGTGACCTATCTGAGCCTCAATATTGTTATTAGTAGAATGGGTAAGGTAATAGCATCTATTCTAATCACATTACAGAGGTTAGTAATTAGAATACTTACAAACTCTAAAATGCCACACAGGTGTCAAATGGAATTATCACTCCCCATATGATCCCAGATGCTGGGCGATCTCAGGAGGTCTTGCTCCTACCTTGGAAGTCTTACAGCAGCTCACTGCAGAGGACTGAACATGGGTCATATGTTCAGGATTTAGTCTATCAAACACTGTGAATACAGCAAGGGGAGTGTAATTTTTCATGGTTGAACTGGCATATCTCAACTGAAGGTCTGCTGGCTAGTAAGCCCTGGGAACAAGGGTGATGCCTTGCTCAATTTGTATCCCCAGCACTCTGCACACAATAAGTGCTCGGTAGCCATTCATTAGATTAAACACATCAGACAAATGAAATGTGATCATAGATCCAGAGGTGGAAATTAACTTTCTTCCCAAATTCACAAGTGGGAAGCCTGTTCATTCACTACCATAGAATTGTTAAATTGGGCAGCTTAGCAGAGTTTTGAACATTTGGGATATTACTCCTACTAATGTGTTGCCTTTCTCTCTAACTTGGGACAACTCCATGGCAGAACAAGTCTGATATTTTAAGTGGATATGAAAAATAGAGAAAGCAACTGTGACAACAGTTCCTAATGAATGTGACAGTGAGGAGAAAAGAAAGCAGAGTAGCTTTAAGCTGTGGAAGAAAAAGTGATTGTCAGGAATGCTGGGAAACTGTCAAACCCACAGCTTCTATGAAAGCCAGAATTCTCCTTGCAAAAATAATGACAAGTGACATCTGAGCTGCCTTTCTACGGCTTACTATACAAAAGGCATTTGTGCCTCTCAGCACAAGGGCTGAAAATACAGAGCAGGCATTGCAAGAGGACACAGGTTAGGAAGTCTAGAAGGTCAACATGGATGTAGAGTCCAGAGGCAAGAAGGCTCTGTGGTATGGCTTATTGTAATGATTCAGGGTGGGACTGTCTTGGTCCAGTTTCCTGAAGGGGTATATCTCTACCACTCAAAGACCCTCTGGGGTTTGAAAACTTCATTCTATTCCCTAAGTACCCTTCGAGTGGACCAAGAAGTGCTTCAGGTAAGGTGATCTTGGAACAGTCCTCTGGATGGCCCAGTACCAGATCAGCCTTTATCCTGCTCATGCTCCCCTTCCAAACTGAGCTTGATTTAGTCATGGAGTGGGGTGAAGTAGAGGTTTGGGAAGGAGAGGTAGAAGGACTGTTCATGTCTGATAAAGCACTTATCACATGTTTGACATTTGGTTAGACTTCAGAAAGTCCTACTCAGGACAGAGATTTTAACAGACTTCAAATGTCATTATGCTCTCCCTGCCAAGGACATGCCCCATATTCAAAATCTCTGAGACACAGAATAACTGAACAAAGCAGAGAGGCATAGAGAAAACAAACACCTGTGCTCTCCCTGGAATGTAATGATTCCACAGCACTTTTAAAGCCTATGGATAATTCTTTATTTAGTACACCATACGAGCATTCTACACATATAAATGTAACAATATTCATATTTAGAGTCATAAGTATCACTCCGCTTAAAATCATTTCAATAAATTCATTTGGTCAATGCAAAAATATTAACAACAGATTGATTTTTACTTTATAATTCATAGAGGGTCTAAAACACCTTCTCTACCAACCTCTTCCACACTAGAAATAAATCCTAGTATCCTCCCTCATTTTAAAGATGAAGGAACTGAAGCCTAGTGAGCTTAAGGAAAATGACTAGGGGATTTGAATTGGGAACATGGGCTTCATGACCACCTTCTTCTGACAACACCTTTGAAGCCTGAGAAACGTGACTTACATATTTTACAAATAATGGAAATTGGAACTGCCCAATTGGCGACCAAAGTTCAAGGGACCTGAATTTAAACATGTCTTCCCGACTCCTGAACCTATGCTCTTCCCATTGTATTGTGCCACTTGCCAAGTTTCAGAGTAGAAATAAGGACAGTTTTAACTTCTAAAGCTGCCTTAGAGCAGCCAATATAATTTGAGTAGGCATATGCAAATTAAGCACTACTGTTATGTAAATATCCTTCTCTGCTCTCCCTAACAATTTCAAACACAGCTGGCTGTTGCCCTTGAAGAAATCCAGGTTAGAAGCAGGGCTGTTTGTTTTTCCTCTCCTCAAACTTCAAATATTCACCAACAAGGGGGTGTGTGAGGGAGTTCTGGGGATAAACACTCTTTACTAAGAAAGGTCTTTGTGGTCTTTTCTTCCAGACAGAAAACAATATGTATCTGGCAGTTTCTCTCCCATCTCTCTTTCTAATAACCTCAGAGTCATCATCAACTGGCTGGTATGTGATGTTTGAATGTCTTCTATCACAGGGAGACATGACTTTAGCAAACAAATTGGAAAGAGATCTCATTTCCACTGTTGGGCTCACTCAGAATAGTAGATTTTCATCCTGAAGCCTGAGTCCTTGGAACTGGTAGAAAATATTAAGTCTGAGTCAATAACTTCCCATAAATATCAATACAGGCCTTTTTTCAGTCAAGAAAAGCTTTGCTCTATCACCATGGGGTGGTATGTCTCCTCTGCACATCCTTAGGCAGAGAGTGGTCTATTGTGGGAAAAAGAATAGGGAGCCCTACTGAGAAAATGAGATGTTTCATACAGACACGTCTTTATCCCAGTGGAATATTATTAATATAGAACTAGCTTCCATCACTAAGGAAAGTTTCTTCTCATCTCTGGTGGCCCACATGAAGGTTGTTACGGGCTGAACTGTGTACCTCCAAAAAAGATAAATTGAAGTCCTAACATATCCTTGAAGTACCTCAGAAAGTGACCCAATTTGGAAACTAGGTCACTGCAGATGTAATTAGTTAAGATGAGGTCATACTTGAGTTGAGTAGGCCCCAATCCAATATGATTGATGGCCTTATAAGAAGACGGTCATGTGAAGACAGAGACACAGGGAGCATGTCAGGTGACAATAAAGGCAGATATTGGAATTATGCAGAAAATGCAAAAGGTGCTACCAAACTACTAGAAGCTAGGAAGGACTTTATGTTACAGAAATGAAAGCAACCTTAACTAGAATAGTAAGTGACACAAAGGCATTTCACCGCCTCATCTGTTACTAGTCACTCTGAGGTTCTGAGCAAACTGAACAACCCTCCAGCTGATAAACAGCAAGAACCCAAGAAGGGATATAAAAGTATATGAGGCTATAGCAGGCCTCAGATATCTGGGGAAAAAAATATGCTGTCACTTTTTTTCTTAGGTCAATGTCAATTTAAGTTGTAGGACCTTTATATAGTAAGAAAGCAGAGTGCTGCCGAGCCTTCCCTTCATCTCTTTAAGCTCTGAGATCCTGACAGCAAGTTTTGTTTCATTTTACCATTTCAGCTGGTTTTGATTTGAGTTCACACCTCAGCAAATTCAAACGCTAAACCAGCTGATTCCTCTAATCTACAGTTTTTCTAACTGCCAACCATGTTCTTTGGAGTGTTCTGACTTTTCTTAGCTCTAAAAGAAAAAAACATCAATCCAGTTGCCTCCTTTCTTTCTTTCTCTTTTACTTTCACATAGAACACTTCACTTCTGACACCTTGGGTCACCAAATGTGTGCTTGTTTTTCCCCACACCAAGCAATTCTCCATGACATCAGATGGAGATCTCATCATCTACTCAATTCTAACACTATGTAGAGACAGTGTCAGATTCCACAGGTTAAAGGCTCAGTCCCACAAGACTGCCCACCCCACTTCAGACGCCAGTCACAAGTAGTGGGTCCTTAGGATATTCATAACTTCTGTCTGACCTGGCTACAAATTGGGGGTTCTTTTGACTGTCCTCCTCAAGATTGATTAATTTTCTAGAGCAGTTCATGGAACTCAGGGAAACACTTACTTAACATCTTCTACCAATTTATTCAAGTAGGTGATAAAAGATATAGACTGAACAGCCAGATGAAGACATGAATAAGGCAAGATCTGGAAGGATTTAGAATGCAGGGGTTTCCCTCCTCATGGACTTGGGTGTATCACTCTCCCAGTATGGATGTATTCACCCACCTGGAAGCTCTACAAACCCCCAAACCATTGGACTTATTATGGAGGCTTCATCACATCGACATATCCATCATTAACTCCATTTTTCAGCCCTTCTCCCTTCTCAAGAGGAGGAGGGTGGATCTGAAAATTCCAAGCTTCTAATCATGGCCTGGTCTTTTGGTGACAAGTCTGATCCAGGGGCCCAGAGAGTCACCTCCTTAGAACTAAAAACACTATTATCACCCAGGAAATTATGAGTTTCAGGAGACCTGTGTCAGGAACTGGGATCAAAGACCAAATATTAGAACAAAAGATGCTCCTAGAGCTCTTATCAGTTAGGAAATTACAAGGGTTTCAGGAGCTCTGTGCCAAGAACTGGTAGTAGAAACCAATATTTATTTTCTATTATTTCACATTAGCTAAAGTCATTTTGGGGTGCGGAGGCAAGGTCTCTGCAATCATTGACCCCAGAAGTGAAGTGTTTAACACTGACCTACACATTTTATGGCATCATCAAAAAGCCATTCTTCATAATCTATTGACCTCAGTTTCCATGTAAAGCCAGTCCAGTTAGAGAAATAGCCCAAAGCTCAGACTTGTAGAGAGAGGTGAGACATTTTTATTTGGAGAGATTTTTCTTAATAGGCCACAATCTTCTTTTCATTTCTCCACACTATTATGCTTTGTATTGTGTAGGCTCTTCATTTGTCCTTTAAATGGAGCATTTCTTTGTGATACAGCTTTATTTTTTTTAATCTTCTTCCTTTTTTATTGAGTTACAATACATATACAATATTTATCAGGTTAACCATTTTTCAATGTACAGTTCGGTGTATTAATCTTTTTGTGCTAGCTTTTATATTATTGTTTATACTATTTATTAGTCAAGCCAGATGACTATAGGCCAGATACTATCCTAGATGATACAGATAGAACAGTGAATAAGGCAGAGAAGTCCCTGGTGCTTGTGGAATTTATAGGCCAAGGCAAAGTGTTGTAAATTGTTAAATCTAAACACAATGTTAAACCACCATCAGTGGTTTTGAATCTTGGCTATCCTTTAGAATCTCCTGGAAAGCGTTAAAACATCCCAGGACTTCTGGTACCAGAAATGATAGAACAGCTTGAATTACAGTAATCCTTCTACTGAAAATAACTTTAAAAGCTAAACAAAGTACACAACTGTGTGAAATCACTGCGGAAATACCAACTGTGGTAGGACTTGAGAGACTAACTCCAGAGAGAAGGGAAATACCACTTCATATTCATACTGGCTTTTTTCATTGAAAGGCAAAATCCCAGAGAGGTAAGAACAGTTAAAAAAGCAAACCTTAAAGTCTTGTGCAATTCCCCCATCAAAGTATTGGAGAACTGCTAAGCTATACGTGTACAGGGCAAGGTTCCAAGAAACTCAGCAAAAAGCAGTAAATGAAAGCTAAACTCCTGAGCAGAGACTTCAATGGCCACACAGTGCTGGGAAGATGGAGGTTGGAATTCCCCACCAAGGTGCTGAGTCCTAGGTAAATGCCTTGCAGTTTCATAAGCCATACAAGGGTTACCATCTAGGAGTAAGGGATATACTCAGGAGTGAAGGCAAATGAAAATAGACCAGCCCTAACAAATCCTAAAACCAGCCCTCAACAGGATTACTGTGATCTTCTGGCTCTGTATATATTGGCCCAAAGGTGTATTAACCCTCTTTGGAGAAAGATAACACCATTCAGAAATGATAATTTTTAAAGCAGAATGTTTGGTACTTTGTTTTTTTAAAAAAGTAACCAAATTATTAAAAGTTAAAAGAAAATAAACCTATAGGTACTTCAGTTATTTTAAAGTATCAAATATCTCTAAAATCTATAATTGCTATGTTCAAGACTTAAAAGAAAAGAATCAAATGGAAACTCTAGAACTGAGATACTATAACTGAAATTAAAATTTCAGTACATATATTTAATAGCAGATTAGACACTGGTGAACAGAGAATTAATGAATTAAAAGAAAGGTCAATGTAAAATATCAAGATTAAAATTCAGAAAAACACCCTGATGCCCTATTATATCAGAATTTTGAGGAATAGAACACAGGCATCAATAATGTTCCTAGGCTTCCATTAAGAATTCAGTGCACATCCTGTCAAGAATCTCTGCATAAGAGGGTTTTAAAAAGGGGGTGATATGCTTTGAGCTTATGTTTTAAAATGACCACTGGATCCTGTGAGAATAAAATGAAGGAGATAATGTAGAAGCAGGACATCAGGTAGGGTGATCTTGCACTCGATTGCTGTGGTCTAGACAAGACTTGATGTACTACTCTGTAGTCGCGGAGCTCAAGGTACAAAATAAGACACAAGATAAGCAAGGATGAGATAATACAGGACTTGCTGATAGATCAGTGGAAGGTGGGAATGAAAGAGGAGGAGTTCTTGTTTAACTAAGTGATTCACATCCAGGAGCAGTATTTAGGGAACACATAGCAAGATCTGGAGACATGACGACTAACCTCCTTAAGATACTGACAGCCCTGACAACAAAGAATTATCTGGTCCAAAATGTCAACAGAGCTGCTGTTGAGAAACCCTTGTTTAACCTCTTAAAATGGTATGCCTTGCCTCCACAAACTAGCTTTCCCCTTTTATATATGTTTTCAACTACACTGTAAAATTCTAGAGAGCATAGAACTTTCACTTCTGTATCTTCAGCTATACTGTACTCATACAATAAAAAAATTAATAATGCTTATCTTTTACAGCAATTTTAGGTTTACAGAAAAACTGAGTGGAAAGTACAGAGTTCCCATATACACCTTCCTCCACCCACACACACTATTGCCAATTATTAACATGCTACATTAGGGTGCATTTGTTATAATTGATGAATGAATATTAATATATTATCATTAACTGAAGTCCTTTGTTCATATTACATTTCTATACAAAGACCTCTTGATGAATAATCAATTACCAACTAATGTAATCATTTGTCAAGGGTCATGACAATAGAAAGAAAGGAAGAAGGGAATTACCAATAATTTTTTTTGGAGAAGACTACCAATAATTGAGTACCAGTTATATACAAAGCACTATGCATGTCCATATATGTGTATATATATTTATATTTATATATATACACACACACATATATATATCTATAATATTATTATATGTATTCATGTCAATAACTGAGTTGGGTAGTATAAATATCAGTCTTAAGGAAGAAGAAATTTAGGCTCAGAAATTTTATATTATTTATATAAAGGCACACAGCTAGTAAGTGGGGAAGTAAGTGGAACACAACATCAGGGTCCATATTTGAGTAGTTACTTCTTTTTCTTTTTTTCCTCACATTTCCTGTTTTAAAATGTCTTCACCTGCTTCTGGTGCACAGTCCCAAGGAGTGAGCAGTCCTACAAGTCCTTTTCCAGCCTTGCCTCTCAACTCCACCAGCGGAGGTCCATGTGGTTCCAGTCTGTGCCAAGTGGCTGCTCCACCCTTGATACTTTTAAGCCAGGCTAACAGGCTAACACACCCACACAAAACCATAAAATCAGCTGCAAATGCTAGCAGATGTTCACCAGTCTCTCAGCTCCCACTCTCACCTCTCTTCTGATCCTGGCTCATTCTCATCAATCCAGGGCTGAACTCTCAGGTCTCTCTATATGCACCCTGTGCCCCAGATTAGAACTCACTGATTTTTCCTTGAAGGCTTTCTCATCTGGGTACCTCAGCATGACTTGTGTCTTAGTTTTAACCTTTCACTCTGGCATCTCTCTTTGCCTCATATGTGTCAGGGAAAGATACTTTTATTTCCTCTCAGATCTAGGTCTGGTCGGGAATCTTAGCTGAGGGTGAGCTTGACACTCAGTATGTTACGGGTGTTAAGACTGGATGGTGTTGACTGATCAGATGAAATGTGGGAGGGGGCTGGAAGGCCTGCCTAGACCAGAAATAGTTCATAAACATTCTAACTGCCCTCTGCCTTAGGAGGTGCTGGAATTTAGAAACAGCCCACACCAGAGCACCAATGCTCCAATTAGCATGAACTGCCTTGGTAGTTCTGTATTCCCACCCACCTCCTTCACATCTTTGTTTTTGTATGCGTTGGTCTTCTCCCTCTAAATTATAAATTCCTGTGGGAGCAAGAATCATTTTCATTTCTAACCATAGTTTCCTTTCCTCAAAATTCCAAGATCCATACACATCTTTTGAACTTCTATAAAGCACATTGTTCTCTTCTGCTTCTTTGGAATGATATTGAGAACCCCAGTCCTTGCCTCTCTCTATGACATCATTTCACTGTAAATGGATGCACCACTGTCATCAAAACACTACTGAATGCACTACAGGAAATGTCAGCTTAGGGTCCCAGGAATGGATCTTGTTTTTGTTCCCTTTCCTGAGCTTTTCTCTTGTCCTTTTAGTAACATTGGGAGAAATGAAATTTATCTGACAGAAAATGTCTTCTCATCAACTCTAGATATTGCTTTGGTGCCATCTCCACAGGGAAAGAAGGAAAATCCAAAGGACTCCTTTCCCTGTGGAGATGGCCAAAGAAGTCCTTTGGATTTTCCTTCTTTCCTTCTCTCCCCATGCCTCCTTTTCCTTCCACTTTCTTTCCCTTTCCTCCTTTTCTGTAGGGCTGTTGATGTCCCCTCACATTCAGTTGGTTTCAGGAGAATAGCAGGTGAAAAAAAATCACAATTCTTTGGTGAGACTCTCTTTTTAACTTTTAGGTTTCCATTTATTCTAGACATTTTGTTTCTTCCTCTCCCAAGTCAGTCTAGTCATTTTGTGCTATTTCTGGCAGCTCATATGCTGGGGGGGGGGGTGCAATAGAAGGGGAGGAAAACAGAATTTTCTGCTTAGTGAAATAGGATAAGAAAGAAAAACTTGGTTAGTCAGGCTCCTGAATAAAACACCAGACCTTGGATGAAACATATTCTCCTTTAAAAAGAAAGAGAGAGAGAGAGAGAGAGAGAGAGAGAGAGAGACTATTAAGTATACCAGACATAAAAGGTAGATAAAACACAATATACAATTTTTAAAAAAAGATTTTGTTATTTATTTGAGAGAGAGTGAGTGAGTATAAGTGGTGGGGAAAGGGCAGATGGGGAAGCAGACTCCCTGCTGAGCAGGGAGCCCTACAAGGGGCTTGATCCCAGAACCCTGGGATCATGATCTGAGCCAAAGGCAGACGTTTAACCAACTGAGCCACCCAGGTGCCCCACACAATTTTTAAAATAATGTGTAGCCATAAAGAGTATTCCTCTCCTTAAAGATACTTAAGCCAAAAATTTTGCAGTCATCTTTGATTCTTTTTTCTCATACCCATATCCAATCAATCAGCAAATCCAGTTATTTCTACTTTCAAAAGCAGAAAAATGGACCCCTTCTTGCTACTTCAATTCCACCATCAAGATGCAAGCCTCTAACATCTCTTGCCTGATTACTGCAAAAGAAGATTCCCCTGCTTCCACCCTTAACAAGCTTCACAATCTATTTTCAAACACAATGGCCAGAATGATCCTTTCATATGACTAAGTCAGAACCTGAGGCTAGCTCTTCTGCTCAAAAACCTGCAGTGGCTCCCCATGTCACCTAGCACAGAGGTCGGCAAACCAGAGCCTGGAGGTTAAATCTACTCACCATCTAGTTCTGTAAAGTTTTATTGGAATAGAGCCATGTCCATTCACTACATATTCTCTATGACAGCTTTCATGTTCCAACAGCAGAGCTGAGTATTTGCAGTGGAGGTCCTTCAGCCCATAAAGCCTGAAATATTTACTATCTGGACCTTTATAGAAAGTTTGCTAATTCCTGACCTCGCACATAATGCCCTGTAAAGCCCGACCAGCAGTTCTGCCTCTCTGACCATATCGTTTATTCTGGTTCAGCTGCAGTGTGCTTGTCACTTCTCCCCAAAGACACCAGGCATATTGTATTAAGACACTTGCACCAGTTATTCCCTTGGCTTAATAGGCTACTCCCCCAGATACTCACGTGGCTTACTCTTTTACCTCTTTTAAATCTTGGCTCAAATGTCACCTTCTCAACGAAGCCTTAACATCCCACTTAATTTTGGAAACTATATACCCCTCTGATCTGTGTTAAGCCCCACACCTTCTTCTTTCTTCCATAGAACTTAATATCCTTTAAACACAAAATAATTTAATAATTTAATTTTAACATTTTTGTCCGTCCTTATGGACTATATTCTCCATAAGAGGCTCTTGTACCCCATGTAGTTGTAGCAGTGCCTGGTACATAGTAGGCATTTAATAAATACTGGTTGAATGACATGGTACTGAAGAAACAGAACATTACCGTGCCTCTGAATCCCTCTATGTGTCCTTCTGTAATCACACTCTTACCTACCCTCCTCTCACGGAAATACTCTTTGAGTAATTTTCAAATAATTCCTTTGCTTTTCTTTATAGTTGCAACAAATATTATATATCTCTATAAAATGTACCCTTAGTCTAGCCAGCTTTGTAACTTTATAAATTGAATAATACTTGTATGTATCCTTCTGAAACTTCCTTTTCTCCCCTCAACGCTGTTTATAACATTCATTCATATTAATGCAGATAGTTATACTAACTTTCGTTGCTGGACAGTATTACAGTATATAGTATACCACAATTCACCTATATTCTCTACAACAAACATATTTAGGTTGTTTCAGTTTTTTGTTATAAACATTACTGTCAGGAACATTCCATATACATGTACTACATGGTATAAGATTTTCTCTAGGGTTCCTACCCAGAAGTGGAATTCCTGGCTTGGAAAGATTGACATATTCAACTTTATTGGGTAATACCAAATTGTTTTCTATAGGATTATACAAATTTATATCTCTACTATAAGTATAAGAGAGTTCTATTCTATAGCTCCATATCCTTACTAACATTTGGTTCTGTCAGATTTCTTATAATGGTGGTGTATAGTAGTAATTCACTGGGGTTTTAATTTGCATTTCTTGAGAATTGAGAATTGAGAATCTTTTCATATGTTTATGAGCCATTTGCTATTCTTTTTCTGTGAAATGCCTGTTCATTTTTGTTCCCCCCATATTGGATTGTTTTGATTTTTCTAACTGAGTCACAGAAGCAAACAGCATAATTTTCTCAAAGTATTAAATTTAAGGACAATTGCAATACACGGCATCATGATGCCTGAGGGCAAAACTGGCTTAAAGTCTAATATAATCAATAATGGGAACAATGATCCTGACTCACCAAGAACAGTTTATATAATACTTATTGGCTAAGTATTAAATGAAGAAATAAATATTCAATAGAACATGTTATAAGTGTGGTCTGGGTTTAAGTAAGCCAAATAAATATCTTTAAGGAAGATTTTAACTAAAAATAGGTAAAATGAAAATAAGGGCATGTGCATAAATGAGGTTGTGTTTATGAGTATATGCTAGTTATACTGATCTTTAACTCAGTTTTTCACTGTTAGAAATACTTTTTTCTTCTACAGTTCCAGCCAGAAACAATGATGAAAACTGACATTAATAATTTGCAAAGTAAATATCAACATTTTTTCCAAGGGTTATGTTAATGTACACCCCAGCCAAATTACATTTACAACAGTTCCAAACGCAAATCTAATCATTCTTCTATCTTAGAGTGAATGATGCCCATTCACTGCTAAAATGGAATATTGTTCCAAGTAACCAAGAAATAAATCCCATGACTCTGTTGCTGGACACACTGTTCTCACTTGGGAAACATTTAAGCTATTCATGCATGTCCTCCATTTTGTTTAGTTGAAAGGGATTTCCTGTCTATGTATCTATGTTAGAAAACAGGATAGACTTTATTCATTACCCAATCAAAGCCAGGGAATTTTGGTTTCTTTATTCATTATACCTAGTAAAGACATTGTTTTACAACAGGTTAAAGAAACTTGTCACAGAAAATTCAGTATCTCAATATTTATTGAGAAATGTCTTTTCAATTCTCCTAACTCCAGCCTCTTTATCTACTTAAAATCATGTCAAACAGTAATTCTAATAAGAAATAAATCTAAAAGTGACTTTTGAACTTGTGACTATAGAGCATATTATAAAATAATATTTAAATAAAATTACTTTAACCATTTAGGAATAGAAAGATAAGTTTCAAGTTTGAAAGGGTCCGCTGACAATCAAACGCAACAAATAAAACTAGACCTACTTCAAAACGTAAGTGTGAAATTTCAAGACACTAGAGTTAAAAAGAACATGTTTAAATTTTACAGTGATTACAAGTAAAACAAAAAGCAGTTCATCTAGGAATTACTGAATAACACCTCACTGTAATAGCAACACTGGAAACGGAAAGACAACAGAGTAATGTTTTAAAATCTGGGGGAAAATATTTCTGACCTGTAATTCTATACACTAAGTCAAATTATCAATTGTAAGAGCAGAACAAATATATTTGCAGATATGCAAGGATCAAAAACAAAAGCCATTTTTCCCTATTCAGAAAACACTACTGGAGAGTGTGCTTCTCCAAAATGAGGGAGTAAAACAAGCAGAAAGGAGATCTGGAATACAGAAAATAGAGAATCCATTACTAGAGTGAGGAAAAAGTATACCAGGATGGTGACAGGAGATAAGATTCCAGGCATTCGGTTACATAACAGGTGTAGAGGACACAGCCTAGTTTAGAGCAAGAGGATGAAGGACTCTAGAGGAAAGGTCTTCCATAAACTGAAAGATTATGAGACATGTTCAAGTGATGTAAAGGATATCCATAGTTTTGTAAAGATTTTGGGATAAATTAGTGGTACTAGGAAGAAAACTAAGCAAACAGGAAAGCAATGAATTGACTACCTTCAGGGAAACAAACTAAAAAAATTGCATAAGGAAGGAAAGAAATGCTATTGTTTGTAATCACATTTATTATCTGAGTAAACTGTGAATAACAATGTAAAATTTGAATATCTAACCAAAATTTATGATCTACTATATAGGAAAATATATTTAGGAAGGACAGAAGAAAAGGTGTGTTTGTGTATGTGTCTATGGCAGGATTATTAAATCCTTCTTTCCCATATCAATAGTTAATAACTAAAAGTTAACAGATAATAACCAAAAGTCAATATATAATAACTTGAACTTCAAAAATAATCAAGAATTGTAGTGTAAGAGTATTGTTTAGATATGTGGAAGTAAATTCCCAAAGAAACAGAAGTGTCGAAAGTACTTGACTGAAATTGGGAGTAGGAGATGGAGAGGGGCTAATTTTTCCACTGTAAGACTCATAAAATTATTAGTCTTTTAAACTTACATGTTCAACTTAGATAAAAATTAAAATTATTGGGGCGCCTGGGTGGCTCAGTCAGTTAAGTGGCTGCCTTCAGCTCAGGTCATGATCCCAGGGTCCTGGAATGGAGCCCCACGTCGGGTTCCCTGCTCAGTGGAGAGCCTCTTTCTCCCTCTCCTTCTGCCTGCCTCTCTGCCTACTTGTGTTCTGTCTGTCAAATAAATAAAATCTTTTTAAAAAATTATTCGATAATATAATTAAGTAAAATAAAAATATTTTACCTAAAATACTCTGTTATGGCAAGCATGAGGTATCTCCTTATAACAGGGGAGTTTCTGAGGCCTGGAAAAATAAAAGTCCAGGCTTAGAGATAAATAACAGCTCAGCAGACAGTCTAAGAGGCTTTGCCCAAGGTTAAATTACTTACTGGAGACAAACATACTACTAGCACCGAATGTTCTGACTTCAACTTACCTTCGATGCCCTACATTAGGGAGTTTTTCAGACTATTATTAAATATTCATCCCTAGAATTTTATCCCTTTTGGATGATATTATATAAACATTAATGAGAAATGGGAATATAGACTCAGAATTGACATTTCTTGAGCACCTACTATTGACATCCACTTAAGATATCTTAACCAGTTCTATTTCCATAACAATCTGATGAAGTAGTAGTCATCTCCATTTTACAAATGAGGAAATTTAGGCTTCTAAAAGTAAATTACCTTGCTCTAGTTCACACAGGTAATAAGTATGAATCCGGGCTTGGAACCCAGATTTGTCTAACTCCCAAACTTAAATCCTCTCAGCTTCTCTTCCTTATGTGACTACAGAGGGGCATGAAGGTGGCAACAATCAAGGATCACTACTTTTGTATCAAAAATAGGTCTAGTGGTAGGTGTAGCACCATCTGGTCTAGGTTGCTGGGTGGATGGATAGGGTGCCTTGCCCCTACCTATCATCTATTTCTATCAGAGACTTACCACATTTTATCACAGGTAATCATTTGGACATCTGTCTCTCTAGACTGAGGAGCTTCACCAGGACAGGGAGTGAGTACCATTCATCTGTGCAGGCTCAGCACCTACCACAGGGCTTGCCACAGAGTGAGTGCTCAAGAAATATGCAGTGAACTAACCTGTTAGTTTCGGGCTAAGGCATTAAGGGTATTTCATGTGCCCTCCGGACAAACTTTCCTATACCTAAATCTCTATCTTTAGTCAATCCAGATGGTTGATGGTTTAATGAGAAAACTCTAAAGGGGGTGTGTGGGTATCTCAGTAAGTTAAGCATCCAACTTTTGATTCTGGCATAGGCCATGATCTTAGGGGTCATGAGATTTAGCCCATGTGGGTTTCCATGTTCACCCTCTCCCTCTTCCCTCCTTCTACCCCTCCTTCTATCTCACACCCACACTTTCTCTCTCTCTAAAATAAATAAAATTTTTTTTTTAAAAAGCACTAAAGGGCATTATAAATCAAACATCAATGTTTTGGGGGCGCCTGGGTGGCTCAGTGGGTTAAAGCCTCTGCCTTCAGCTCAGGTCATGATCTCAGGGTCCTGGGATCAAGCCCCGCATCGGGCTCTCTGCTCTGCGAGGAGCCTGCTTCCCTCTCTCTCTGCCTGCCTCTCTGCCTACTTGTGATCTCTCTCTGTCAAATAAATAAATAAAATCTTAAAAAAAAATCAATGTTTTTAAATCCTTTCTATGAAGCAGTGATTTTTATAAGTTTAGTGAATAATCAGCCTCTTTTATTTTTACCTGAAGTGCCTAGTTTCATAGACCCCTCAGTCTGCTCTACCTTCTCAATTTTGAATCATCCAGGCTGAAAGCTAGATCTCACCCTTGATTCCAGCCTCATCTGGAATTCCCACCACATCTACTCAGACTTGAAACTTCACCAATTCCACCTTGTTAATGTGTCCCTTCTTCTCATTCCCATAGTCTTAGCACAATCACATTTCACCTGGATAGAGGCAGAATTTTTTTCAATCTCCTTTTCCCCAGATTAACCCCATACCGAACAAGAAGGGGGAAAATTTAATAGAAGAATGAAGGAGATCAATTAGTTCTAACTAGAGGTAATTTATATGAGAGAACCCAGAATAATCACTGGCACAAAATAGAATCCCAAAGCATGTTTGAGGATTTTGACTTGTTTGTTTGTTTTGGTAGGAAGTGGGGGTCAGGAAGTTTGTCTGGACGAGGTGAAATTTAAGCAGGCCTTGAAAGAGAAAATCCCTGTGCCTAAGAAATTTATTTTAACATTTCTGTGATAAAACAGGTGTCATTTGTCAAAGGCTGATTTTTGCTTCTTTGCAAAATGAAATATGAAACCTATCTCACAAAACTGAACTGCCATGACCAATACATTATATCACTTATGATAAGTATGCTGTATTTTACTGTGGAACAAACCTTGTCTCATGCATAGCAGTCATAAATCATGAAGCAAGGATGTATTTCAAAAGAAAAGTAAGTGCCTATAACTCAAAGACAGTGGCTTCTCATTTAAATGAGAAATTAGGAGGAAAGTTTCTATGTGGGAGGTTGCCATTTGTCCACTCTCCCTTCCTGCTAAAACATCAGTTCTTCATTTAATTATTCACTTCTTCTTCCCGAGTACAAGTGTTCTGTCTGTTCTTTAGATAGTCCTTATGCTGTTCTGAGTAATCCTGAGAGCCACCGGTAGACACTGAAACCAACACTTCCTTGTGATCTTAACAAAGGAATTGAACTACTGGTTCTTTCTCCCTCATTCTCATTCACTTCCCATAAAAAAATTAAAAAAAATAAAAATAAATTATCATATAAAATGCTTCTGTATTGGCAGGGCTAAAAGAAGTATGTTAGATTCTACTTTGTTTCAATCAATAAAAGAGCAGTGAGGAAGTTTAAAAAGTAAAGTTGAAGCTATAATTAGATAAAAGGGTGAGATAAGACAAAAATTCATGGTGCTGTGCTGTGCTCTGGAGGGTGTAGGTATTTCCAGGACCTGCAGATGGCCCTGAGCTGGTGAGCTGTTAGGCATCCTTTAACCCTGGCTGGGTTCTCTCCTTCCTTATTGCTATCTTGACTGATACATGTTTGTGCTCTCTGAGTTCTTAGAACATGAAGTTATCATCAGCCATAGGATTATACTAGTAGTAACAGTTACAGTAATTATTAATACTCATTGACTGCCCACTCTGTGCCAGGCACCGTAGTTATCTATCTCTTTATATACCTAATGTAATTCTTAAAAAAATCCTATGAAGTAAATACAGTTATTGTCTGCATTTTGCCACTGAGAAAACTGAGGCAGAGAAAGGATAAGTTACTTGCCCAGGGTCACCAAACAATCAAGAGCAAAGCCAGAACCTGACTGCTTAGGATATTTATTCCCTGACCCACAGGTTACTTGAACGAAGTGAATGGAGCTGATGAATGTTAGACTTGGCAGGACATTGCTGCCACTCTTCCTGATGACTTGACTCTAACTGGAAAAATTTTCAACTGGGATTTCAAAACAACATGGCTGCTGTCATTCTACTGCCTTACACAAAAGCAGATAGTGTTGAGCAGAATGACGATCAGGCTGGTGGCCTGGGACTGAACAGAAGTAGAAGTAGATTCTAGGAGTTGGGTTAAATTTAAAAATACTGCGCTAGAGGAAGTGTGACATTGGGCAGATTTGAAGATGGTTTTGAGAATGCAAGTTGGCTAATGAGGTAGGATAGTAGAAGGCAGATACTGTCTATGACCCAGGCACCAAGCTTGAGTGAAGAAACAGAAGCATTTGTATCTTTAAAAAACAGAGGTAGTGTTCACTTTAGAGCAGCAGTTCTCCATTTTGGGCTCACGTTGGAATCACATTTATAGTTCACCCTCTTGGAGAACTATTTTAAAAAGGCAGATGCCCAGGGCCAGCAGTTTGCTGAAGCCAGTTTTAGACTGATGTGCAGGTTCAATGTTAGCAAATCTTTTCAACTCCATGTCCAGTGGCATCACATTTGTTGCGTGAATTTATGGAAGTATTTATACCATAGAAACTGGCAAACACTACAAATTATGGTCTTTTCTTGGGAGAGCCAGTTGTTAACATTTACCAGTATGCTACTGCCTGGGTCTACTCTCAAAGATTCTGATTTAATTGGCATCATTTAGAGCATATTAGAAATGCAGACTCTCACCACAACCCATGACCCCTGGGCTATTAAATCAGAAACTGCACTTTAATAATATGGACACAATAAAGCTCATGAAGCATAGCCCTAAACACTGGTAACAGGCAGTTGCTTATAGTCCACTGACCTAATCATACAAAAATGAAAAGACAGAAGCAGAGACTAGCAATGAAGAGGCAAGGGCACCTTGGTTAGCATGAAAAAGGCACAGCCAGCCCACAGACTAGAGGTAGCTGGGAACCTTCTGCAAGGTTAGGCTGATATCTCAGACCTTTTTTCTCTATACTTACATTATCTACCAATATCCTACTCGTGACTTTTTACAATATTCTGTGTCAATCATCTTTGATGTTTCTTTAAAGAACTGTGAAAAGATGCAAAAGGGAAATATGTAGCTTAATTAAGCAATACTATATTTCACAGCACTGCCTTTTTAAAGCATTCTTACTAAGCTCATAAAACCTGACAAGATGAAAGTGCTAGGAGACAAAGCATCGAGGATAAGGTTAGGTATATCCAGAATGAATAATGACTTCACATTGTCTTTTCTTGGGTTCTAGAATTGAAATGTTTTTACCAGGTATCCCTTCACACTCAAATAATATTTCTTATTTGGTTTCAGACAGCTGGACTCTGCTATTGTTGAGCTGAGGAAAGCCTAACATGAGAGAAGACCTCTCTGTAACTTTCAAGTCAAGCTCATAGGCAGTTCAGTGAAAAGGTTTAGAAATGTTCCAAACTACATCAATGAAATATTGAACACTCAATGTTGAAAATAATTATGGAATCATTAAGTCTGGGAGAATCTTTAGAAATCCAATCTGAATCATCATTAAATCCCAAAAAGATCTGTTTCCCTCAAAGAGCATGCAAATAACTTCCTGATTCTTTTATCAGCTTCCACCAAAGATAGAGAAGGAATGTCATTTATTCACACACCAAAACTTTACTAGATACTTGCTCTATGCAAGGCACTGTACTGAATACCTGGGATGCAAAGATGGATGAAATAGGTCTCACTTTTATTGATTCATGGATGATCCAAGAGACACATTGCTGCAGCCATCCACTCCCTGAACTACTGCCTACCAAAACTTTCAAAGCAGAAATCAGAAATCTGAAACTATTTCTCACTGAGGAAAGACTATGGTTGGCTCTGAATTTCTAGTGACTACTTATCTAAAGAACTGTATCATTTTAGCAGAAGAGAAAAATTATTTTTAAAATAATGCAATGAATGAATAAATGAAGATAAATGACAACTCTGGATTATTTCATCAGAAACATTTTTAGTTGGTTGGCCAAGTGTGGCAGCATTTACCTCTTAATCTGCATGTTGGCATTTTCTGGTTGAAAATAAAATTCAGCTTGCCTGACTTTTTTGTCCTTAGACAAATTCTTAGCATGAGACAGCCTGTAGAACCAGAGGTGAGTGATGGATAGGAATCCATTCTATGCATCGGCTGTTCTGCCAGATAGGATTAGAAGCTAAAGGGAAAACCAACCAGCAAACAAACAGGTTCTCATTTCCAAAGTAAAATAAATAAATAAATAAATAAATAAATAAATAACATTCCAGTTTGTCACTACAGTCTTTTCAGAGGAGAATTCAGAATTTCAGCAGCTTCCCACATGAACACATTGAATGCACTGCACTGATTTGTGCCATCGGCAATCTGACCTGGGAACATGACCCTAAAAAGTAACCATTTTCTAAGACTTCTATTTGTTTACATGCTATAAAGCATCTTTTCTCCCTCTAGTGACCCAGCTGTGTCTTGGGCCACTTAAGGAGATGTCTGAGATCCCTTTGTTAAAAACTGGAAAGTCAGCATTCTTGTATGGACACAAAGGAGAGGGCCAGCTGCCCCCTCCTCTTATTCCTCACAGTTCATTCAACAACAACAACACAACACAACACACTTTTTCCATATGTAACCTCAGATGAGACCGCTGATTCCTAAACTGTTTACAACGATGTGGAATGGCCTGCAAGCCAATCCAAAAGTACATTGCCTGGATCATGTCAAATCATATCCTTTCCCCTCTGTGGAGCAGAGGCCCTCCTTTGGCCTGAAGTTTGCTTGGCAGGCAGAGTGGGCTTGTTGCTCCAGCTGTGTCTGATAAGCAGATGACAAGATAAAACATTATCTTCATTTGAGTCCTTCACTAACTAGCAGAATGTAGAAAATCAAAGGCCTCAATCTTGATTCAAGGCAGTAAGTGCGAATATTACTCACTTTTTACTAAATGTGTGAAGTGAACTTCTAATTTGTCTTGCTGATAATTCGTGAGTTATAAATATGCTGAATAATAAAGTATCACAAAGTCTTTGAAGCTATCTTCTCAAAACTGGGAATACTGCTGTGTTTTGTTTTGTTTTGTTTCAGAGGTATATATACAAATAGCCAGAAATGAAATTAATTCATTGATAGTGAATTATTATTACCAAATAATTACTATTTTTTACTAAGCTTTACATTCTATAAGGCATGTTTGCATCCATTACCTCTCATAACTTTCGCAAGCTTGTCAAGTGTGTTGCAGTACGCTATAGGTCATAGATTGGCTTGAATCCTGCTACTCAACTTACCAGATGCGTTACTGGAGGCAAGATACCTAACTTAGCCGAAGGCTCAGTTTCCTCATCGTGAAATGTGGGTTAACAAAATTTAAGTCATAGGAATCTGTGAGACTTATATTAGATAATCTTTGCTAAGTTGTCTTATAAGTATTACATGAGATAATTATGTAAAGCTGTTAGCACAGTGTCTGTCATGTGGCATATGCTTGTTAAATGGTAATTCTTACTATTATTAGACAGGACAGGGTAGATGACTACATTCAGAGATGGTAAGTGATTGCTTGAGGACATAAAATCTGTTATTCCAAACACAGAGGACCAGAACCCAGGCCTTCTGCCTCTGACTCCTATATACTTCATCTGTACACATGAACTTTTTCTTCATGCAAATGGTACTGTACTAGATGCAGCAAGGGATGAAAATAAATGTTAAAAACACAGTCCAGACTTCTACTTCAAGGCAAGATGAAGTCATAGGAACTAGAATTACTTTTCTGCTGAAGCAGCCAGAAAACAGACAGAATATATAAAATGACAGTTTTTAAGACACTAGGCATCAGGCAATGAAGTGTAGTGGTCTTTGAAAGATGGAAGAAAACATGGTGTGAGCCCTATAATTATCCCTGCTTTATACTTTGAGAGAATTTCCTGGGTGTGGCGCAGGAAGGGGAAACAGAGGAGGCACACAAAGGACATCCTGAGGTAAGGACATGTAGCTAAAAGCTGGGGAGAGGAAGGCAATAAGTCAATAGGGCAGAGTACTAGAGAGGACACAGCTACACAGAGAGAAAACTCTGGAAATCTACCATGGGTCTCCTTGGGTATTCAGCTGAATACTGGTCAGTGCTTGTGTGTAAAGAAATCAGTAACAGAAAGATACCCGGAAGATCTTCAAATATTTGGAAACTAAACACACTTTGAAATAACCTAAGGTCAAAGAATAACTCAAAAAAGAAATTTAAAAATATTTTGAACTGAATAAAACTGGGAACACAACGTCAAAATTTGTAGGATGCTGTTAAAGCAGTACTTAGGAGGAAATTTATAGTATTAAATGCCTATATTAGAGAAGAAATGGTCTCAAATCAATGACCTCAACTTCTACCTAAGTAAACTAGAAAAAGAAGGGCAAATGAAGCCCAAGGTAATTGAAGAAGAAAGAAAATAATACAGATCAGTGCAGAAATCATTGAAATAAAAAACAGTGAATGATAGAGAAAAATCAATTAGACCAAGCACTGGTTCTTTGAGAGCAATAAAATGTATATAAGCTGCTAGCTAGACTGATCAGGAAAATAATAGAGAGGATACCAATTACCAACATCAAGGAGTAGGGAAATGACATTACAGATTCCTCAGATATTAAAACTATGATAAAGGAATGTTATGACAATTTTATGCCAATAAATCTGATGACTTAGATGAAATGGATACATTTTTTCAAAGATAAATTACCAAAGCTTACTCAACGAGAAATAAATTGGTTGGTCCTATACTTATTAACTAAGTTGATTTTGTAGTTAAAAACCATTCCACACAATAAACTCCAAGCCCAGATAGCTTTACTGATAAATATTTATGGAAGAAAAAAATACCAACTGTGTACAAACTCTTCTCAAAAACTGAAAAGGAAGAATACATGCCAACATGTTATATGAAGTCACAACCTGATACAAAAAGGAGACAAAGACATTATAAGAAAACTACACAAACAACAGCAAAACTTAGCAAACTGAATCCAATAATATTTAAAAAGAATAATACACATGTCCTGGGAATATAGGATTAGTTTAACATTTAAAAAAATCAATATATGTAACCATATTAGCAAACTAAAGAGTAAAAATTATGTGATAATCTCAGTTGCAGAAAGTGCATTTTAGAGAAAATCCAACATCAATATTGGCCAAAACTATCTAAGAAATCTAGGAACAGAGGGTACTTTTTGACTTGTTAAAGGACATCTACCAAAAACAAACAAACAAACAAACAAAAAACCCAAAGTGTTAAGTAAAATCTACTACATAAAACAGACAAGAGCAAGTGGTTTTGATGAGGTAATGTTCAAACTCCCATCCCCAGCCCTCCTTTCCTGTGGAGCCTAGGACAATGCCACTTGTCTCTGAGGGTCCAGAGCCTTGGCCTGAAAATCCCACTATAAGCTGTGGGGACCCATGGAACCAGGCCATCACTAAACAGTTATTGACACACTACTCCATGTGATGGTTGTGTCTTGAACATGGCCAGTAATCACCCTCTGGGTAGAGGTGGTATACAATGCCTTAGTTCAAGACTACAGTCTGGCTATATGCCTTGCATATAGTAGGTAGTCTATGTTGGCTGGCTTACAAGAAATAGCTATATAAAGTGTAAGACTATAGAGCGATGATTTGTGCTTCTCAATCTGAAGAACATCTGTCAACACCAGGGCTGCCTAAATCCATTAAATAAGTATCATGCAGCTTTCTTGAGTTTTGATTTGACTTAAAGATTGGTGCAAAAGTTATTTTTGCAGAATACAATGCATATTTATCTGTATTTTAAAGGACAAAACATGAGACTTAAAAGAAAATTCGGGCTGGTGGCAGATAGGCTCAAGTTAACAGAGTAGGTACTCATTTTCCTCTGTTACCAGGGGTTCCAAAGTGAAGAGGCTTGAGAAGCACTGAATGAATCTAAATGCATCATGATGTTGCAGATAAGGACCCAGATGGTTTACAAGGTTTATTTGAGGTCACAGTTAGATAGAGGTAACTCTTTGTGAGGTATCCTAAAGGCCTACCCCTTCAGAAGAAAATGGGGAAAAAAAATGATCTGTTCAAGAAGTAAAAAATTAGATTTAAGAACTTTCCATATACCAGCTGACCAAATGAAGGGGATTGGGGGGCACCAACACAGCTAGAGTTAATGTACTTATATTTTCAAATTAATTAGGAAGACCATATATACACTTGTAAAATCCTATAATCAAGACCATATAAAATAAGTTCCAAGTAAGAATACCCTGAATATATCAGGCAGATAGTGGAGAGAGAGACAGCACTTTCATCATTAGGACGGAAACTTTCAGTTTGGTAGTCTCCCAATGAAAAGAAGGGGAGAATATATTTTTCCTTCCTAAACCAAGCACAGAGCTGACTTGAAACACCCTAAATCCTAAAAGCACATTTTCACTATGAACTTAAGCTAGAGGTATTCTGCCCAGGTAGAATGGGGTTGCCAAGGCAAAGGCTGGATTACATGACCTACCAAGTCCCTTTCAATTTCTAAAGGTGTATGTTTCTATGATGACACAGATCTGCCCATTTTCTGCTCTGTGATGAAAATTTATAACATGCATTTGCCGAATGCTTGCTTTGTGAAAGGGGGAGAATTTGTTATTCACCTGTTTAATTTCAAATGAGACCTTCATTAGTAGTTTAAAGTGATATACTCTGAGAGGCAATATACTGGTCTCACACACCTGCTTATAGATGTAAACAGTGACCCAACACACAATAGCTCATGGAGGAATGAGCAGAGGGAGAGGCTCTGTGGCAAACAGATCATGGCATATTGGCAATACTGCAAGAGAAACTAGGAGAAAATGGCTTAAGGAATCCCACACCAGAAAGTAAACTATCTTCAAATCTTCTACTACCACCAAACGAACCCTTTGTTAACCCAGACACTTTCTAAAGGGGCAAAAACACTTTCGATCAGCAGCACTCCCTTGAGGGCTTCCACTGAGCATCTCCTTTGATCTTCTGCCACACAGATGTTCACTTGGTTAGCACTCAAGAAAGAAGCAGACAGATTCATTAAGAGACAGGCAGACACACAAATTCCTCTTTGGAAAATCCACCACAATTTTTTCTTAAGTGCTCGCCTTTTATGATTGCTGTCAGGGACCTTTCAGTTCAGACTGTAGCCATGCCTCTTTCATTCTGAGAGCTACTGAGGGCTCCATCACATGTCAGGCTTCTGCAGTAAAGCACTAGGCAGGGCAGGGTTGAAGAGCAGCAGGGAGGTAGGCATCCTGGCGCCTGATGCCCTGTTCCTAACACTACATTCCAGTCTTCCTGGCATTACCCCCTTTACCATGAGTTGTCATTAATTCCTTCCAGCTTCTACTCCAAGCAAATCCTACGTCCCTGGTTATATTTTGGGATTCATTTGCTGGGCCAGTGCCTAGTGTGGTTACACATGTGTAGCTACTATTGAAACCTAATATTGCACAGTAGAATACTGGATGTTGAATTGGCTTTCTATTCTAATGGCTCATTAGGCAAAGAAGAAGACAATTGCCTCTCCACTAAAATCGTGTTTTCTATTACAGCCTGAAGGGCCTCTCTGATTTGCTCCTAGACCCTGCAGGAAAAAAACAAGGACTGCTGAACCCACTGACTTTCCCCAGACCTAGCACATTGTTCCATCCATCCCACCCCCCAGAGTCAGCAAAACTCTGCTTTACAGCTTCCTAAAACTCTCTCTGGTTGTAGTCATATTGTGTGTGGCCTCAGCAAGAAGTGCCATGCTACACTGTGGGCTGCTAGGGTGATGGGAATAACCACTGATAGTGAGAGGAGAGAGGTGGAACACTTGCAGTCTTTAGATCATAAGGAAGTTCACCTTCTATCTGATTCAGTCTAGTAATGATATCTCAGAGCTCTCTATGCTGAGGTGGGGGCTCATCTTCATATAAGGCTTGAAGGATATAAAGCAGTGTGCCCAGGTTGATGCCCAAAGCTTGAGCCAACCCCTAGGGCAGGGGGGCTGAAAGAAGTGAGGTAAGTAAGAAGATGTGGAATGTTAAGCAGGAAGCTGAGTACAAACCCATGGCAACAGTAGAAGACAGGTCAGCAGGCTCCCAGGCACCTGTGGACTCATACACCAATTCTAGAACCCTCCTTCAGGTCCAGAAATTGCTCCTTGTGACCTGCCACACTTGGTTCATAGCATGTAGATCTTTCATGACCCCCACAGGATAGTATGGGGGAAGGCAGGGTTTGACAATTATTTCTGCATCATTGATCAAATTGTAAAATACATCCAGATGACTAAGAAACTCTTTCTGAAACTGAACAAGATAGGAACAATTAGTCAAAGTGGTCACTAAGCATTTAAGTGTCTTGATGAAAATTTTTCAGTTTACAAGAAGCCATTTTTCCAGGGGGCAGTCAAGACCTATTATTTTGAAACTTTCTTAAGTAGTTTTGGGTTTGCTCCCTTTCTTTGGTATTTTCCTTGGAAAAATTTGACCATTTGGAGAGCTTCCTAAAAAAACTATGCTCATAACCTGCAGACATGTAATCACCCTATTTATCTTACCACATTTCTGGTACCAGTTGTCAAGTTATTATGCTTTGAAAAGTACCAGTCCCTTTCTACCTTCTCCAACCTTAAGGGAAAGCCTTGATGGAAACTGACTTCATTAGCAGCTCTCGACAGACCCTCAAAACAGCAGAAAAAGAGCAAAACACTGGCTTCCTTCAGAAGTTTGTAAACTGAGGAACAAGAAGACTTTCATTTATTCTTTTTCTGTTCTGTTCTGAGTGGATTTATGAGGTGCTAGAAACAGGAGCTGAAGATAAAAATCTTTTGTTTCACAGACTATATATCATGTTAACCTTTTCCAGGTTACTGCCTTGTTAAGGACTTCCTCAAAACAGAATTGTAAGAAGAGACATGAATGGGCTGTTTATGAAAAATGGGTTTGGGAGAGGTTGTCTGAGGAACTGGATTGAGTATAGAGGTTAAATAACTTAAAAGGTTTGTACATAGCAGGAGAATTATTTGAAGGTTCAGAGACTTAAAAAACCCTGTGGAGAAAGCCTGAGGCACTCTATATCCTCAAAACCAACACCATATTCCAGGATTCTCTCTGGTTCAATTTGGTTCAAAAAAATCTTCTGAATGAATCCGAATTAAATTTATAAGACTAAAGGGAAAGATGAGACTTTGTAATATTGTGTTGGTTTCTGAGGGATTTAAGTATAAATGAATGAAATAGAAAACACAAAGCCAAGAGAGACAACCAATGAAACCAGCAATTGGCTCTTTGGAAAGATCAACAAAATTTACAAACCTTTAGCTGGACTGACCAAGGAAAATAAAGAGATGACAAATTAACAAAATCAAGGATGAAAGAGGTGACATTACTAATAACTACAGAAATTAAAAAATAATCACTTTGTGCCAGCAAATTAGACAATTTAAATGAAGTAGACAAACCCCTACAAAGCCATAAATTACCAAACTGACTCAAGAAAAATAGAAAATATGAGTAGACCTAAAACAAGAAAATAGATTAAATTAGCAATTAATAATTTCCCCCACAAAGAAGATCCCTGGTCTCTGTGGCTTCATTGGTGAAATATATCAAATATTTAAAGAAAATATAATACCAATCATTCATAAACTCTCAGGAAATGGAGAGGAGAATACTTCCCAATTCATTCTAGGAGGCCAGTATTACTTTAATACCAAAGCCACAAAGAGACAGCTGATGAAATGAAAACATGTTCCACATGAACAGAGATACTATATGTATCAAATGGAATCAGCAACACATGAAAAGGATTATACATCGTAACCATATAAGATTGAGGCCAGCAATATAAGGTTGGTTTAACGTATCAATTAATGTAGTGCATCAGATTGATGGAATAAAGGAAGAAGAAAACATGAAGGTCTTAGCAGATGTAGAGAAAGCATGTGAAAAAACACAATACACTTTCATAATAAAAACTCTCAAGAAACTAAGACTATAAGGACATAGTCACAACCTGATAAAGGGCACCTGCAAAAAATTCACAGGTAACACCATACTTAATTTTGAAAGACAAAATACTTTCTCCCTAGGAGACACAAGGGTCTCCTTTCACCACTTCTTCTCAACATCCTCTTCTTAGCATTGTACTGGATGTTCTAGTGAGTGAAATAAGGGAGAAAAAAAATGAAGCTTCTATGTTGGAGAGGACATGGTACTGTCATTATTTGCAGAAAACATATCTTATATGTAGAAAATACTAAGAATCCATTAAAAACCTATTAGAATTAATGAACAGGTTAGCAAGCACACATAATGCAAGATCAATACATAAAGGTTAGTTATATTTCTATACTATCAACAATCTAAAATAAAATTAAGAGAACAATTACATTCACAACAGCATCAAAAAGAATAAAGTACTTAGAACTAAATTTAACAAAATGAATGGTGGACTTGTACACTAAAATCTATTAAACACTGCTGAGAGAAATTAAAGAAAATGGGCTTACATGTATGGTCATTTGATTTTCAGCAAAGGTGTCATGGTAATTCAGTGGAGGAAAGCATAGTCCTTTCGACAAATAGTGTAGGAAAAAACTGGAAAGTCACATGCAAAAACATGAACTCAGATCCTTATTTCACACCTTATATAAAAATTAACTCCAGATAGATCACAGAATAAATTTAAGAGCTAGTACTAAACAATTTCTAGGAAAAATAATAGGAGAAAACTTTGTGGCTTTGGATTAGACAGAGTTCTTAGACATGACACCAAAAGCATAATCCAGTAAATCCATTAAAAAGTGATAAAATTGGGAAAGTTTTAAATTTTCATTTCAAAACTTAGAACTTTTCATTTTCTTGTTGGTGTCTTTTTAAGTGCAAAAGATAAGCCATAAACTGGGAGAAAAAATTTGCAAATCACACATCTGATAAAAGATGTATATTCAGCATATATAAAGAATTCTTACAATTCAGTAATACAAACAGTGAAATGGGCAAAGAAATGGACAAAAGAATTAAAAAGCTATTTTACCAACAAAGATACATAGACTACTAATAAATACATGAAAAGATGTTCTACATCATTACTTATTACAGAAATGCAATTAAAAACCACAATGAGACACTACTACATACCTAATAGAATGACTATAATCAAAAAGACAAGACAATTCCAAGCATTGGTGAAGATGTAGAGAAACTAGAACCCTTTTACATGGTTGATGGGAAGGTAAAATGGTGCAGAAACTTGGAAAACAGCTTGGCAGTTTATTAAAATGTTAAATATAAACTTATCATACAACCCAGAAATTCCACTTCTGAGAATCTACCCATGAAAAGAAGAAAATAAAAAAAGCATCTACCCAGGAGAAATGATACCACACATCCACACAAAGACATGTATATGAATGTATGCAGAGCATTATTCAAAACAGCCAAAAGCTAGAAACAATCCAAACTGACAGAAAACAACCTAACAACTGGTGAATGAATGCACAAAATGTGATATAGTCATATAATAAAATTCTTTGGAATGAGGAACGGATGAATGCTATAACATAAATGAATATCAAAAATATTATGCTAAATGAAAGAACCGGATGCAAATGACAACATATTGTATGAGTACATTTACATAAAATGTTCATCAAAGTCAAATATGCAGAGATAGGAAGCAGATCAGTGGTTGCCTTGGCAGAGAACAACTTCAAATGGACAGGAGGGAATTTTTTTGTGATGATGAAAATGTTCTAAAACTGGATTTAGATTGCAATGATGGTTGTACAGCTCTATAGATTTACCAAAAAACCATTCACTTATATACTTTAACAGTGAGTGAATTTTATGATATGCAAATAATGTTTCAATACAGCTTACAAAAAGAGTAAAGGGTAAACTGTTCTATAGTTCCCAGCTATAATAAACCTGACATTTTCTAAAATTCTTCCTATTTATTGAGCACTAAGTAAATGTCAGGTATTGTTAAGAGTTTTATGAAGGTTGTTTATATTTAATTATCATAATCACTCTCTAAGGTCAAAATTATTTTCCCATTTCATGTATGAGGAAACAGCTACAGAAAAACAAAACTCCAGGGCCATGGAGCTAGTAATCTGAAGAGCAGGGATTTGATCCCATTATTTGTGTGGTAGCCAGGTCCAGGCTTTTAATCACTGCACCTTAGTATCTGTCTGCAGACTTCTAAGCAAATTAATTTTGGCTCCATCTGATATGTGAAAGACACTACCTAACCTCCCACAGATTCATCCTTTAATATCATTATAGACCTGTGAGTTTATTTTCCTCCTTCCTGCCTGGGTCATTCACTTTCCCATCAATTACTGTGCTTCAGTGGTTTTTAATCATCAACTGTGTTCCAGTGGTGTTTTAATCTTCACATGCATCAGGTAACTGCTATAGTGCTTGACACCTTGGATTAACAAAGCAGAGGACTCCAGGCTATGAAGAGAAATTCTGAGTGCTTGGAAAAGCAAGTTCTCCATAGCTTAAATTTTGCATTAACAGTAGGCCTTTGGAGTCTATTGACTCTGGCAACTCTTCGGAGAAATATAAATTGATCACATAGTGCATATTATAAAAACCCATTTGTCTCTAAATGGTTTCGCATGAAACACAGTTGATTCCACAGTTTAACCTTCTAAACTAAATCCTTCTCTAAAGCAAAACTCGAAGAAGAACCAGGCTTCATAAATGAATTAGTGGATTTTTTCTTTAATAACAAAAAAGAGCATAAAGTTGAAAGGTCCACTGGGTAGATCTAAAATGTGGGAACAATTCATAATTGAGAGCCTAATGTTCCATTAAAAAAAAATCTCTTTGAGGTATCATCAGACAAACTTAAAAATTCTCCACCACTGGCCATTTCCAAGTTCAGATGCCAGTTTGACCACACATTTTAAACATGTGTCTGGAGAATTTTATGTAGCTCCTTTTACAAACTTAAAGAGAAATATATTCTCTGCTACCAAAGAAAATTGGTCTATTGGGAGGATTTAGAAATGGAAAAAATGTAGAAAATAATCCACAAGTAAATACTAGGGCAGTTTCTATTTGTACCTATGCCTGCACTGGTTATAAGTTAGGCTCTTTTGAAGACTACACACACATAAATGCATTTTGGAAGAAAGGTAAGGAGAAAGAAGCCATGACCAGAGGATGGTATAATAAGAAATCTAGTCCATTTTACTGCATGGTTGTTGCTAAAGCAAAACGTCAACTGAAACCACCACGTGGTGAACCATGCCCCATAAAAGAGCATATTGTTGGCCACTTAATGGGACAATAAACTAATAAATCAACATGTTATTCCTGTAGCACAATTGCAACCAGAGACTTTTATCTTCCATAGTCAGACAGAAGAGACACTTGTTAAATTTTGCTTTATCTTTTATTAACTAAATTTAAATTTTTTAAATTTTGCTTTATTTATCAGACAGTTCTTTAATTAGTAGATGATTTTCCATTCATCTCTCTGTGTTCACTTAAAACTTATTATAACCAACTTTTGAACCCACATATTTGTCTATATGTTTAAACCAATTTCCCTATTTCAGAGAACAGGAAGTTCAAAATGAACAAGCCCAACTGTTGTTAGAAAATAAAAGTAATCTCTGGGACTGTGGACCAGAGTAATAGGAGTTAGTCCATAACGAAGACCACAGGTTGGCTATGGCAAGGGGCATTCAGCCTGTAGGCACAGGGCTATGCCCCCAGCGCACAGCTCCTGGACTAGGTTAGACAAGACTGAGACAGTGACAGACTTATCATGCTGGCATTGTCTGGGCCATCTGAAGGCAAGGATGGTGGGCACAGACCCCAGGAGAAGAATTAGGTTAGTGCCCATAGTGCAAGATAATTCTCAACTTGGACATGGCTCAGGGAAAGAGGAATAGAGGATAGGTCTTAATGTGGGCGCCAAGACAACTGTGTTCACTCCTCACCAGCACCCCAGAGTCGGAGTATGCAGAGAGGCCAGTCCTGGGTCCCTCCTAGTGTAGAAAGCCTGAAGTAATACTGTATACACTGAGGTAGGTTTTCCTCACCATGACTTCTGGAGCAGGTATAACTGTTAATACCCACATTTACAGATGACGCCCTGGTGGTAGAGAGGGCAATGGGTCTGCTATAAAGTGTTTAGTGTATTAAAGATGGAGCTAGGCTAGAACCCTGTCTTCTGACCCCCAGTCTGATATTCCCTCCAGCGAAAAACACTAACTCTCTGAAATTAACAGTGTAAGAGAGGTTTGCTATTTCTTCTTTTCAATGTAGTCATAGGAGGAAGACTGGACTCTAATTAAGATAACAAGAAGGACCCTGTTGTACCAGCAGCATATAAAACCCCACTCTGGACAGATGGTTTTAGCATTTCCCCTCATGTTCCTTCCCTGTTCTTTTTCTTGGTTGGTATCCTGCAGCATGTGTCTTAGGAGACCAAGGTAGAACTGCCAATTGCCATTCTGGCTAAGGGGCTCCATGGTTTCCATTCAGAGGTAGGGGTTATAATTCCACATTTGAAATTTGGTTTGGATTGAACTTTGGACAACAATTCTCATATTCAAAGGGGGAAAAAAATCTTCTCCAAAAGGGCTTTTTTTTTTTTTTAAAGCTTTCTAATTTTAAGTAAAAGAGAAAAAAGGTGACACCTCCAATTATTTTTGGTGATTATCAGCAGCATCTTTTTTTCCCCCAAAGATCATCATTCTACACAGCACAAATTGACTACTGGAATGTCATCAGGAACTGCTATTCTGGAATCTGCTGAAAACGTGATCTGGACAGAAGAGGAGTTCATATTTCAGAGCATCAGATGTACTTTTCCAAAATATCTTCTAAAGACCAATCTGTCCACCATCAGTCTCCTTAGTGGGATTCTGTGTACAAAAGCCTCTTGGGAACATAAATAATGATAACTAGCTAAAAGGAGGTATTAAATATTATTCTTTGCATAATATTTTAAAGTTTGAAAAATTCTTTTCCTTCCTCTGCCACATTTAAACCTCTTAAGTGACTTCTATTTTGTTACACATGAGAAGACTGGAAAGCACCTCGCTCAGTTTCTCACCAGGCTCTTAGGGATGCAACTGACTCAGAACCATGAGCCACATTCATGACCTGTCAATGCTTCTCACAAATAATTCCTTTTAAGTAGGCTCCATGCCAGCGTGAAGGATTTGAACAGGGCTAGAACTCACGACCCTGAGATCAAGACCTATACTGAGATCAAGAGTCAGACGCTTAACTGACTGAGCCACCAAAGTGCCCCACAAATAATTCTTTAGAAAATAAAAAGCCTCTAATTAGTTATGTGAATATGAGGTGTCATGTGGAAATAAAGCTTTTGAATTTGCTCAGTGCTGCATTTGGTACTCCCTCTAAGGTGAAATGCCACCACACCTGGGATGGGCTCTGTGACTGCCAAACTTACTGTTCACTAAAATTCAATGGGGTGAAAATACTGGATTTCACTTAAACACCTATCTCTCTGGCCTTTCAACATGCCCCAGTCTGCTGTTAAGAATGAGAAGCAAATCAGGAATTAGGAACCAAAGCTGTCTGCCTCCTGCTTCTCTGAGGCTTGCATTTGGGCAAATAGGGAGGGGAGCTAACCTGACTCTACACTGTTTTCCCTGAATTAGAGGCAGTCACGGACTCCCTTTCCTGCATACCCTTAGCATTTTTTTTCACAGCATATTCCATGTTATATTACGATTTTTTTGCTTATACTGTAATTCGCCCTATGTTGGGACCCTTTATGAGGCTGGGACTGTTTGTCATTTAAATAGCACACTCCTGGGCAGAGAGGATAGGCTTAATGAACACCCATGGAATGAATGAGTAGGACATAAGGAGGTTTGCCCGATGAGTGAACTCAGAGACCCATGGAACATTTGCACTAAAGCATCCCTATCTGGCAGGGATCTAATGGCAAAGGTGCACTGGCTAGATCAATTATCTAACCCATTTCTGGTCAAAAGAAAATGTTGTCCTAGAGTTAGAAAGTAATTCATGTTCATTTAAAATTTGTTTTTCATGTCACAGAGGGTCTTTGTTTATAGATATGGTGCTACCTTTCCATAAACCAGAGGGCAGGCACATATCCCTGTTCCAACAGTGAGGGTGAGCTAGATCAGAACATGCATACTCTCTCACCTTTCCCTGCTAACCAATTGCATATTTACAGGTTGATGAGCCTGGGGTTAAAGTGTAACCTGGGGTCAGCATGCAAGAAAAGACAAAGATGAAGGGACATCTAGCTAAATCAGGGTCAAGGAAAGTGGAACACCTGTTACAGATTAGTATTGAGCAAAAAGGCTCTCACACTGTGATAAAGATGAGCTGGCCCTTGGTCTTTTTTCCTCCAGTATTGTGAGTAAACTGGTAGGCAAGTGTCCTCCTGACAAAACTTACACTCAGAGATATTAAGAGGTGGGATGGGGCGGCTCTTCTGACTCCAGATCCTTTCACTAGCACTTCTATAGCACTCGCTGCTTCCAAAACACTTGATGAAACACATGTTTTCTTAATTAATCCTCGCAAAGGAAACAGAACATAGCTGTTAATAATCGACTGTATAGGCTTTACAGTCAGATTGACTTTGGTTAGAATCCTGGCTTCCATTACTTGCTATAGGACCTTGGGTAAAGTTTAACCTCCCTGAGCCTCAGTAACTTTCTGTAATGAACACATAATAACACTCCCTTTTTCAACGGTTGTTAAGGTTAAATAAGATAATGTACATATATTATTTGGCCAAGTGCCTGGGCTATAAAAAGTGCTTTAAAACGACAGCTGTAAATGATGTAAATATTCTTCTTACCCGTTAGAAGACACTTTCTGCTTGCCCACCCCTAGAGAGCTGTTTGGATAGGCAAGCAAAGGAAGACCTTCTGAATCAAATGCTTACTCTGCACCAGGTCTCAAGGATCTTGGCTTGGCATCCCGACAGTGTCTATTTAGTCACAGTTCCTGCTGACTTGAATCAGCCTCCTGCCCATGTCAGGACCAAGCCTGCAGTTTCTCCTCATCACATGACTCTTCTCTCTAACCTTCTCTAGCTCATATTGCCTGGCCCTGGCCCCAAGGAAGACATGACACAGGCCATTGGAGCAAGATGTTTCATTAAGTTGGCCAGGAAGACAGCTTTTCTTAGAGAGACTTTTTTTGGAAAAGAAATTCCTCCTTTCAAGTAAAATAACCCTGACTGAAATCACTGGGCTATGCCAGCGACATCAGGGCATCGTTAAAAGAAAAGCCTTGACTAAGCAATGTTTATAATTTCAGAGTTGTTTGGAGTTTATGGTATAATTTATGCCATGTGTTCTATCATTAACAGTTTTTAAGACCAACCTATTTTTTTTTTTTTTTAATTCAACTGAGCACAAAACACCCACTTACGACACGGCATCTCCCCTAATAAGGAAGACACACTCTTTCATTGAACTGGGAGGTTTCCTTTCTAAACCATTATTTGTTGGGTAGCATTTCCCTTCATCTATCTAACTGGCTACAGACAATGAAAACAACTTAAAGAGCAAAGAGTTCAATTTCAAGGTCTACTTGCCCGGAATTTGTACTGTGAGCTGTCTGCCATAGGAATAGTTCAGTTTGCTGGTAGGAGTCTGCCTTGATTCGTGTTTAAGAACTGGAAACATCTCTGGGGCTGAGCATAGCCTCAGAAGTATCTTTCAAGAATGCCTTCAGGGGGCAACAAGGCAGTGTTCCTTTAGGTGGAGTGAAAGGGAGGCCACAGCTGTGAGGAGTTGAGCTCTGACTCCTAGCACGTAACTGCCAAAAGTACATTGTTGAGCATACCACAACACAGACCCCTGAAAGGGCTCAGTTCCTTCTCAGAGGTCTGACTGTATGAAATATGGGCTGTGTAGAATAGTCCCTAAGGAACACTGAACTAGTGGAACATCTAGTGCAGCTTTAAAAAATTCTACCAACAAATTTCTTTGAAAATAAAGCAACACACACACACACACACACACACACACACATGCACACATACAGACACACACACACACACACACCCCAAACCTAATCTCTGCCTTGGTTTAGATTTCACAGGAGAGGAATAAGGCTTGAAATGCTACTTCTGCAACATTAGTAAAAACATGACTAAGTCTACACTGTGAACTATAAGGAAGTTCTTTGTCCCTGACTTATTTCTATGTTACTGCTTCCTATCCATGATGTAGCCTGATCTTGGTAACTACCAATAGCCCAAACGCCTCATGTGCTGACTCTCAGGTCTTCCCAGCTCACGAAAGAACTGAGGCATGAGTAATATGGCTTTGGGAACCCTATGACAAATACGGGGGTTGGGAGTATACAAAACATGCAAGATAACAGACATCTGAATCACACATCCATCCCCTGAGTCATGCTTAGTGCCTCCCTCCTTTATACCCACAAAAAATTGGTTGCTGAATTTTATCTGCCTCCTAGGAAATTCTTTAAGTCTGAACCCTCTTGCTGTCCTTGGAATCACCACTGCCATGGCTCTTGCCAGCAGTATTTAACAGCCTCCTCACTGAGCTCCCTGACTTCCCTTTTGTCTTCTTCCATTCTATTCTCAGTACTGCCTCACAGTGATCCTCCTAAAGCACAAATCATCTCTTGCCAATGAATTCCAAAGTCCTGTCATTGACCACAGAATAGAGTTCAAACTCCTTCCAAGAGCCTTTGATGGCGTGGGGATCTATCTGGGTTTTGTCACTGACTGGTGTTTGCCGCAGCCTCCTCACCCATAAATGAGGATAATAATAGTACTGCTCTCACGAGGTTGTCATAGGGGTTCAGTGAGATAAGGTAAGTAAAAAAGTCTTAATGCCAGATACAGAAGAGACGCTTAAATGAAAGCTGTTACCAGTGCACATAGCCCTCAGCCCATAGCTCTTACACTGACTAACTTGTAGTTCCTGGAGTGGCCTCAGCAACTCAGTGCCTGTTGTTTTTCATTAATTGATTGATTATCCATTCATCAGATATTTACTGAAAACCTATGTCTGTGGCCTCAGCACCAACAATTCACTGAGTGCCAAAGACATAGCAATGAACAAGACAGGGTAGGTACTAGCTCCCCTGAAATTTACATTCCAGAAGTGAACACCCAAATAACAAAATTAGAAAGACTAATAATACTAAATATTGGAGAGGATGTAGAGCATCTGAAATTCTCATACAATTGTTGCTGGGAATGTAAATGGTGCAGCTACTCTGGAATACAGTCTGGCAGCTTGTTATGAAGCTGGCAGGCACTCACCACATGGCCCTATAATTCCACTCCTAGGTTCCTAAAGAAAAGAAAGAAAAAGTGGGGCACCTGCTTCTTTAAAATAAATAAATCTTAAAAAAAAAAGAAAGAAAAAATATATATCCACACATGTAAATATTTGTATATTAATATTCATGGCAGCTTTATTCATAATATGCAAAATGGAAACAATGCAAATGTCTGTCAACCAATGAATGGATAGATTGTGGTATGTCTCTACAGTGGAATACTATTCAGCCATACAAAGGGATGAATCAACTGATAGATGTGTCAACAAGCACAAATCTTGAAAAAATTATGTTGAGCCAAAAGAAAGTCAGATATCAATAAATATATACTGTTTGATTCCATTTATATATTCCAGAACAGGCAAAACTAATTAATAGGGACTAGGGACAGAAAGCAGACCAGTGGTTACCTATGGTCAACTCTGCAATGGAGGGAAGGAAGAGAATTGACTATAGAGAAGGAGCTATTTAGAGTGATGAAAATATTCTGTATCTTGATTGGGTGATGGATATGCATACCTGCACATTTAAAATCAGTACATTTTATTGGATTTAAATTATACTTCAACAAAGTTGAATTTTTTAAGATAAAAGATTAGTGAATGTTTATTACCTAAGAGAGACTAAACATGAAGAAATCCATTACCCATGTGAAGAATTAAATCAGACAATTCAATCATTACAGTTACAATCAAGAACTTAAACATTACTTTACACTTCAAGTGAGTATTGGGGGTATTTCAATTTAAATTGAATACAACCCAGGTAGTTTGGAACATTCTATAGTATTCCTGTATTCTGAGGTCATTTAATGATTTCTTCTGTGATAAGTATTGTGCTAAATCTTAGGGAAACAATGATAAAAGACAGTCTTATGGATAAGACAGATAAGAAAGAAGACAATTACAATATAGTTCTAAGAAATGTTTTAATAGAGTTGTATACAAAGTGCTATGGGGTTTGTGTGGAAGAGTGAACATGTAAGCTTGAGGTGTCAAATGGAGATATTGAATACGAGTCTGGATGTAAAGATTTGGAGTTCTCCCCTTGCCAAAGAAACAGATTTGTGAATTATCAGCACGTGTGTGGTAGATGAAGTCATGTAAATGGAAAGAAAGAGTGCAGAATAAGAAGGAGAGCTGAGAACAGAGTTTTAAGGGTCAAGAGTAGGAGGAACCTTCAGAGGAGTTTGAGAAGGAGTCATGTGCTGTCATGAAAACCAAGATAGAAAGAGTTTCAAGTTGGAGGGAGTATCTCCTGTGTCAACTGCTGCAAAGAGATCCAGGAAGATAAGGATTTGACAACTATTTAGACACAGGAGAAGGGCAAGGAGTGGGGCAGAGGCTAGACTAAGGAGTGGAAACAATGAATGCTAGAAGCTGTGAAAAGCAGACAGTAAAAGGATCAGAGACAACAATTATGGGGGAGATTTTACTAAGTACTAGAGAGACTAAAGCCCAGAGAGGTGAATGGCTGATATTTCTGGTAGACTTGATTGTGGAACTCAGGCAAGGGTGCAAATTTTACCTCTATCCTTGAGAATTCAGTTAGTAAAATTAAGTCCAGTATGAAATAGAAAATTTTAGCTTGGCACCTACTCTAGAGACCATTTCTACAGCTGATCTTTTCTCTCATGATATAATGGCCTCTATGATTGATCACCTCCATGTGCTGGGCACCAGGCTTGTGCCTTCTGTAGATTTGGTCTTTGTGGCTTCTCTGCTTCTGGGTAGTATGGTAAGCACAAACTCTAGACACATTTTTAAAGATTCTTTGAAGTGAATGGAAGAGACGGAAATCAGAAGCCAAACATTCATTAGAATATGCTGTTCTTAGAAGGCCCTTTGATATAAAATATTTTCATGCAAAAATCCAGCACTTTTTTGGTGCCGCCCATGAATGTGAGATATCACACCAGGCCTGCACCTTCCAGGGCCAACCCAATAGCTGTGATGAACTGCCTCTTGCTAGAATGAAATTACCATAGTGTGTTGCCTTTCTCCTGAAGGTGGCCATGAGGCTGCTGCTACTTCCCTTTTGGTGGCACAACATACAACAGAGAGTGAGCATCAATCTGGACAGTGAAACGTGGCTCAGTCTGACTGCATTTTAGATCCTAAATAGAAGAGCTAAGTGTTCTGCATGCTCTGCTATCAAGACCCTGATTCCAATATTTATCATGCCTGCTAGGTCTCAATTTCTGGCTGTTAAATGAAAGGGCATTGAGTACCACCCTATGTTTGTATATGGGTATTTGCAAGCACCACTGTATATGCCATTGAAATTCTATTTATACTTTATAATCACATGCATTGCTCAGTGTAATTTATATGTAGAGATTATTTACTTTGAAAAAAGAGAGCTAATAATTTTGACTAAATCATGCAGTTTAGAAAATTTTCCAATAAAGTCAGTAACCAGTGTATTTTAATTTAATCTAATGCAGCCTAACTAATTCACCTTTGTTCATTCAATGTGGTTCGGTTAAAAAGAAAACAAAACTTTTATTGGAGATGATATCTTTGATGTAAGGTCTTAATACTTTCATGAAAGAAAAACAAAATAAAACATAACTCAATGGCAAATCATTAAACATTTAAGCCAAAAGATAATAGACCAAAAGGAAAGAAGGGAGGGGGAAAGAAGGGAGGGAAGGAGAGAGAGAGGGAGGGAGGGAGGAAGGAAGGAAAGAAAGTTGTATTCTATTTAAGGGACTGCATAGGCCATGTTAAGGAAGAGTCCTATTTTATCTAATGTGCATCAATGCAGAGTTATCCCTAAGCAAAAAATTTCTGTTGTTTTTAAAATTAGATTTCATTAAATAATGAGGCTCAATAGAATAATTGTTGAGAATGATTTTTATGAACTAAAGTTCTGAGAGAACAAAGAACCTTTATTTTACAATAGAATATTTTTAAATGCTCATTTTAATCAAATAGCTACAGATAAAACTTTAATTTATTTATATCCAAAGATTCTATAGAGAGATCTAGGCACCAGCTGGATGGAGGAAACTGCAGTGTAAGTTCATTCCAATACTGTTACTCTAATGTTTATATAAACCTTGAACTTTCACTGCAGTTCTGTAGTATACTGTTCCCTGATCTAGAAGACTTCTGAAGACCCTCTGTTCCTAGAAACAGAGTTCCAACCATTGTTTAATCAAATTTTCCTGAGGAGTGAAAAGGAAACAGGGAATGCCTATTAAATTCTGGACACTGGTGTATGTATTATCTTATCTAAACCTCACAGAAACCTTATGAATCCCTTTTGCAGATGGGGAATCTTTTGCAGATGGGGAATCTTAGTGTGAGAGACATTAATTAACCTGAACAAAGTTACACAGCTCGTTAAATGAGTGCCAGAGTCTCAATTTAAGTAAAGTCTGGCTCCTTACAAAAAAATCATGTGACCTCCGAGGATGAAATGTTCTTTATTTGATTTGATAGATATTTTTTGTCATATACTTAAGCTACCATTAAAAAGAAGGTATACCTGAATGTGAACATATATTAAATCTAGGAGAGGACATTGACCTTGACACATATCTCATGATCCCACCTTGCTCTTTCTGGAGGAAACTCCAGAACCAGGTGACAATTCCTGGAGACAGTTGCTAAGACTTTGATTTTCCCAGATATTTCCAGGGACTGATGAGGTTCAGTTTATTCTCTGTAGATTCAGGTGAGAGCAAAAGAACAAGCCACAGGGAAGATTAGCCTTTCCTTAAAGCATAAGATAGTAACTATGGCTGTAATGGCTCAGTGCAAATACTAGGTACCAGTGGTTACTACCACTTGCTCAAGAGAGGCACAACTGCTCCCTAACCACTAAATGTTATTAATAAGAAACATACCTAATGGGAAAGGACAAGGAAAAGGCAAACATAAGTGATTATTAATAATATACACACCAAAAAATCCCATAGTTACAATATTATATTAGACTAAACAATAATTAAAGAAGAAAAAAGGTACTATGAAATGACAAAAGATATCATTCACAAAAAAAAGATGTAATATTTTTGTGCTAAGCAACTCTAGTGCCAAAGGAACTATTGATTTCTTTGGTGCTAATGAATCCAATTACAATACTGAAAATTAAGACAATTTTAGAAACATGTGATATACACATAGCAAAATGTGTCTTATATTAAAGAGTACATATCCTTCCATTGTGATATTTGACTGGATATTTGACTACAAATAACCTTACTAAATTATAGACACCAGAAATTTTTCCAGGCCTTATTTTCTGATTATAATCCAATAAAACTAGAAAGTAACAATAAAAAGAGAAGAAAAAGCTTAACTATTAGAAGGTATCCTGAATGTTAATGAGCTAAATGCCCCAATCAAAAGACACAGGGTATCAGAATGGATAAAAAAACAAAACCCATCTATATGTTGCCTACAAGAATCTCATTTTAAACCCAAAGACACCTCCAGATTTAAAGTGAGGGGGTGGAAAAGAATTTACCATGCTAATGGACATCAGAAGAAAGCAGGAGTGGCAATCCTTATATCAGATCAATTAGATTTTAAGCCAATGACTATAATAAGAGATGAGGAAGGACACTATATCATACTCAAAGGATCTGTCCAACAAGAAGATCTAAAAATTTTAAATATCTATGCCCCTAACGTGGGAGCAGCCAACTATATAAACCAATTAATAACAAAATCAAAGAAACACATCAACAATAATACAATAATCGTAGGGGACTTTAACACTCCCCTCACTGAAATGGACAGATCATCCAAGCAAAAGATCAACAAGGAAATAAAGGCCTTAAATGACACACTGGACGAGATGGACATCACAGATATATTCAGAACATTTCATCCCAAAACAACAGAATACACATTCTTCTCTAGTGCACATGGAACATTCTCCAGAATAGATCACATCCTCGGTCCTAAATCAGGTCTCAACCGGTATCAAAAAATTGGGATCATTCCCTGCATATTTTCAGACCACAATGCTCTGAAGCTAGAACTCAATCACAAGAGGAAATTTGGAAAGAACCCAAATACATGGAGACTAAACAGCATCCTTCTAAAGAATGAATGGGTCAACCAGGAAATTAAAGAAGAATTGAAAAAATTCATGGAAACAAATGATAATGAAAACACAACGGTTCAAAATCTGTGGGACACAGCAAAGGCAGTCCTGAGAGGAAAATATATAGCGGTACAAGCCTTTCTCAAGAAACAAGAAAGGTCTCAGGTATACAACCTAACCCTACACCTAAAGGAGCTGGAGAAAGAACAAGAAAGAAATCCTAAACCCAGCAGGAGAAGAGAAATCATAAAGATCAGAGCAGTAATCAATGAAATGGAAACCAAAAAAACAATAGAACAAATCAACGAAACTAGGTGCTGGTTCTTTGAAAGAATTAATAAGATTGAAAAACTCCAGCCAGACTTATCAAAAAGAAAAGAGAAAGGACCCAAATAAATAAAATCATGAATGAAAGAGGAGAGATCACAACTAACACCGAAGAAATACAGACAGTTATAAGAACATACTATGAGCAACTCTACACCAACAAATTTGACAATCTGGAAGAAATGGATGCATTCCTAGAGACATATAAACTACCACAACTGAACCAGGAAGAAATAGAAAACCTGAACAGACCCATAACCAGTAAGGAGATTGAAACAGTCATCAAAAATCTCCAAATAAACAAAAGCCCAGGGCCAGATGGCTTCCCAGGGGAATTCTACCAAACATTTAAAGAAGAACTAATTCCTATTCCCCTGAAACTGTTCCAAAAAATAGAAATGGAGGGAAAACTTCCAAACTCATATTATGAGGCCAGCATCACCTTGATCCCAAAACCAGACAAGGATCCCATCAAAAAAGAGAACTACAGACCAATATCCTTGATGAACACAGATGCAAAAATTCTCACCAAAATACTAGCCAATAGGATTCAACAGTACATTAAAAGGATTATTCACCACGACCAAGTGGGATTTATTCCAGGGCTGCAAGGTTGGTTCAACATCCGCAAATCAATCAATGTGATACAACACATTAATAAAAGAAAGAACAAGAATCACATGATACTCTCAATAGATGCTGAAAAAGCATTTGACAAAGTACAGCATCCCTTCCTGACCAAAACTCTTCAAAGTGTAGGGACAGAGGGCACATACCTCAATATTATCAAAGCCATCTATGAAAAACCACTGCAAGTATCATTCTCAATGGAGAAAAACTGAAAGCTTTTCCGCTAAGGTCAGGAACACGGCAGGGATGTCCATTATCACCACTGCTATTCAACATAGTACTAGAAGCCCTAGCCTCAGCAATCAGGCAACAAAAGGAAATTAAAGGCATCCAAATCGGCAAAGAAGAAATCAAACTATCACTCTTCGCAGATGTTATGATACTATATGTGGAAAACCCAAAAGACTCCACTCCAAAACTGCTAGAACTTGTACAGGAATTCAGTAAAGTGTCAGGATATAAAATCAATGCACAGAAATCAGTTGCTTTTCTCTACACCAACAACAAGACAGAAGAAAGAGAAATTAAGGAGTCCATCCCATTTACAATTGCACCCAAAACTATAAGATACTTAGGAATAAACCTAACCAAAGAGGCTAAGAATCTATACTCAGAAAACTATAAAGTACTCATGAAAGAAATTGAGGAAGACACAAAGAAATGGAAAAATGTTCCATGCTCCTGGATTGGAAGAATAAATATTGTGAAAATGTCTATGCTACCCAAAGCAATCTACACATGTAATGCAATTCCTACCAAAATACCATCCATTTTTTTCAAAGAAATGGGACAAATTATCCTAAAATTTATATGGAACCAGAAAAGACCTGGAATAGCCAAAGGAATATTGAAAAAGAAAGCCAAAGTTGGTGGCATCACAATTCCAGACTTCAAGCTCTATTACAAAGCTATCATCATCAAGACAGCATGGTACTGGCATAAAAACAGACACATAGATCAATGGAACAGAATAGAGAGCCCAGAAATAGACCTTCAACTCTATGGGCAACTCATCTTCGACAAAGCAGGAATGAATGTCCAATGGAAAAAAGACAGTCTGTTCAATAAATGATGTTAGGAAAATTGGATGGCCATATGCAGAAAAATGAAATTGGACCATTTCCTTACACCACACACGAAAATAGACTCAAAATGGATGAAGGACCTCAATGTGAGAAAGGAATCCATCAAAATCCTTGAGGAGAACACAGGCAGCAACCTCTTCGACCTCAGCCGCAGCAACATCTTCCTAGGAACATCGCCAAAGGCAAGGGAAGCAAGGGCAAAAATGAACTATTGGGATTTTATCAAGATCAAAAGCTTTTGCACAGCAAAGGAAACAGTTAACAAAACCAAAAGACAACTGACAGAATGGGAGAAGATATTTGCAAATGACATATCAGATAAAGGGCTAGTGTCCAAAATCTATAAAGAACTTAGCAAACTCAAAACCCAAAGAACAAATAATCCAATCAAGAAATGGGCAGAGGACATGAACAGACATTTCTGCAAAGAAGACATCCAGATGGCCAACAGACACATGAAAAAGTGCTCCATATCACTCAGCATCAGGGAAATATAAATCAAAACCACAATGAGATATCACCTCCCACCAGTCAGAATGGCTAAAATTAACAAGTCAGGAAATGACAGATGCTGGCGAGGATGCGGAGAAAGGGGAACCCTCTACACTGTTGGTGGGAATGCAAGCTGGTGCAGCCACTCTGGAAAACAGCTTGGAGGTTCCTCAAAATGTTGAAAATAGAACTACCCTATGACCCAGCAATTGCACTACTGGGTATTTACCCTAAAGATACAAACGTTGTGATCTGAAGGGGCACGTGCACCTGAATGTTTATAGCAGCAATGTCTACAATAGCCAAACTATGGAAAGAACCTAGATGTCCATCAACAGATGAATGGATAAAGAAGATGTGGTGTATATATACACAATGGAATACTATGCAGCCATCAAAAGAAATGAAATCTTGCCATTTGCGATGACATGGATGGAACTAGAGGCTATCATGCTTAGCAAAATAAGTCAATCAGAGAAAGACAACTATCATATGATCTCCCTGATATGAGGAAGTGGAGATGCAACATGGGGGGTTAAGGGGGTAGGAGAAGAATAAATGAAACAAGATGGGATTGGGAGGGAGACAAACCATAAGTGACTCTTAATCTCAGAAAACAAACTGAGGGTTGCTGGGGGGAGGGGGGTTGGGAGAAGGGTGGTCGGGTTATGGACATTGGGGAGGGTATGTGCTATGGTGAGTGCAGTGAAGTGTGTAAACCTGGCGATTCACAGACCTGTACCCCTGGGGATAAAAATATATGTTTATAAAAAATTTAAAAAATTTAATAAAAAAAAGCTTAACTATTAGAAATTAAGAAACACACTAAATCCTAAACCAGAGTAAAAGCAAACTAGAAAGTTACAACATACCACTTCATATTAAAATATATGAGATATAACTAAGGCTAAATATATATGAAAATTTACTCCTTCAATACTTTTATTACTAAAAATAAAAACTCAAATTAAGAAATTTAACATTATTAAATTTAATATTTCTAATTTTAAATATTAGAAAAATAATATGAAAATAACTCCATAGAAGGCAGGAGATATAAATTAATAAAGATAAAAGATTAAAATAATGAAATAAAGGGGCACCTGAGTGGCTCAGTGGGTTAAAGCCTCTGCCTTCGGCTCAGGTCATGATCCCAGGGTCCTGGGATCGAGCCCCGCATCGGGCTCTCTGCTCGGCAGGGACCCTGCTTCCTCCTCTCTCTCTGCCTGCCTCTCTGCCTACTTGTGATCTCTGTCTGTCAAATAAATAAAATCTTAAAAAAAAACCCCACAAAACTTAAAAAAAAAGAAATAAAAACTAACAAAAAGAAAAATTTAAAAACTGTAAAGACCCACTAAGTTTCATTAAAAGGAAAAGAAAACAAAAACAGATGAGATTAGCAATGAGAAATATACCACAGATACTGAATAGATTAAAAGAACTATAAGAGAATATTACATGTGATTATAAGATAATCAATTTGAAAGTCTAAGAGAACTATATGACTTCCTATAAAAATTTAAAGTACCAAAATTGATCCACCTAAAGTTAAAAAACACCCACTTGAACAGACCAATAACTGTATACTAGATTGAAAAGATAAAGAGCTCCCATTTGAAAAAAAAAAAAAAGATATGCCACAGAAGCATGTATTAAGACAAGATAGTTTTGTAATTGGGTTCTATTTAATCCTTAAAGACAGGTCATACATATGGTTATTTGTGTTATACCAAGCCACAGAAAAAGTATGTAAACTCCCTGATTCATTTTTGGAAGCTAACATAACTGTACTCTTAAAACCCAATAAATACAAACTATAGATATGATTATTGAAAAATAAATTTAACCTATAAAAAGGATTAATAGGAACTCTTTCTTTGCAACAAATCTATAAGAATAATATCAAGATTTCTGCTATCTAATTGCTCCATGGTACTGAGACAAGTTAGGAGAGAGCGCTCCACAGTGTCTGGGTAGGATATACCTAGGTCCAGCCAGGAGACCATTATCTGCATGAGTACTAGTGTGTGTTTCTAAGCTGAAACAAAGAAGCCAAATCTTCAGAAGATGGCAGTTATCACTGGGAAAGTTCAACTCATACAAAGTTTTCCTGACCTATTAGTTTTATCTTAGCTAAAACTTACACAGAACTTCATTGTTCAGGCATTGGCTAAGCACTCTTGCATTATTTTCTCATTTAATTTCAATATCCCCATAAGGTAGGTACTATTATCCCCATTTTGAAAATGATGAAACAGACTTTCCAGTGTCACACAACAAATGGCACAGCCAGGACTTGAATATGGATGTGAATCCCATTTAGAACCATTCTGTGTACACTCTCCCTAAACCCACCCCACTGTTCTTATCCCTACCATATTTGTATATGTTATTTATTTTGTCCAGAACATTTAACCAAAGCAATAATAGTAGTGGTAACCACAATAAAAGTTATTTTTAAAACAATGGCTGCCATTTATTGAGTGACAAATACGTTCCCAGCACTGTGCTAAGCATGAATATTATCTCATTAAATCCTCCTAACAAATCTATGAGGTAGCTATTAAGTCCATCATTCAACAAAACATGATGGACTGCATGTTCCAAAGGCACAGTGAAAAGATTTGCTTGGGCAGTGGTTGAGGAAAGAGTGGTTCACATCAGCATTCTCAAAAAGAATGTCCTGGTAAACAGAAGCTTATTTTATCAGCTTAAAATATTTCCTAATGAGAGTAAAAAAAGAAAAACCTCTCTAAAGTTTACATTTTTACCTTTAGTTTTACTATCATTAAAAGGTCATTAATCAAACTAAAAGAAACCGTTGAAAAGTCTTGATGGATTACCATTAAAATATTCCATATCTAGTCAGGAAGATATAAAGAATCAATTAATCTTAAAGAAAACACCACTTAACAAAAGAGAGACATCCATCTTATCTGACCTCATCAGTTATACCCTCACATAATTTTAGCATCTTCAGGTTAAGTTAGCAGTTACTAATACAAGAAAAGACAACACAGTATTATCAACTACTCTCTACTCTAAATATATAATTTTTTATTTTCCATGGATCTGATAAGTCCCTAAATAAATACTACTTGATCCTAGACAGCATTACTACACCTTAACTGTAGTATTAGTTTTGATAGATTTGGGGGAAAGGCACAGAGATTTTAATTCCACAGAGAAAATAAATGGAAGAAATACAACACTTCAAAAATGGTCAACTTTACATGGCTTATTGATACTTAACTAGTTTGAATAAAGAAACGTATCCTTTCAACTAAGAAACAAGAGTCTCTTTAAAAATCTGTCATTATTGGGGTGCCTGGGTGGCTCAGTGTGTTAAAGCCTCTGCCTTCAGCTCAGGTCATGATCCCAGGGTCCTGGGATCGAGCCCCATGTTGGGCTCTCTGCTCGGCAGGGAGCCTGCTTCCTCCTCTCTCTCTGCCTGCCTCTCTGCCTACTTGTGATCTCTGTCTGTCAAGTAAATAAAATCTTTTAAAAAAATCTGTCATTATAGAAAAGAGAATTCTAAAACATATTTTGATATCAATAGGACAAATTTGAATATGGCTTATATATTAAATTTCTTGATTGTGGTAATTTTATCACAGTTGTTTAGGAGAATGTCTTTCTTCTTAGGTGACACATACTAAAGTATTTTGGGGTGAAGTACCATAAAGTCTACTACTTTTAAGTGGTTTAACAGCAACAAAAGTGTAGAATATAGCAAAATATTTAAGAATGGTGACTCTGCATAAAGGGTATATGGCTTCTTTTAAACTTTTCTGAAGGATTATAATTTTTCAAAATAAAAATCTAAGAGAAGAAATGTGAAAAGAGAAAATTAACTGCCTTTGTATCTTGTGTTTTAGTAGCTAACATACAAGCCATTGAAATGCTTTCATTTTCCTATGTTCCCACATAATATTTATTCCTAACATTAATTAAAACCTACCAATGTACCAGGAAAAAGCACTATAAATAGATATAATGACCCAATATGGAAAACTCAGACAAATGCTATTTCTTTTAAGCTTAATTCAAAAATACTTAGGGAACACCACAGAACCTTGGTCTATTAATGTGATTTGGAGGGATACTCGGAACATTTTAGAGTATCTGCTGTATGCTGATGACACATGGATTCTTGTTTTTCCTATTCTTTACTTTTCATCATCTTTATAGACAACATGTAAAATCCCCAAGCCTGGAGAAAAGCAGTCTTCCCGTGAGCATGTAGGGCTCTCTCTTGGCCTCTACTGATTGACGTTCAGATGGCTGAAGAGGGTTAACATTCCCAAATTCTTGCATGAGGTAGGGTAAGGGAATTTCCCACCCCATGGTAAAGGATGGAAGCATCAAGAATTTTTAAAGCTCTCCAGGTGATTCCCATATGGAGCCAGTGATTCTCATTTGAGAACCAACGGTCTAGAGACTTGTTTCTTGGTGTGTCTGTGGATCAGCAGCATCCACATCATTTGAAAGCTTATCAGAAACTGAGAATCTTGGGCCTCACCCCAGACCCACTGAATCAGAATTTGCTTTTTAACAAGATCTCTGGGGGACTGGAAAACACACTGAAGTCTGAGTACGAGTACAATGATGCACAGGTAGAGGCTGATCTCATACTTTGATAATATTTGACATCCTTATCTACAGCCAGGCTATGACAGAAAACAGTTTCATCTTCAAAGAACTCAGTCTTCAACTTATAGATGTCCCATACTTCCAACTAAATAAATCTTTATAAGTCAAGTATCCTTCCCAGTTTCTCCTAGTAACTGCAGAGTCTAGTACAGTGCTTCATAGATCATGAGTATATTAAAAATGTCTCTTAATCATGCCAATAAAAATAACAATGCTTTGAAATTAGGAGCCATTGTTGATCAAAGGACTATAGATCACATGGTGAAACATAATACACCAAGCTTTCTTTGAAAATTTAGGAAATAACAGAAAAGAGAATAATACAATTAGATTTCTGATAAGTTCTCTGCAATCTGTGGATTTCTAGAAAACTAAAAATACAGTTCACTTTCCCCCTGCCACCACAGCTACCCAGTGCTGAATTATTTCTTTTAACCAAATACATTGAGAAGGCCTGCGGATGTTTACTACTTCATTCTTTTCTGTTTACTATAAAAGTGTAAACTGAAACTGTACTTCAAAGGAAAAAAAAAACAATTTTCTGAAGATACTGTTTAGAGAAAAGACAATGATAGGTGGAATAAATTACATAATATGTTTGATAGCAAACAAGTGATTTTTTTTTCAGCACAGGTGATTCATTAATTCAACTAATAGTGAAGAAAGGCCACATTGAGTAAAAGCTTTCCAAGGGTGATTATGGACATAGTAATAAGAAATTTTGCATTTGCTGCTTTGGGTTTGTTGTTGCTGTTGATGTACAGTACAGAGTTCTGAAACCTTTTCCCCACAGCACATTTGATACATATATCCAACCAAATAAATTACTATTCCCAGCTTGACTGCTTCTGGCAAGAATAAGAATTTCACTTGCCAACCCATGCCTGAGCCATAGTATGTATTTACTGAAAATATAAAAAATAGTTATCATTTAGTAGTGAAGGCTTAATATACGTTCAGCACGGCGTTAAGTATTTTCATGCTTTGTTTTACTCAAGTCTCAAATGGCCCTATGATGCTCATGTATTATCAGTCTCATTTTCCAGAAGAGAAACTGAGGCTTAGAAAGCTTAATTTAGTTGCTTTAACCCAGCCAACAGAGACCATGCTCTTCTCCTATAATACTTCTCACAGTCAGAAAGATTTTTCTCAGCAACATCTCTTGACCACAGCTGGAATTCTACAAAACATGCAGCCCGATCTATGGGGCTTCTGTACTTTCAGTTCATCCTCATCTTGCCCAAGAAGAAAACAATATTGGCAGGATCATCTCAACAGAAGGTGTCAGTACTTGGCATCAAGACTCTTTACAATGCTAGGGATTTCCAGGAAGGAGTCCGCTTCTTACTTACAGGCTCTACCTCTTAATTCCCCATACCTCTTGGTCCTATGGGAAGGAGATGGAGTGGAGGAAAAGTTGCAGAAATTGTTTATTAGGATAAGTCTCTTAACCAACACCATTCTATCAACAACAAAAACCCTAACTCCATGTATTGCTTTGGCATATTTAAATCATTGTATATTGTCAGAAATATATCTTTTGTCCAAGACTTAAACATATTATAATTTTGGGGGGGCACCTGGGTGGCTCAGTAGGCTAAGCATCCAACTTTTGATTTCAGCTCAGATCATGATCTGGAGATGGTAGGATTGAGCCCTGCAACAGGCTCCATGCTCAGCAGTAAGTCTGCTTAAGATTCTCTCTCCCTCTCCCTTTGTTCCTCCCCCCAACTCACACACTTTCTCTCTCTTTCAAATAATAAATAAATAAATCTTTTAAAAAACACCGTAACTTATTACATATATAGGAGTTCATTTCTTCCTATTTTTTTTAAAATTGCAGAATCCCTTACATTCCAAAGTCAGTTATGAGGGTAAGAGGACCTGCCTATCAAATGGATAAGAAAAAGGTTATTCATCACAAATAGAAAATACCCATTGAAATACAACCATATTTTAATCATTAGAGAAATCTTGTGATCTCCATATCTGGAAGTCTTATGAGCCTTATATTTAATATATACATGGTAATAGAACACAGAAATGCCCTCTCATATTCACTTCAAGGAAGAAACCATCTGGCAGCATGCCTCATAGTTTATTGAGCCACTCAGTATGTCTAACCTTCATATATGCTCAGCTTTAGGCAACAATATGTCTGCATATACCCATGCAACTAGGGAACTTCAACAGATGTCTATTTTGGACTGAAACTATAGAGTAAATGAAATCAAATTAAATACCTATGGAAAATTTTATCTCAAGCCAATCAATGTACATGTAAGCTCATTCTGAAATGAGTCGTGAGCAAATTGAGATTTCTTATCCTCTGAGAGGCTGCTGGTGTGCAAATACAGGATTTTGAAATTCTTTTCACCTAAAAATTGATAGCATTTCCAGAAGGAATGTGTCTGTTTGAACGGAATGACAATAAAAAACTGTCTTGGATCAGCAAAAACTGAGCTTGGTCCTTTTTCCACGTTTTTTAATCTTAGATATTATCCTGAGTTCAGCATGTTTGCATGTTAAATGGATGTTTGCAAAATGTTGTCATCCACTGGGAGCTAGGAGAATTCAACCTTGGCCCAATGTTAAATATATATACATATATACACATACACACATACATGTATATATCAGAAGAATTCTTCAAGTAAAATACCAATACTAGGTCTGAAAGTCAACATTTGTTCTCCAAATGTCCATATTGTCCATATGTATTTACTCAAATCTTCATTATTCTTAAATTTTTGAAAGGAAAGTGATGATGTTCTGCCATGCCATAATATTACAAAGCCTAAATTAATAAAATAGATAGCATGCTTAAATGAAAGAATTTGGAGACATCATGATTAGGAACACAAGCTCTGTGGATAGACCCTAACTGTCATTTGAGCTTGCTGTGTCTCTGGTTACCTGATTAGTAAAGTGGGGTAATTATAATTATCTCATAGGGTTAAGAGATTAAGTAAGATACCCTATGCCAAGTACTTAGTACATTGCCTGTCTCCATAGTAGTAAATGTAGAGTTATCAAAATATTCTTATCAACAATTTTAATTATAGAAAATGAATGACTGAATAGTGTCTCAGTGGTTTTTGTCACCTTCATGGGTAGTTAAGGGGATTCTGTAGACTAGCAGTTCAAAGGCTCTGAGACTCTAAGAAATTAGAAGACTTCTTGCCCCACTCTCACCTCACCCCATGGATGATCTGAAGAGATATTTAAAAGTCTAGGACTGTACTGGACTTTCAGTTTATATTTGTAATTCTAATCCAGTGCTCGTGAATATGGGTGTGGAGTACATTTATTTATTTATTTATTTAATTTTTTATTTTTTCAGCATAACAGTATTCATTATTTTTGCACCACACCCAGTGCTCCATGCAATCCATGCCCTCTACAATACCCACCACCTGGATCCCCCAGCCTCCCACCCCCCGCCCCTTCAAAACCCTCAGATTGTTTTTCAGAGTCCATAGTCTCTCATGGTTCACCTCCCCTTCCAATTTCCCTCAACTCCCTTCTCCTCTCCATCTCCCCTTGTCCTCCATGCTATTTGTTATGCTCCACAAATAAGTGAAACCATATGATAATTGACTTTCTCTGCTTGACTTATTTCACTCAGCTTAATCTCTTCCAGTCCTGTCCATGTTGCTACAAAAGTTGGGTATTCATCCTTTCTGATGGAGGCATAATACTCCATAGTGTATATGGACCACATCTTCCTTATCCATTCGTCCGTTGAAGGGCATCTTGGTTCTTTCCACAGTTTGGCGACCGTGGCCATTGCTGCTATAAACATTGGGGTACAGATGGCCCTTCTTTTCACTCCATCTGTATCTTTGGGGTAAATACCCAGTAGTGTATTGGCGGGGTCATAGGGAAGCTCTATTTTTAATTTCTTGAGGAATCTCCACACTGTTCTCCAAAGTGGCTACACCAACTTGCATTCCCACCAACAGTGTAAGAGGGTTCCCCTTTCTCCACATCCTCTCCAACACATGTTGTTTCCTGTCTTGCTAATTTTGGCCATTCTAACTGGTGTAAGGTGGTATCTCAATGTGGTTTTAATTTGAATCTCCCTGATGGCTAGTGATGATGAACATTTTTTCATGTGTCTGATAGCCATTTGTATGTCTTCATTGGAGAAGTGTCTGTTCATATCTTCTGCCCATTTTTTGATATGATTGTCTGTTTTGTGTGTGTTGAGTTTCAGGAGTTCTTTATAGATCCTGGATATCAACCTTTTGTCTGTACTGTCATTTGCAAATATCTTCTCCCATTCCGTGGGTTGCCTCTTTGTTTTTTTGACTGTTTCCTTTGCTGTGCAGAAGTTTTTGATCTTGATGAAGTCCCAAAAGTTCATCTTTGCTTTTGTATCCTTTGTCTTTGGAGACATATCTTGAAAGAAGTTGCTGTGGCTGATATCGAAGAGGTTACTGCCTATGTTCTCCTCTAGGATTCAGATGGATTCCTGTCTCACGTTGAGATCTTTTATCCATTTTGAGTTTATCTTTGTGTACGGTGTAAGAGAATGGTCGAGTTTCATTCTTCTGCATATAGCTGTCCAGTTTTACCAGCACCATTTATTGAAGAGACTGTCTTTTTTCCACTGTATATTTTTTCCTGTTTTGTCGAAGATTAATTGACCATAGAGTTGAGGGTCCATATCTGGGCTCTCTACTCTGTTCCACTGGTCTATGTGTCTGTTTTTATGCCAGTACCATGCTGTCTTGGTGATCACGGCTTTGTAGTAAAGCTTGAAATCAGGTAACGTGATGCCCCCAGTTTTATTTAAAGGGGAACAGAGGGTTATCCACTAGAGGACATTTTCTCAGAAACCTGGACAGTCAAAGCCAAATCAGTATAGTTCAAGTGTGATGCAACAGAAAAACTTCACCCAAGTTTTAGGCCTACTGGAATTATAATCTATTTAGTTTTGAAAATCAGAATCAAGATTTCAAAGACACATTAATTAGAGTCAAACCATAAAATTCCCAAGACCCCCCCCAAAATAATCTACTTATAATCTTTTACACACCATCATGTTTAAGAATTTGTTAAAAAGTTTGCCTTGCTATCATATGTTCCATTTGGCAATAGTTTTGTCAGGTCCAGTGAAATCCCTATTCACTACATTTTAGAGCTTTTAAATATGGCTGTTTTAAATGTTTTTGTAGCTACAACTGGTGGCAATGTGCTGATAAAAAGTCATTCAGGAAAGCAAGTCCAAGAATATGGTTGCCATTGATATCCTCTCCAGGCCAGGTGTGTGGATCAAATGTCAAGCTACACTGGCAGGTCTGATGCATAATTAATAGACACTTGGACATTTAGCTCTTGGCAGCATGGAACTAAATAAAGAAAATTAAGCACAATTTTAAAAGCTTACCATGTGCTCCATTCCACAGGTTTCTATTGCCGAGACTACAGGATAAGTGGTTCTGGGCTATCTTCTCCCTTCTACCTGCTGCCAAACAAAATTAAATAATGTTACTTTCCTATTTGTCAATACTGTACAGTTTACAAAGTACTTTCATATGCAACGCTCATTCAACCTTCACATCCACATGAAATGGTGTTTATGCAACTCTGAAGAAAAGCATTACTATTCATATTTTAAGAGCTAAGAAAGGTGAAGAGCCCTACGCAAAAATACAGAGATAAACAATAAACTTAGAACTTTCTCTTAAAGTGTCCCAATGATTAGAGCACCAACAAAAACTAAGACTGCTCTGGGACACATCAAACACCTGGAAAACTATGGCTTACACCATGGTGACCAGACTAGCTCCAGAGGTGCCAGGAGATAAGACTTGGCATGGAATGGGCTCCAGAAGCCCACTCTTCTAATTAGTACCAGTGGACTATGGGCTGGCTCTTGAAATCTGGAAGGAAGAGGGGATATACATTCTGGGGTATAATGTTCAATTACAATGGTATATTCTAATGGATGGAACTGAGAGTATTTCTAATATCGTCAGAGTTAAAAATTCTGATACTGTCAACTAAAAAAAAAAAACAAAACAAAACTCCAGCATCTGCTTTTGCTTATATGTGGCTAGATTTCAAATATTTCCAAACCATATGTGGATTTAACATGGATTTGATGATACTGTGTAGCTGCTTTTTGATTTCTTGGTTGATTTTTTATGTTTTTTGCTTATTGGAAGGAGAACATGAAAGATCAAATGAAAAGAACTGTTGCCAGAAAAATGTTTAGTCCATCTTTCTTTTTAAAACATTGGATTCATGAACTCAATCTTTTATTGAGATTTTAACTTCCTGGTGTTTTTACTTAATATTTCTGTGTGTGTGTGTGTGTGTGTGTGTGTGTCTGTGTATACATACATATATACATATATATTAAAGACTATAAATTATTTTCATAATCTCATCCATAAATGACTTAATACATGACAGGTATGTACTTTTATATATAAAATGGCCAATCAATGTCAGAATTATTAGTTTTCTGAACAATAGAGAAAGAATCCTGGGATCTATTAGGAATAGAGTTGCATGCAATCAATAGCCCTACTCTATTTCTATAACATATCCCAACAATGCAGAGACAATAGGAAATAAAAACTTTAAGTTATATTTGATTAGACCAAGATATCAGACTCCAAAATATCTGTAAACACTGCCAAAGCAACTGAGTTAACACAGAATCCTCATGGAAGGAAGCAGAGTGAAGCCCAGCAGAAAGAGAGACCAGCAGAGGCAGATATCAGAAATTAAGAAACAAACAAGCAAAAACACTTCCTAAGCTCAGAGACACATTCTGAAGGGCAGAAGCTGTATTTCTTGCTATATTCCATTTCTGAATGGGAAGGTACAATAATGGAGTTGAGCTGAATATCAGAAGAAGCCCCACTGAACCTAGCTCATTCAGAAAAACAGAGGAACCATAGATAGCTAAGGAAAAAAAAGTTATATTTGTAGGAGGCTTAGTGTCATCTAAGGAGACAACAATCTTTCTTTTGTGAAAACCATCTTCTTAGATGGTGGAAGATCATCCTGACCTCTTCTCACCTAAGGAAAATTCTGCAAAGGACTGATACAGGAAAATTCAATACATTCCAGGAGGAATGTATCTTTGTATAACAAAAGACTTCGTATGTCTCTTTGTATAAATCAAAATTTGATACATTCAATGAGGAAAATTAAATAAATTCAGTAAGTAGCACAGCATCAATACAAAGAGGCTATAAGAATGAGGAGTAAAGGGGTGCCTGGGTGGCTCAGTGGGTTAAAGCCTCTGCCTTCAGCTCAAGTTATGATCCCAGGGTCCTGGGATCGAGCCCCACATTGGGCTCTCTGCTCTGCAGGAGCCTGCTTCCTCTTCTCTCTCTGCCTGCCTCTCTGCCTACTTGTGATCTCTGTCAAATAAATAAATAAAATATTTTTTTTAAAAAAAGAATGAGGAGAAAAGCAGCAAACTTTATTAATAGACAAAAACACTGGCACAGACCACATAAAGTTATAAATAACAAGGTTTGCCACAAAATAATAAAAATAATCTTCCCTACAAGAAAACTCACAAAGGAGAAATGCCAGGTCTAAAGAAGAATATGTTGAAGCAGAGGAGATGAAGCTGAGAAAAGAAGCAAAGATATAAAATAAAACTATAATAGAAATTAAAATAAGACTGAAAAAAGATTAAGGACAAAACATTATGGAAAACATAAAAGGGATAGAGAAGACAAAATGAGAACAGCAAATACAGTAAAATAAAAACAAAGAACTAAAAGGGATTGCAGAAAAAAACGAGAGCTATAGATGATAGGTATAGAAGATCCAACATACACATAACTGGAACCCCTAAGAAGAAAATCTAAACCACAGAAAAAGAGCAACTGTTTAAAGATATAATTCAAGTAAACTCTATATAGAAAGGTCACAGAGTGTGCTAGGATGAATTTACCCAAAATAGTCAACATGGAGACCTAATCTAGTATATCTACTTGTCTTTAAAGATAAGAAAGAACCCAGTGAGCAATTAGGCAAAAAGAGCAAATATGTTGTAATGAAGGAAATAATCAGGGTGAACTTGGGTTTTCCCAGAGTATCATTTATCACCAAGAAAACAACATAATCTAGAAAATACTCAAGTAAAGAAAGCAAGAGCTGAAGATTTAACATCAAACCAAAGGAGAGTTTAAATTTACAGGCTACAGATACCAGATTACAACATGCAATGATTCAGGGACTATTGTTCCCATACCTTCTTGACTAACCTTCTAGAGACAAATGACTGGCCATGAGCTTTAATACATTTAACTATTGAACCACGACTAAAGCACATTTGGAGATTAGAGTGACATAAGAGAATGTAAATACTTTATTCCCTAACAGGGAAGAAATTATACCATGAATAGAAATAGGAAGAAAAATAGGAAAGAAAGTAGGAAAGTAAGAACACAAATTCCCTTATGTGTAATATCTAGAGTAGATGTATTGCATTTAAAGATAACATGTTAGATAATATCCATATAAAGAATTGATAATATAAACATAAGTTCTAAAGTTAAATGATGGAGAAAAGGTAGGGAAAAGAGGAAAAATAGTAAAGATTTTTATTTCATCATTGCTCATTTAAGGCATCTCATAAAGAACTAAGACTATTAAATGAAACTATATTTGCAAAAGTAATAGAATAAAACTTCAAACCTTTCCTAATATCAATAGAATCACTTAGAGAAAGAAAAATGAAGAAAACAAAACACATACCTTATGCTACACTGCCTTTTCTCTCTCAGCCTGTACCTCTACTTCCTTACAAGCAATAGAAGAAGAGAAGACTCAGGCCTGATTTGCAGATAGCTCTGCAGAATACACAGGCACCAACCAAGTGTGGACAGCTGAAGCACTACAGCCCCCTTGTGAGACAGCTCTGAAGAACAGTGGTGAGGAGAAATCCTCTTGGCAGGCAGAACTTTGAGAAGTGCACCTGGTTGTTCACTTGGTAAGGAGAAATTGGGCAGATGTGTAATTATATACAAATTGACAGGCTGTGGCCAATGGTTTGGTTATTTGGTCAGGAATTTGGAAGGAACATAATTGGAAAATTGGTAACAAGGAAATGTGGGGAGAAGGTATGTGAATAAAACTCTCTGAATGGGCCAAAATCTCCATGAAGATAGTTGTGTCCTGTGTGAATGCTCATTAAAGGGTGACCTCAGCAGAAGAAGATTTTAATAATTAAGTGGACTAGATGACTATCCTATGGATGCCAGTTAGTCTCCTTCTCCATTCACCCCTGTTACTGTCCAATGAGCTCATGGACAAAGTGGCCATGGTGGCAAAGATGGAGGTTAATCATAAGCTCAATATCATGGACTTTCACTCACCAAGGCTGACTTGGCCATGACCACTGCTGAGTACCCAATCTGCCAACAGCAGAAACTAACATTGAGTACCCCAAATGACACCACTGCCTGGGGTGATCAGCTAACTATCTGGGGACAGGTTGATTATACTGTACAGTACCCATTATGGAAGGGACACTGATTTATTCTTACTGAAACAGATATTTACTCTTGATACGGATTTGCCTTTTCTGTACACAATACTTCTGCCAAAACAGAATGCCTAATCCACCAGCATGGAATTGCGTACAGAATTGCTTCTGGCCAAAGAACTCACTTCATAGCAAAAGATGTGAGACAATGGCCTATGTTCATGGAATTCACTGGTCTTACCATGTTCCCTACCCTCCTAAAGCAGCTGACATGATAGAATGGTAGAACAGCCTTTCAAAGATTCAGTTATAGCATGAGCTACATGGCAATACATGGTAGAGCTGAAACAAGGTTCCCCACAAGGCTACATATGCCCTGAATCAGCATCCAATATATGGTGCTCTTTCTCCCATATCTAAAATTCAAGGGGCAGGAATGGAAGTGGCACCACTCACTGTTAACCTTAGTGACCTACTAGCAAAATCTTCCTATTTCCACAATCTTATGCTCTACTGGCCTACAGTCTTAGTTCCAAAGAGGGGAATGTTTTAGGAGACACAACAATAATTTCTGGAAATTAAGATTTAAATTAAGACATTGGTCTTTTCATGCCCTTGGACACAGCCTCAGACTGAAACTTACACCATTAAGTCTCCTTGTTGTCAGGCCTTCAAACTCAGACTGGAATTTATACCATCAATTCTCTTATTCTCAGGCCTGCAGACTCAGACTGGAACCATGCCATTAGCCCTCCTGGGTCTCCAGCTTGCCAAATGCAGATCTTGGAACTTGCCAACCCGCGTAATCACATGAGCCAATTCCTCATTATAGATAGACAGAGATGGGGATATAGATATATAGATATAAATAAATAGAGATATAATCTCCACCCTACTGGTTCTTTCTTCTGGAGAACCCTGGCTGGTACAGATTGAAGAACTAAGAATAACCAAAGTTATAATTAAAAAAGTAACAGTGAGGACAAAACTGCAAGGTTTTCCTTTTTGTTGTTCAAGTTTGGTTGACATACAATGTTATATTAGTTTCAAGTGTACAACATAGTGATTTGACAATTTTATTCATTACACAGTACTTATCATGTAAATGTAGTTACCATTTGCCCCCATACAAAATTATTACATACAAAATTATTACATTTTTATTACATTTATTAAGCATCTGACATTGGCTTAGGTAATGATCCTGGAGTCCCAGGATTGAGCCCAGCATTGGGCTCCCTGCTCAGTGGGGAGCCTGCTTTTCCCTCTCCCTCTACTCCTCACCCAATTATGCACTCTTGCTCTCTCTCAAATAAATAAAATCTTTTTTTTAAAAAATAAAGAAATAAAAGATATATGCTACATTGCTAAATGTAAGTAGGCTTCAGATTAGATTATTATATCCACTCTATACTGTCTTCAAAAGAAACACCTAAAATAAAATAATCCAGAATAGCTAATCATAGAAGAATGGCATACCAGGCAAATGAAAGAAGAGGAGGAAGAGGAAGAAGAAGGAGGAGGGGGAGAGGAAGAGAAGGAGGAGGAGAAGGAAAAGAAGAAGGAGAAAAAGGAGGAGGAGGAAGAGGAGGAGAAGGAAGTGGAGGAGGAGGAGGAGGAACAGGGGAGCCACAACATTTTATTTTAATAAAATAAAGCCAAGGATTTACAAAATAAAAGATATAAAATATGGGGTGCCTAGGTGGTACAGGTGAATCTTGGTTTTGTCTCAGGCTGTGATCTCAGAGTAGTGAGATTGAGCCCTGAGTCAGGTTCCAGCTCAGCCAGGGTGTGCCCAGGATTCTCTTTCCTTCTCCTGCTGCTCCCCCCGCACTCTTGTGCACACATACTTGTGTACAACTGTGTGTTCTCTCTCAGATAAATATAAATCTTCTTTAAAAAAACGTTGTAAAATATGACACCATATACCTAAAATGTGGCAGGGAGAAGAGTAAAGAATGGATTCAGACTTAAGCAACCATCAACTTAATGTAGACCATTATATGGATAAGATGTTATATATAATGTAATGATAACCAGCATTAGATACGCTTAAAAAAATAAAGAGAAAGGAATCCAAATATATCCTAAAGAAAGTCAGAAAACTGTGTGAGGAAAGAGCAAGAGAAGAATGGAAGAGAAGAATTACAAAAAGAATAATAAAACAAGTAACAAAATGGCAATAAGTACCTATCAATAATTACTTTGAATATAAATGAACTAAATGCTCTAATCAAAACCAGGGTCATAGAACGGATAAAAAAGCAAAACCCGCCCTATATGTTGCCAACAAGAGATTCATTTCAGATCTGAAAACATGCAGCTTGAGAGGGAAGGGATGGAAAAGCATTTATCATACAAATAGAAGTAAAAAGAAAGCCAGGGTAGCAATATTTACATCAGACAAAATAGACTTTAAAACAAAGACTATACAGGAGAAAAACAAGGACTAATTAAAGAGAACAATCCAACAAGAAGATACAACAATCATAAATATTAATGTATCCAACATGGGAGCACCCAAATACATAAAGCAGCTAATAACAAACATAACAAAATTAATTAATAATAATGCAACAATAGTATAGGACTTTAAGACCTCACTTACATCAATGGATAGATCATCCAAACAGAAAATCAACAAGGAAACAATGGCTTTGAATGACACATTGGATCAGATGAATTTAACAGATTTATTCATAACATTCCATCCTAAAAAGCAGAATACATGTTCTTCCCTTGTGCACATGGAACATTCTCCAGAACAGATCACACATTAGGCCACAAACAAATCTCAACAAATTCAAAAAGACTGAAGTCATACCATGCATCTTTTATAACCACAATGCTATGAAACTAAAAACAAGAAAAAAATCTGGAAAGAACACAAATACATGGAGGTTAAATAACATGCTGTTAAATAATGAATGAGTCAAGCAAGAAATCAAAGAAGAAATCCAAAAAAATGCATGGAGACAAATGAGAAGGAAAACTCAATAGTCTGAAATCTTAGGGATATAGCAAAAGCTGTTCAAGAAGCAAGAAACATCCCAAATAAACAACATAAACTTACACCTAACGGAGCTATTAAAAGAACAACAAATAAAACCCAAAGCCACTAGAAGGAAAGTAATAATGAAGAGTAAACCACAAGTAAACAAAATAGAAGCTTAAAAAAAAAGAAAAAAAAGAAAAAGGAAAAAAGGAACAGATCAATAAATTCAGGAGCTGGTTCTTGGAAAAGATCAACAAAGTTAATAAACCTCTAGCCAGATTTGTAAAATATAAAAGAAAGCAAGAGAGAAAGAGAGAGAGAACACAAATAAATAAAATAAAAAATAAAAGAGGAGAAATAACAACCAATACCACAGAAATATAAAGGATTAGAAGAGAATATTATGAAAAATTACATGCCAACAAATTGGACAACCTAAAAAAAATAGATAAATTCGTAGAAACATATAACCATCCAAAACTGAATCAGGAAGAAATAGAAAATTTGAACAGACTGATTACCAGCAATGAAACTGAATCAGTAATCAAAAACTCCCAACAAACCAAAGTCCAGGACTAGATTGATGGCTTCACAAGTGAATCCTACCAAACATTTAAAGAAGAGTTAATACCAATACTCTGGTTTCTCTTCAGATCGTGTAAATTTTTCACTTTTTACTAAAGAAGAATTAGTAGCTATTCTTCTCAACTGATTCCCAAAGAAGAGTAGAAGAAAGAAAATTTCCAAATTTATTCTATGAGGCCAGCATTACTCTGATACCAAAACCAGAAAAAGAAATTACAAAAAAAGAGAACTACAGGCCAATATCTCTGATGAACATAGATGCAAAAATCCTCAACAAAATATTAGCAAACCAGACCCAACAATACAATAAAAAAAAAAAAATTCACCACTATCATGTGAGATTTGTTCCTGGGCTGTAAGGGTGTTCAATATTTGCAAATCAATCAATGTGATACATCACATTAATAAGAGAAAGGATAAAAACTTTAAGATGATTTTAATAGATACAGAAAAACCATCTGACAAAATACAACATCCATTCATAATTTAAAAAAAAAACCCTCAACAAAGTAGGTTTACAGGGACTATAACTTAACATAATAAGGCGATATATGAAAAACCCACAGATAACATCATACTCAATGAGGAAAAACTGACGCTTTTCCTCTAAGATCAAGAACAAGACGAGGATGTCCACCCTCACCATTTTTATTCAACACAATACTAGGATTTGTAGCAATAGCAATCAGAAAAAAAAGAAAAGAAAAAGTATCAAAGTTGGTAAAGAAGAAGTATAACTTTCACTATTTGCAGATGACATGATATTATATACAGAAAACTATAAAGATTCTATCAAAAAACTACTAGAACTGATAAATGAATTCAGTAAGGTTGGAGGATACAAAATAATATACAGAAATCCATCCATTCCTATACACTAATAATAGAGAAGCAGAAAGAGAAATTGAGAAAATGATTCAATTTACAATTACACCAAAACTAATAAAATCCCTAATAAACTTAACCAAGTAGATGAAAGACCTGGACTCTGAAAACTATAAAACACTGATGAAAGAAACTGAAGACAACACAAACAAATGGAAAGATACTCCATGCTCATGGAATGGAAGAATAAATATTATTAAAATGTCCATATTACCCAAAGCAATCTACAGATTTAATGCAATCTTTATCAGAATATCAACCTCATTTTTCATGGAACTAGAAAAAATAATCCTAAAATATGTATGGAACCACAAAAGGCCCTGAATAGCCAAAGCAATCTTGAAAAAGATGAACAAAACTGGAGGTATCATAATCTCAGATTTCAAGATGTATTACAGAGCTGCAGTAATCAAAACAACATAGTCCTGGCACAAAAACAGAACATAAACAGAAAAACAAATCAATAGAACAGAATAGAAAATCCAGAAATAAATCCATGATTATATAGTCAATTAATCCTTGACAAAGGAGGTAAGAAAATACAATTTGAAAAAGACAATCTCTTCAAGAAATGATGTTATAGTGTTGGGAAAACTGGATGCAAAAGAATGGAACTGGACCAATTTCTTATACCATACACAAAAATAAACTCAAAATGGATTAAGGACATAAATGCGGACTTAAAACCATAAAAATCCTAGAAGAGAGCACAAGCAGTAATTTCTCTGACATCAGCCATAGCAACATCTTTCTAGATATGTCTCCTGAGTCAAGAGAAATAAAGGCAAAAATGAACTATTGGGACTTCATCAAGATAAAAAGCTTTTGCACAGTCAACAAATATAAAAGACAGCCAACAGAATGGGAGAAGATATATGCAAATGTCTTATCAGATAAAGAGATAGTGTCCAAAATCTATAAAGAACTTATCAAACTCAACACCCAAAGAACAAATAATCCAATCAAGAAATAGGCAGAGGACATGAACAGACATTTCTGCAAAGAAGACATCCAAATGGCCAACAGACACATGAAAAACTGCTCAACATCACTCAGCATCCCAGAAATACAAATCAAAACCACAATGAGATACCACCTCATACCAGTCAGAATGGCTAAAATTAACAAGTCAGGAAACTATAGATATTGGCAAGGATGCAGAGAAAGGTGAACTCTCCAACATGTTGGTGGGAATGCAAGCTGATGTAGCCACTCTGGAAAACACTATGGAAGTTCCTCAAAAAAGTTGAAAACAGAGCTACCCTACAACCCAGCAATTGCACTACTGGGTATTTACCCCAAAGATACAAATGTAGTGATCTGAAGGGGCACATGCATCCCAATGTTTACAGCAGTAATGTCCACAATGGCCAAACTACGGAAAGAGCCCAGATGTCCATTGACAGATGAATGTATAAAGAAGATGTGGTATAGATATGCAATGGAGTACTACGTAGACATCAAAAATGAAATCTTGCTATTTGCAATGGCATGGATGGAAGTAAAGGGTGTTATGCTAAGCAAAATAAGTCAGTCAGAGAAAGACAATTATCATATGATCTCACTGATATGTGGAATTTGAGAAATAAGGCAGAGGATCATAGAGAAACAGAGGAAAAATGAAACAAAATGAAACCAGAGAGAGAGAGACAAGCCATAACTGAGTCAATCTCAGGAAACAAACTGAGGGTTGCTGGAGGGGAGGGGCGTGGCAGGGATGGGGTGGCTCGGGGATGTACATTGGGGACGGTATGTGCTGTGGTGAGCACTGTGTATTGTGTAAGACTGATGAATCACAGACCTGTACCCCTGAAACAAATAATACATTATATGTTAATAAAAATTTTAAAATGTTGGAGGCTACGGCATGGATGGAGTTGTGGATCAAACCAGGCCCTGACTTGTGTCTCCTTTAAAGTCCGGACACCTTGATAAGAAGTCAAGGACAGGAAAGTTGAGTAACACTGAGAAAGGGTCTGTGTCGTCTGCTATGTGTCGTGCGTTCGCCTACGTGACTTCCCACACGCTCTCCCTACAGAAGAGAACAATGTGGTCAGGGTCATGAATTCTTAGTTGGTCCTTGTTGTTCCTGTACCTCCCATAACCCACTCCCTGGTTGATTGTCTTGCTAATGGCATTAGCCGGGACTACCTGGCATCACGAGATTTGCTTGTAGTTAATGTAAACTTGTTATAGGAACTTGCGGTCATCTGACTAGATACTGATGTATTACTCCTTCTATTGTGGTCTGCCTCATAAATGCTTGTAGGATGTGGAATAAAATCGGTACTGTTGGACATCATCCTCAGTGCTCCTCCTGCCCCCATCTCTTTGTCTCTTAATTTCTTTTCACCATCCTTTTACCCTCATGTTTCCTGGTCTATTTGTCACGCCGGCTGCGACAAAAAAATAATAACAAAAATTTAGAATTTTAAAAAAGATTTAAAAAGAAGTCAGAAAACAAAAACTGAAGCCTGGTGCTTTGAAGAAAGTCAACTAAGCAGATAAACTACTGGCTAATTCAGTCAAGAAAAGAAGTGAAAAAAATGTGCTAATAAATTAGTACTAAGGGAGAAATAACCACAAAAATTTTTTAAAAAAGACCTAATCTTGTGAAAGTTGTCTTTCTCCGATTGACTTATTTCGCTAAGAATGATACCCTCTAGTTCCATCCACGTCATTGCAAATGGCAAGATTTCATTTCTTTTGATGGCTGCATAGTATTCCATTGTGTATATATACCACATCTTCTTTATCCATTCGTCTGTTGATGGACATCTAGGTTCTTTCCATAGTTTGGCTATTGTAGACATTGCTGCTATAAACATTCGGGTGCATGTATTCACAGACCTGTACCTCTGGGGATAAAAATGTATGTTTATAAAAAATAAAATTAAAAAAAAAGAGAGAAAAAAAAAGACCTAATCTTAATAAACTGGACTATTTTCTCAGGAACAAGAAGACCAAAACTGACCTTAAAAAAGATATAAAATAAACAGCGCAATTTCCATAGAAGAAACAGAGAAATTCATCAAAGAGCTACTGCTGCCTCCTGCCCATTTTCCCTGGCCAAAACTCCAAGTAGAAATAATTTCTCAGGGGAATTCTATAAGACTTTCACAAAACAGATATTTCCAGTGCTATTTAAAATGTTTTAGAATATAGATAAAGAATTTCAGTTTCTTTTTTGAAGTAAGCAGGACATTGATGGTAAAATCTAAGAAAGCATGTAAAAAAGAAAAGTCTTTTCTCCTGTATTAATATTGAAGAAAGTTCTTAAATAAGTTCAAAAGCACATTTAAAAATAATGCATCATTTCCAAGTAGAATTTATTACAAGTGTGCAAAGGAGGTTTGATATTAAATCTTAAATAATTAATATTAACTTAATATTAAATCTATTAATCTATATATATGATCTCTCAATTAGTAGGCATAAGAAAAAGAATCATGGGAGCACGTGGATGGCTCAGTTGGTAGAGCATCCAACTCTTGGTTTTAGCTCAGGTCATGATCTTATGGGTCACAGGATCAAGTCCCATATCAGGCTCCCACTCAGTGGGGAATCTGCTTGAAGATTCTCTCCCTCTAATCTTCCCCCCACTCACAGTTGCTCTCTCAAATAAATAATTCTTAAAAAAAAAAAGAAAAAATCATAAATTATTTTCATATGTATTAAAAAGACATTTGACCAAATTCAAAATCCATTCTTCATGAAATTCTTAAGAACATACTTATCAATGGATAATTCTTTAAATGTTAGAATATTTTTATTCCAGCCCCCAATCAGTATTACGTTTAAGGCGGAAACACAAGAGCATACCCACTTAGGAACAAGGCAAGAATGGTCCTATCACCACTATGATTTAACATTATACCAGAAGTACTAGCCAATGCAATTGTACAAGAGAAAGAAATTAGAGATAGGGAAATTACAAAGGAGATAAAGTTATCACTATATGCAGTTCATCTGATAAAAAACTTAGAAAACCCAAGGAAGTCAACTGAAACATTACAACAAACAAGAAATTCGGCAGGAGGTACAAAATTAATATATAAAAAGTTTCATATACACAATCAATATTAATTGAAAACATGATGGAAGGAAAGATCCCATTTCTAGAGGAAAAGATTAAAAGTAATGTTCAAGACCATATAATCCAATGGAAAAAAAATATTAAAATGTTCTCTGAGAGACTAAAGGAAGTCTTAAACAAATGGAAAAGCATTTTGGATAGAAAGACTCATTATCATAAAGATGTTGATCCTCCCTAAGTTAACTTATAAATTTAATGTAATTCCAATAAAAATAAAACCCAAGTTGTTTTTTTTTTTTTCAGAACTGGAGTTTAAAAGTATTGATCATAAAATTCATTTGGAAATATAAACACAAAGTTTATAAAATCTCACAAAAGGAGAGTACTGAAGGGGGTATTTGTGTGTCAGACAAAGCCTTAGTAGTTAACAAAGTATAGTACTCACACACAAACAGGCAAAAAGACACATGCAATAGGATATGTAGTCAGAAACAGACCTAAATACATATGGAACTTTAGTATTAATAAATATGATATCTCAAATCACTGACAAAAAGAAGCACTATCAATGAGCTATCTGGGAAAAAGCAGGAAGCCATGTAGAGAAAAAATATGGCTTGATCTATACTTAACATTGCAACCCAAGATAAATCCCAAATGGGCTAGAAATTTATACTATAGATACAAACACGTAAGAATAAAATGACATTTTAAAAGTACTCATTGAAGCACTAAAGCAACATATCGGCAATAACCTAAAGGCTCACAGACTGGTTAAATGCATTAAAAATATACCTTTAAAATGGAATATGATGGCTTTGTGTTAAAAAAAGGATATTTTGGGGTGCCTGGGTGGCTCAGTGGGTTAAAGCCTCTGCCTTCGGCTCAGGTCACGATCCCAAGGTCCTGGGATTGAACCCAACATCGGGCTCTCTGCTCAGCAGGGAGCCTGCTTCCTCCTCTCTCTCTCTGTGCCTGCCTCTCTGCCTACTTGTAATCTCTGTTTGTCAAATAAATAAATAAAATCTTAAAAAAAAAAGGATATTTTGGGGTGCCTGGGTGGCTCACTGGGTTAAGCCTCTGCCTTCGGCTCGGGTCATGATCTCAGGGTCCTGGGATCGAGCCACACATCAGGCTCTCTGCTCAGTGGGGAGCCCCTCTCTCTCTGCCTGCTTCTCTGCCTATTTGTGATCTCTGTCTATCAAATAAATAAATAAAATCTTTTTTTAAAAAGGGTATTTTATATGAACATATTATACCAAAAGACCTCCAAACTAAAACAAGTGAAAAGAGTAAGAAGCAACAGGGCGCCTGGGTGGCTCAGTCGGATAAGTGGCTTCCTTCAGCTTAGGTCATGGTTCAGGGGTCCTAGGATGGACTCCCACATTGAGCTCCTTGCTCAGCGGGGAGCCTGCTTCTCTCTCTCCCTCTGCAGGTCTTAAAAACAGTTTTGGAATTTTCCCCACATCTATTCTTCTTTACTAAAAGAACTCTCCACATCCATCAAATTTTGGCTAGGCTAATGGCCACTACAGTGAGAAATGGTATTTTCCAGGTTCCCTTAATTCTTAGTGAGGCTTTGAGTCTTGGCTCTAGTTATTAGGTTTTAGTAACAAGTTCTGCTTCATGTCCTTGAAAATGAAGTTGTTTTCTCTTTTTCCTTCCTATGGCCTGGAACATGGGTATAGTGCAGTGCAGATGAAGACAACTGGAACAAACAGCTTGGGGCCAGAGAGAAAAGGCAATGGAGAAGATGGCAGAGCCATCCCACCTACGAGGGTCCCTAAATGACTTTGTAGAGCATGGCACAATTACTCATCTCGAGCTATTATATGAGACAGACAGAAGTTCTAAAATATTTAAGCCACTGCACTTGGAGTCACTTTTTTAAAATGGCAACACTTACTGGTAGGGTTCTTAGTTGCAGGATCTATTTTGCTGAAAACAAAATCCCCTCTACTTAGTTTAAGGAGAAAGGGATTTACTACAGCTCATTACATAGCTTATGGAACTCTTTGGAAGGGCAAGGAAATAATTTTGGATTACATACTGTTGAGAGCAATGTTGCCAGAAAAAACGTCCAACTCACAACAGATCCATTACAAAGGAAATCCCACCGGTGAAGGCACCCTAAACTAAGCACCCCTCCAATATCACCCCTTTCCCTGGGTGCCACACCAACTTGTTGAACTGTGAGAAATGAGTACAGGAGCATAGAACTCAACTGGGTCCTGCCTCTCTGGGCTAGGGGTGGATTCTGGCTGCAATGCATCAATCCACTTAGCTCGCTCTCCTTTCTGGCATTAATGTCTCCTGGAAAGAAGATTTTGTTTCAGTCTGTTGGGGTGTCTGGTGCTTTCCTTTGCTCTCAGCAATATCACTGAATGGCCCACTTTTTCTATAATGGTTCCTAAAAATGTGATCTGTCAAAATTTTTCACTTTAAGTTAGCATAATGAAATGCTTTAAACAGTGGATGTAATTTTCAGCAACAGAGTCATCCTGTCACAATTCTAAGCCTAATTCCAAAACCGTCCCTGAAAGGACACGATTTATGGACAAAGAATGAGTTTAAGTCATAAAGCTGGCAAGCAGTCAAAATAGATCAACTTTCAATTATTAACATTCTGAGCCATATGTGAATTGACTGGAAACCAGATCTTGGAGCCATAAACATTAAGACTTGTTCTTCCCTTTCTGTCAGTTTAAAACTGAAAGCACTTTAGGAAACCAAAGAAACATGAACATCTGTAAAGAAAAAAGACTGGAATAACTGTCTCTTTTACTTTTTAATGCCAGGATACTCTTTCCCATTCTTTCTAAGGTTTTATTTAGTTCAAGTTCAACATTTTCTATAATTTTTACACCTTTCCTCAAAGCTCCTTCATTGTGACTCAGCAAGGTCTGCACCCTCATATGTTTTCACATAATGGAAACTGTCGCTTCAGTATTAAAACATTTTTTACCTTAGGTTTGCCAGAAATCTTCCTATAGTCTATGCTATTCTCACCTCCCTTATTAAACAAGATACTTGCTTCAGTTATCTTAATGAATCCTCATCATTACTTAATGCTTCAAAGAGTAAAATTCTAACAACTTTTCAAAGGTCTTTCACTCTTGCTATGGTATTGGCAACCACTTTTCACTGGATATGTGGATGCCACCTCCTCTTTTCAGATGTAATTTTTATAATTTATCAAGCTTAATTAAAGTTGTGTGTTAAGTAAAGCCAAGGGGCTCTGAATGAGGGTTTCTAAGTTCATCCAGGAAGTAATGAATTTAATTACTTCGGTAAGCTACAGGGCTGCAGCTTTCTTAAAGCTGTTCCACATGCTTTTCAAGAATTTTCTGGGTGTGTATCTATATACCAGAGACTTGAGGATCTTATAAATCTGACCTCCAAAAGAGAGTGGTTTTACCACAACTTTAGATTCAATCTTTTTAAAACGGTTTTATTGAGGGATAATTGACATATAATAAACTACATATATTTGAAGTATACACTTGCAAGCTTTGATATATGTACACATCCATTAAGCCTTCATACAAACAAGATAATGACTATGCCTATCACCCCCCCCACAAAATTTCTCAATCCCCTGTGTAACTCTATAACTCAGAACCCTGGGAAACCACTGATCTCCTTTATGCCACCACAGATTAGTTTGCATTTACTAGAATTTTAAGGAAATGTAATAATACAATATGTATTCTTTTGGGGGTGGAGCTGTTTTCCCCCTACTCTGCATAATTATTTTGAGATTCATCCATGCTATAGCCATGTATTGATAATTCATTCCTTTTTATTGCTGAGTAGTGAGTAGTAGCATACTATACAGCTATACTACAGTCTGTTTATCTATTCGTTTATAAACATTTGGGCTGTTTTCGTTTTTGAGCTATTACTAATGTGAGCTTTTATATACGAGTGTTGGTGTTATGGGTTAAGTTGGGTTCCCCTTAAAATCCATATGTTGAAGTTCTAATCCCCATTATCTCAGAATACAGCATCATATTTGGAGATAAGAGCTGTTACAGAGGTGATTAGGTTAAAATGAGGTCATTAAGGTGGGCCCCAATCCAATGTGGCTCCTGTCCTTGTAAGAAGAAGAGATTAGGATACTTGGAGAGACAGCAGGGAAGGATGTGCACAGAGAAGATACCATATGAGGACACAGCAGGAAGGTGGCCAGAGAGGCCTCAGAGAAAACCAACCATGCTCGTATCTTAATCTTGGATGTGCAGCCTCCAAAATTGTGAGAAAATAGATTTGTTGTTTAAACTACCTAGTCTGTGGTATTTTGTTATGGCAGCCCTAACAAATTAATACATACAGATATGCACTTCTATTTCTCTTGAGCAAATACCTAGGACTGGAATGATGGGTCATATGGTAAGTATAACTATTTTTAAGTGAAAAGTCAAAGTCTTTTTAATAAACTGAGAAGCCATTTTCAAAGTAGTTGTACCATTTTACATGCTCACCAGGAGTATATAAGAATCCCAGTTCCTTCATACTGGTAAGGTCAGTCTTTTTACTATTACTGATTCTAACAACAGGTATTGCTAGATCATTGTGGTTTAAATTGCATGTCCCTAGTAACTAATGATGTTGATTATCTTTGCATATACTTATTTTTCACTCATATTATCTTCTTTGGTGAAGTGTCAGACTGACTCTTTTGCCCATTTTTAGTTAGGTCATTTGTTTTCTTATTATTGAATTTTGAAATTTCATGATCTATGTTAGCTACAAGTTTACCTAAATCACCAGAGATATGATATATCTAATCAGATATATGATATATATGATTTGCAAGTATTTTGGGGAAGCTCACATTTTCTTTATTTCTTTTAGGAACATAAGTTTTTAATTTTGACAGAGTCCATCATTTTTTTCTCTTATAGATCTTGTTCTCGATAACGTATGTTAAGAAATCTTTGTTTAATCCAAGGCAGCAAAGATTTTTCTTTCCTCTTTCCTTCTAGAAGTTCTGTGGTGTCAGGTTTTTTGTATAGGTCTATGATCCATTTTGAGTGAATTTTTGTGAATGGTGTGTAGATTGAAGTTATTTTTTCCCCTTCACCAATTGTTAAAAAGACTACTGAAAATCAGTTGTTCATAAATTTGTGAAACTACTTCTGGATTCTATTTCGTTCCATTGATCTATTTCTCTGTCTTTACACTAATGTCATGCTGACTAGATTAGGATAATGTTTTTTATTAACCTTGAAATCAACTAGTATTAGTCCTTCAACTCTGTTCTTTTCAAAGTTGTCATGGCTATTGTAGGTTGTGACACTTCCATATGAATTTTAGAATTGGTTCATCAATTCCTACATAAGAACCTGCTGGGATTATGACTGAGATTACATTAAATCTTTAGAGTCAGTTTCAATTTGTTGATTTGTTTTCCTAGTATGGTTCTTATTTTCCTTGCCCTTTGCAGAAAGCCCTTGTTTCTTTGCAGAACTTGTAATTTTTAATGACTAGCAGATACTGTAAATTTTATCTTGTTGGGTGCTGATAGTTTTGTGCTCCTGTAAATAAATATTCTAGAGTTTTGTCCTAGAATGCAGCTAAGTTACTTGGAAATAGTTTTATCCTTTCATGTCTTACTGGACTAGCCCAGAGCAATGGTTAGTCTAGAGCTACTCACATTCTATCACTGAGTCAAGACCTTTCTATGTACCAAACCCAAGTCCTGTAAATCATAGACCCTTCCAGTCTGGCTGGTTGAAGGGGTACTATTCTCAGCCCTATGTGAGCAGTGGGCACTGCTACCTCTAACATGTTTAGGCATTTCTTTCCCCAACTTCAGGCAGTTTCTCCCAGGCAAGTAGTTCTCAGCTGAATATTCAAGAGAACTCTTTGCAGATCTCTGACCTCCTCTCTCTCGGTGCAGCTCTCTCCTCTCTAATACTTTGTGAACTCTAGCCATCTTAGTTTCCCAGACTCTCAGCTCTACCTCCTACCTCAGAGTCCACTGCTCGTTCTGAGCTCCCCCTCCCAGCACTGTGGCTTGGAGACTCTCAGAGGTGGTAAGCAGAGTAATCATAGAGCTCATCTTTCTTATTTCCTGTTTCTCAGAGATCACTATCCTTTGTTGCTTGATGTCCAGTGTCTTGAAAACCACTGTTTTCTACATTTTCTCCATCTTTTGGAATGTTACTTGTAGGAAGAATATGGTCCCTATTACCCCATCTAGGTCACAAGTGGCAGTTCCTCACAATCTTTTTTTTTTTTTTAACCAATGTTTTGTAACCTCAAGATAAAGGTAATGCATTTTTAAAACAACTATGTCATTGATCAAAACTTTTTAGTAAAAAGTTAGCTATTCTAATTCACTTATTTTCCTTATACTATGTCATTCAGGAGCTGTGCCTTTTGATTCTAACCAATGCAGTATTCCTTTTCCATCTGTATCAAACAATGTTAATACTAAAGGGAATGACTTAATTAGCACTGAACCATAAATGCTTCCTGTCCTCCTGTGCTGACTTTGATTTGTTAGGGCCACCGGATTGAGTTGGCTCATAAAAGCCTCTTTGCCATATCTTCATCAATAACTAAAAACAAGTGAAGAGGAAAAGTTTTAAGTTAAGAAGTTGTTTCAATTTTGGGTAGAGTGCTGAAACATCCTCTGAGAAGCATAAGGCCTGCTGTGTGCCAGACACGGTGCAAAGTGTTTTACATACCTTATCTCATCTTCTCTCTCATACCCTATGAAGTAGGGTATTTTTAATATCCAATATTTCGAGGGGGAAACTGAGGCTGAGCAAAGATAAATTTGCCTAAAATTAACAGGTAGCAAATAACATAAATGGAATTCTAGGTTAGACATGCTAATTCCAAAGCCATCTTCATAATCACAGTCAATGCTGTCTGGCACATAAAAAATGGAAGAGCAGAACAGAGGAGAGCTCAAAAAGACAACCAACATATCTATGGGATTTTACTGTATGATAAAGATGACACAAATTAATTTAATAATTATTGCTGTACAACTGGCTATGCACTATGAAAAAAATTATTATATCTTACAAAACAAAAAGATATGATTCACACATTTTTTAAATTTAAATTCAATTAATTAACCTATAATGTATTATTGGTTTCAGAGGTACAGGCCTGTGATTCATCAGTCTCATATAACACCCAGTGCTCATTACATCATGTGCCCTCCTTAATGTCCATCACCCAGTTATCCCATCCACCTACCCCCTTCCCTCCAGCAACCCTCAGTTTGTTTCCTATGATTAAGAGTCTCTTATGGTTTGTCTCCCTCTCTGATTTCATCTTGTTTTATTATTTCCTCTCTTCCCCTATGATCCTCTGTTTTGTTTCTTAAATTCCACATATGAGTGAGATCATATGATAATTGTCTTCCTCTGATTGACTTCAGTCACTTAGCATAATACCCTCCAGTTCCACCCATGTTGTTGCAAATGGCAGAATTTCATTTTCCGATGCCTGAGTAGTATTCCACTGGCTTCACACAATTTTTAAAATTAAGGTAAAAAATAGAAATAGTACTAAAAAGAATTTAGAACACAGGAGGAATAGTCAGGATGGGCTGTGCAGTCAGGGTAATCTAAGTTGTGCTGCAGGAACACAGACAACCTCATCGTCTCAGTGCCTTGGAGGCACTCAGGTGCATTGCTCCTTCATTTGCATGTCCAACACAAATTGATGGGCTTTCCGCTCCTCATGGTCACTCAGGGACCCAGACTCCATTTCAGCTACATTTCCACAGTCACCACAGCAGGGAGAAGCAGAGGTTTCCAGCTGGAAATAATTAGTCTGACCTTGAAGAAGCCACATAACCTATGGCTGCAACCCAATGGCTAAAACAAGCCCCATCAAATATTATTGTCAAAGGGGTTGAGAATAGTGCAATCCAATCAGAGCCTGGAAGGAGAAGAAATGAACTATTCTGAACAGACTTGCTAACTGGTCCTTGTCTTACACCTCAGTTTCTTGAGAAGGCTGCTAAATATTAGTACTAGGCATGATCTTTGTTTTTGTAGTTGCTGCTGATTTGTGCAAAAATTTTTGATTATATTTTAAATTTTATCATACATATATATATCTATATGATTTTTTTATATTCCTATTTTTATAACATCATTACAATTCTTTCTAGCAAGACTTCTTCATTGCAAGTTTGCCATGAGTTTTTATCAGGAAGAATATTGAATTTTATCTTTTAATATCTATAGAAACAAGAACTTTTTTTTCCTTTTTCAACCTTAATAATTTTAAATAATTGTTCTAAAAAATAATTTTTTTCTCCTTCAACCTTAATAATAATAATAATTACTATTAATTAATATACTACTTTGAATCATTCTTCTGTAACAAAATCATAGTTAATTTTTACAGTCTATCACTTTGCATAAATGCTTCCAGATTCCATATATTTCAATAGTTTATTCTGAATGTTTTCATTATCATATCTGAAATCAGGTGACATAGTTTGATGTTTTTGTTCCATCTTTGTTGATGTAATTCACCAGTGCAAACTACTGATTCTAGTGTCTCTAGGAAAGTAAATTTTAAAACATCTTAAATTTCTTCTACAGTTGTTGGTTTATTCAGATTTTTTACCTTTTCTTAAGTTGATTTTGGTTAGCTTAAATAATCCATTCTACTCTAGATTTTTTTTTAATGACAAAGTGGTAGATGGTCATTCTAATTATATTTTTATCTCTATGATTATATATCCTTTCTCATTCATAATATTTACATTTGTATCTGTTATCTTTTTTCTTGGTCAGAACATGCCAAACATTTACCTATTTTACTGACTTGTAAAACTGGCTCTTGATGTTACTTATTAATTTTTGCTTTATTACTGTCTTATTCATTAATTTCTGCTTTCTATCCTCCTATTGTAATTTGGTTCAATTTCTTGGATCTTTTCTAGTCTCTTCAGACAAAAGCTTAGTTTGTTTCATTTCAGTTATGATCATTCTATGTTCTATCTCTACTGTCTCCTTAACTGTCACAATTTCTATCCAACATTTAAAAGGTTTCTCTCTGGAGTGAACGAGTGTGTGTGAGTGTATGTGTGTGTATGTGTGTGTGTATTTTGAAACCAATAATTTGACATTGAAACCAATAATTTGACAAACATTTATGCAAAAGAAACAAAGTAAGTTTCATGGGGGGAGGACTGTTCACAAGTTCAAGTGCTGTGCTTTAAAGCATTTGGTGAATGAATAAATGTAGCTCTTTCAAACATTTCTCTGGTTCTTTTCTCTGTACCTGGAACGCCCTTTCTCATTCTTGCTCAGTAAATGTGTGTCAGTTCTTTAAGACTGGTTATGGGTCAATTTGCCAAAAATCAACTGCGGAAAGCCTAACTTTCCACGAGGCCAATTTGCCAAATTTTCTTGTTCCTTTGAACTATTTATAAAGTTTACAACAATTCACATTGGATAGGACAGTTTTAATAGCTTTTAAACATTTCTGTAAACACTCAGTTGACCAGTTTTCATTTTGTTTTCATAACAGCATTTTAAGGAATGTTTAATTTGTCTCTACTCAGATTCCTGCTGTTGCAGCTGGAAAGCACTGAGACAGAGGAAAGGGATTTCTACTGGGGGCAAGATGAAAAGGAGGGTCAGCACACATTGTTTCTCAGGCAGAGGCAAGATGTTGGCATAAGAAAAAGGACACATTCATGGACTATATAGTCAAAAGAATATATTCTCAAATGTAATTTTATAAATCCATTCTTCTTATAAATAAAAAGATGCACCCAGTTTCTTCCTCTGTTCCCTACATATTTTGCCCCGTTTTGCCTCAGTTCTGTAATCCCCTTCCTTCTGGGAGGGCTGTGGGGTGTGCTGACTGCTTCCTGTCTCTTCCCAACTAGTCATTCCATCCCTGCTCCTTTCTGTGCCTGCAACAAGGAGCTGGGGCAGAGGCAAACCCAACATTCCTTCGCATGCTATTATGGAGACAAAATGAAAACTAGCCCATCAAAACTAAAGTAGTGAAGAGAAAAAAGCAAATCCATAGAAGAGGTTATCTGGTGAATTAGACTCGTTTCCTCTAAGACCTCACTCACATGATTACTTTCTACAAAGCCTTCTCTGATTCTCCTTGGCTGAATTGATGGGTGCCATTATACCCGTTCACACCACCATTACATCACTTAGAAGTGATCTGAAGATAGAAGCATTCCGTCTTAGTTATCTGATTTCATAAATAGCTCAATTTCTTGACTGCTTATTCATTCAACATATACTTAATAAAAAAATTTCTTCATTCAAGAGATATTGATGGAGGTGGGCATAAAATGGGAGAAGGGGTCAAAAGCTACAAACTTCCAGTTATAAAATAACAAATGATGGGGATGTAATGTACACTATGGTGACTATAGTTAATAATACTGTATTTCGTATTTGAAAGTTGCTAAGATGGCAAATCATAAAAGTTCCCATCACAAGAAAAAAAATTTTGTAACTATGTATAGTAATGGATGCTAACTATGCTTATTATGGGGATCATATATACAAATACAAAATAATTATACATCTAAAACTAATATGTTATCTGGCAATTGTGTCTCAATAAAAAAATACTTTTAAAAAACCACACAGACATTTACTGTGAGTTGACTATGTGCTAGAAAGTAAAATAGATGCTACAGATTAAGGTTAAGTGAGTCCACGTTCCAATCCAGAGATCCCAGTCTGGAGGAGGCAGACCAAGTCTCAGGTATCTTTATATTCACCCTTCTACTTAGCATTGCGGTTGGCACAGTCTGTGCTCAGTATAAGTGCTAACCATATTACAGGCATGTTGCCACTAAAAGAAATGGAACTACAAGTTCCAAGTACACTCACGGGTGTTATAACTAACATTTAAAATAGCAGCAGAAAACAGTTCAAGTCCAAGAAATTTATGAGGTGGCCCTGAAAGCTACATTTTTCTAGTTCACTAAAATATTCAACAATAGCAAAAGGACAAAGAAAGAAGGAAAGAAAGAAAGAAAATTGTTTAGTGAGATACATGACATTCAGAATGTCACAAGAAGCAAAAAAAACATAGGACAGCCCTGTGTTTAAAATTTGGGCTCTGAAACAAGGTACCGGCCCTTTCATTTAATTTTCAGCAATAATAATCCAATAACTATGTTCAAAGTCAGTTAGAATACATTAAATGCTCTGTTACGTGTAAACTCACTGAAAAAATGTGTTAATTCAGCCATGATCGAGTTCAAAATGTAACCTATCAGTCCCAGGATGATAAAAGTTAAACAGTGTGGAAGCATTCCAAATTCAAGGTCTTATAGCTTCCACATGGCTGATCAAAACCATGCAGAAACACACAGTAATTTAGGAAGTTCAGTAACATATAAAAAAAGACCACAATAAAATTTAATTCAAATCTGACCCTCAGGATCTTTGAAAACTATATCTAAATTAGTCTGGATATTTAAAAACAGAAATTACGTTGCCAGACATTCCCCCAAGTAACCCTCTTTTAAAATAAACTTCATCAGAAACCTAGGTTTATGACTGGTAGTCAAAAAGGAAGGTCTTTGGAGTCACCATCCTTAGAAATTCTGTTCAACAGTTGTAGGTAGTAAATAGGTTTGAGTTTCGGCACATTTTCAGACAGCATTCATGTTCGACTGGATGACGTCTCCTTTCCCCTTCAAATATACTTGTCCTAATCCCTGGAGACTATAAATGTTACCTTATAGGGCCAAAAAGGACTTTACAGATATAATTAAATTAAAGATTTTCAGATGAGATTACCCTGGATTACCTAGGTAGATAGCATTTATTATAGTTATAATTTATAGTAGTGTCATAGTTATACTTTGTCAAGGTAACTATTTAGATTAGGATAAATTCTGTAGTCCAACTGATGTGAAAGACAAAAATATCAGGATAATAAAAATGAACATTCTCTGCTCCAACTTTCCTGAATGAACCAGAATTCCATATTCCCTACTTTGGCTCAAGGGCCGAACTGTGCCCTTGGGCTATCAAAACCATTTAGTCGCACAATTGCCTCATTGATTCCCATTAAGTAACTCATATGCTCTGAGTTATAACTCAGTCTAATTCAGGACTCATCAGACTGTCAGGCCAGATTTCCATGATGCAGCCCCTGAACAAAAATATCTAAGGCCAGAGATTCCAACAACCTCCTTTATCCTGTAAATTTAAAGAATCTTTAGAGTAAGCCCTCTGCCCCACACCACTTCTTAGATAGCCAGATAAATTCTGAGAGGTGCAGCTTTGCTTCCTAAATTACTCCTGATGGTCTGATCATCCAACAAATTCTCAGCTGTCCTCCTTATCATTGAATCCATAGCTACACAACTTAACACTGTTAATTCAATCTCAGGTGAAAGCTTTAACTTTATATTTTTGTAATTAAGAGACATTTTTATACACACACATGCCAAAAGCCTTTTTAATTAAAACCTTTCAGTGGAAATACTCTTACTTTCCATTTTGGAGATGGTGAGAAGGATATGAAAAGTTTGATTCTACTCAGGGCATTCCTGTTTTAAATCAAACTAATTTTTCCATAGAATATTCTGTGATTTTCCCCTCTTAATACACTTCAGCCAGACATGTTCCCTTTGAAATTAATTCCAGTTTGTGAAATTCAAAAGATGAAGACTAGTAGGAATTTAATTTCATATTGGTGGTTTCTGTGGCTGGGTAAACATTATTAATGTTTTCATAATGGCACAGTAAGTGATTTAACTCACTAAGCACGATGGACATATGGTACCATGTTTGCATTAGCTCTGCCCAGTACATGAAAAGAAATCACTAAGTATAATCCATATACCTATTTTTTTTCTTTTACTAACCGACTGCATTTGAATATGAATTCGTCACCAGTAGTGAATATCTCCAATTAATTAGAACTATAGCAAGAGATTACATATCATTAGATGTATAGGTTAATAACCACGTGTATACAAAATGGGTAATTAACAATTTAATTCTACAAATATTGGGATCTTACTATGTGACAGGTCCTGTATCCTGAACTGGGGATAAAGAAGTGATGAGCCAGATCTAGCCCTGCTCCACGGAGCCTAGTGTACAAACGGGGTACCATTCTTGCCAGACCCTCTACTGTAGGTAATTGTGGCAGATAAAGCAGGCTGTCTTTTTTTTTTTTTTTTTAAGATTTTACTTATTTATTTGACAGAGAGATCACAAGTAGGCAGAGCAGTAGGCAGAGAGAGAGGGGTAAGCAGGATCCCCGCTAAGCAGAGAGCCCAATGTGGGGCTTGATTCCAGCACCCTGAGATCATGAACTGAGCGGAAACCAGAGGTTTGACCCACTGAGCCACCCAGGCACCCCAAAGCAGGCTGCCTTAATATCCATTCCAACCTCCTTGCCGTACCGCTTAGGCTGGAGAGCTAAAAACTAGCTTCCCAGACTCCCTTATAACCAGAAGGTTGGATGCAATACGGGTTTCACCAATCAGGTGCACTTATCAAAGACCTAGATTCGAACTAAATTAAACGGAGACTGGGGTAGCTACAGAATTTGTGGGGCCTATTCCTAAATGAAAATCCGTGAGCCCTATACAAAAAGAAGGGGGAAAAAAAACTTTCCTTCCTTCCGTGGTCTTCCCCACAACTTGTCAGGGTGGATCTTTTTTTTTTTTTTTTTTTCTTTTTTGTTTGCTATTTAACGTTGCTCTCCCAGAACGCGGGAACACGTGCATTATGAGTACAGACCCTCATCCGCGCGCAGGCGCTCTGCCCACAGTCCTGCGCACTGGCTGCTGGGTTTCCTCTCACCTGCTACAGGACGGAAGCCTCCAGAAGTCCAGTCAGGCATCTCTCTTTCCCAAAGCCTGCCACCCTAGTCCACCGGTGATGGGCCACTCCGAGAGGACTGTCCCCTCCACGGCCAGACGCTCTAGGAACTAGGGCAGAGGCTGGCAAGAGGCTAGTCCCACCACCAAGTCACCTAATGCTTGGTAATACCACTGGCTTTAGGCAAGGACTTCAAGGTCTTTCGGGACCACACTCCTCGCAGACGCTCCAGGGCGCATGCGCCAGACTCCAACCACTCCCAATCCTGCCACAGCCGCATCCAGGCCTTGGCTGGGGCCAGGGAGGCTGGGATCACAGGGCAGCGTCAGGAACTGGAGGCCTGCAGTGCCAAGGCATAGGGGACAGGTTGACAGAGAACTTGTCACAGGGTGGTGGTAGGAGGAAAGAGCTGAGGCTCCAAGTACCCAGCGCAAAATCCCTTGTCCCAGAGTAAAACACACATTTGAAGATAAATTATTAATTTCAAGGTGTTAACCTCGGAATGCTGAATTCCCAAGAACCGTGCCTTTCTCAGCATGGGATCTTAAATGACTGCACAAGTTACATGCTCATGAAGCTGGTCCTAAGGAGATAGAAAGGGTGGAAGGCTTTCATTTTATACCTTTGGATTATAGCAAAGGTATCAAGGTTTTTCATCACCAGTTTCCTGCAAAAATTTCAGAAGGAGACAGAGGTTCTTAGCCCTGCAGAAGCTGTGTGATATCGGAAATTGAGAGATGTTCCTAGAAGCTCAGCGTAGATTGCTTTTAATAATTCTGTAAAACGTTTGATAGCTAGCAATAATTCCCATAGCCCAACTAGAAGCGTTCAGTCACAAACAACAGAAACCAGAAGGGATACAGTAGTATAATTCTGTCTGGAGAGGCATGAAATAGGAAGGCTCCAGGAGTAAACTGACTGTGGCGGCCAATGCTCAGACACAAAAGAAAGCATTTAATATTGAAGATGTCATTCAGTGCTAGAAGAAGAACCAGTTACATTAAAGGAGTGGCTTCACACAAATGAAATAGCTGTGTTATTCTTCACTCTTTATAGCATGAGTTGGAAAGGATAGTTGAAACAGAGCAGTGATTAAGTGAGAGAGAGGAGAATAAATGTAAATTATGTCCTTGCTTAGAAAAAGTGGGAATTGTCCCCATGATACAGTAGGAAAAACATGAGCTCTCAATTTAAGTAGATTTATGTGCCATGTTATGTTGGGTAAGTAAATTAATTCTCCAAGTCCCAGCTTCTTCATACTACCCTTCCAGGGCAGTTAGAGATAATAGGTGAAAGGAACCTAGAATAATAACTAATACACAGCAGATACTCAAGAACTGCTGTTATTATGACAATAAAATAAAAATTTGTGTATAAGCAGAGGCTTAGGAATATGTGGATGACTTTCCCAGGTCACCCCTACATCTGGGTTCATCACTCAAAGCAACACCACCCCAATTAACTACTGGATTCGTTGGCATCCATCTCCTATCCTCCCATCTATCCATCTATCAGTCCAGTCCACTCATTCATCCACCCTCTCTATCCTTTCTATTCATTCATCTATCCTCTCTCCCTTCTAAAACTGGAACTGTCATAAAAGTTGGAATTCAATATTCAGAAGCCTCAAGATTGCCTAGTAGCCATCTATCCTAGCAAGCCATGAATTATAGATGGGATTTACTCCAAAATCAAATTAGCATAAAATCCATATGCAAGTTTATTCTCAAAAAGTTGCATCAACTTCATAGCAATCCAATGGATTCTAAAAATTTCTGTGTTTGACGGGTGATGGGTTTTCATGTCAGCTCCATCCTCTACACTGAATATTGATGAGGAATCCTTCTATACCTTTATATTTCCTCAGCTTAGAATGTCTTTCCCAGGTTGATTTGACAAATTCAAGGCCCCTGCTCCTCTTAAATCTTCTAGCACTCCCAGCAGCTGATCACCCTCTCCTCATTACCCACATTGTATCTTGTGCACACCTCTGCATAGCACTTCCTATAGTAAATTACAAGTATATATTTATACAGCCATATATTTGTTTATATTTTTTAAAAATCTAACACAACTCAGCTGGACACCTAGCAGTACTTGGTACATGCTAAATTAATCTATATCCTTTTTTTTAAAAGATTTTATTTATTTATTTGACACGGATCACAAGTAGGCAGAGAGGCAGGCAGAGAGAGAGGAGGAAGCAGGCTCCCCACTGAGCAGAGAGCCCGATGCAGGGCTTGATCCCAGGACCCTGGGATCATGACCTGAGCTGAAGGCAGAGGCTTTAACCTGCTGAGCCACCCAGGCACCCCTGAATTAATCTATATCCTTAACAGCAAACCCAAGCCCTTCATTCCCGAATCCATTCCATGCCAGTTCAGTCCAGGTTCCCCTGTTCAGTTATGATCAGCAGCTCTATCCATCCTTCCTTTCTCTTACCAGAGTTGTGAACCCAGATCATTGTGTGGGAAAGCAGCACCTCACCCAAATCTCATCCATCCATTCCCATGCTCCTGTTCTGTCCTGTACCCTCTCAGATGCTTCCTGGAATTTAAAGAGGAAGTTAAGGAGGCAAAACAAAAAATAAAAGAGAGGGTTTCAGGAAGAACAGCATGATCAACAATAACAAATGTAACACGAGGTGAGAGAGGCTGAAGTGCCAAGGGTGTTGAGCCTTACCAGGCTCCAGGCTCAAGCAAGATGTAGAGTAGGCAAACCAACAAGGCAAATGAGTCTCTTGCCCTTTTAGACCTTGCAGCCTACCATGCTACGTGCAATAAGTGAACAAATAAGCAATGTAATCATTGTTTATATTACCTAAACAATGTAATCGTATCTCATAAGGGAAGGGAAAAAAATAGGAAGATAAGAAGATGATGTTGCCTATGATAAAAAATGGTTACTTATAATTTATCCTAAATTATTGCTGTATGTCAAGTCTTGTTCTAAATACTACATGTGCATAATCTCATTTAATCCTTACAGCAAACCTAGGAGATATGTATAATTATATCCCTAATTACATATGAGAAACTGAACCACAGAGAGGATAACTGATGTTCTCAAGTTCACATGCCAATGTATGTTCCAGAAAAAGCCTGAGAATGGATATCTCTGCCAAGACCTGAAGGATGCTAACAGACCAGCGAGGGTGAGAATCCTAGGCTAAACTCATAACCAAGATGGAAAAAAACTGGAGAGCTAGTATCTCCTTCTTCTGTTCTATCTGTGAGGTAGGTTCCCCACAGGCTGTGTCCCATGATTGAACACTTATGGTCAAACTTTACTAAAATCAAGGCTGAGATTCTTACTCCTCTAGGACCTTGTCCTTGCCCTGTCTGCCCGTTCCCAGTTCAGACTCTTTTCTTTCTCTCTCTCTCTTTCTTTCTTAAGATTTTATTCATTTATTTGACAGAGCACAAGCAGGGGGAGCGGCAAGCAGAGGAAGAGGAAGAGAGAGGGAGAAGCAGGCTTCCCGCGGAGCTGGGAGCCATGCGGGGCTCCTTCTCAGGACCCCGAGATCATGACCTGAGCTGAAGACGGACGCTTAACTCACTGAGCCACACAGGCACCCTCAGGCTCTTCCTGTGGATTACTGCTCCTGGCTCCTTCTCTCCTTACCAAAAGGGGTTCAGTACAACAAAGTGCTTTGTGCCTGTTTTCCTGAGACCTGGGAATACGTAAAGTCTTAGAATGGCAGTAATATACACTCAAAACTTAAAAATAATACATGAGAATTGTTTTCTTTACCAAGGAATTTTGTGACAAATGGGCCACTATGTGTGTAAACCTCATATCCTGAGATGATGTGAAAGGAATTCCATACCTCCATTATCCAGGAAAACATTTCTGTATTGGTTGGAGTGAAATCCTATAAACAGTCCCCTCTGGCATCACTGATTTTTGTCAATCCAGACTGAATGCAATCATAGATTCTGACAGACAGAAAATTCCACTGGTGCAAGACATTAGTGAACATGTTCAATAAAGCTCTCATGATTAAATGACATGTTCATTCCAAAACACCTACCCACAGTTTAGTCATCTCCTTTGAGAAAATTGTAATGGTTGTGTTTCTCTCCATTAAATATAGTTAGGACAATCCATGTAGGATGGGTTATTTGCATTACTCAAAATGAGTTTATGAAACAATTTATTCGTTTTGAGAAGCAAATTCTTCCTATGAAAAGGCTGGAATTGTTTAACAATTATAAAACTTTCTCAGACTTTCAGGTGTAAGATTAGTAATGTCTGAGCATCTGATGTATTAAATGATCATAGTTGCTAACATCACATCATATAGCTGAAATTTGCTAAGAGAATAGAACTTAAATGTTCTCATATACACAAAAAACATAAATGTGTCAGGTGATGGATGTGTTAACTAGATGAGAGGAATCCTTTCACAATGTATACATATATATAAAATCATGGGGTACATTTTAAATATCTTACAATTTTATTTGTTAATTATAGCTCAATAAAACTAAAAAAATAGTAAAATGATTTGTATGTGTCTTTCCTTCTCCCCCACCTACTCACCATTTTCCCCCCCTCAAAACATAAGCTCTGTTGGGCAGGAAAGACTATGCACTCTAAATTATTTTTAAAAATGTTTAAAAATGTTCAGAAAAATTTTAGAATTAAGTATGTTGTACTATATTATCTAAAAAATCATATAGATGAATTACAGTATTTTTTCTGAATGTCTGAAAACTATTTGAAACTAAATATCCTAGATTTAATCTAGATATCTACTGTTTATTCTTCAGTTACAAGAAATAAGAGACTTTATCGTATTAGTAGCCTGAAATATGAACAGACTTTCTGAGGACTGGGCCAAACAATCACCAAGGAAGTATACGAAGAGTTAAAAAAAAAAAGCAGTAGGGAAGTCTAACAAAACAGGTCACATTTTTCTAACAATGCCATTATTAGTCTGATCAATGTTTCTCATGGTCAGATGAGGAAAGCCATAAGTTACCTGAGAGTTTTATGTTACCAAACATTAAATTGATTGTTTCCAGATTTTGTATTATGATTGAATCCAAGAGAAGAAAGATGATAACTACTAAGTGCTAGGTTTTATAATGTTTTACTATTACAGAGAAAGAAATAGGAGTTGTATTTAGATGAGTTCTGGGTATTGTTAAAAGATAAACTGAGGCATATTAAAAATCTTAAGAATTTATTTGAGCAAAAATTTATTCTAATTGGGTAGCACCAAACTGGAAATGATTACTAGGAGTTCACTGACTGGAGCTGTGGGCCAGACTTTTACAGTGAAGAGGTGAAAGCAAAGCAAGGAAATTATTTGACTGGCTCTAGCTGAAGCATTGCTTTATTTGGAAATGCCTAGTTGGTTGGTTGCCATTGTTTATCTTCAGATTTTGATTTCTTAACCTTGAGGTATTTACAGGCTTAAGTTTTAGTTTGCTTACACTAGGCTGCTAAGGTATTTGAACCAGCTCAGTCTAATTGCCCCCTTGTTTAATTAAACAATATATATTTTTAGTTAGAACTTATCAGTTAATTTGAGATAAGAATGGAAACTAGGGTAATGGAAACTAGGGTAAAAAATTATGACTAATTTTTTAAAATGTGGGAAAAAAAAAAAAGAAAAATCTGATTTAGGAGATCCTATATAGATTCCCTACTGGATTGAATTAAACTGACTGAACAGTTCTCTGCTTTCAGAAACTTTTGTTTGCCTATGGGTTTTCAAATAAAATGACCAAAGAAATGCATTATTACTTCCAATGCAAATGTATTCGTTAAGACACTAACTGTAGCTATAAGCAATAAGAAAACAAAAACTGAAAGTGAATTGAATAATTAAAGAACTAACTCTTTTATGTCATAAAATGTCTAACATAAGGTTGTCAAGGGCTGGAGTTCCACGTCATCAAGAACCCAGTCAGTCCTGTCCTGCTCAACCATGCCTGGCACGTGGTTTTTCTCCACATGGTCATGAGATGGCTGCTGTGCTACATGATGCCTCATCTCCCATCATGGCCATGACAGCTTAGTTCATTCCTCTGAAAAGGCTGTTTCAAAGTTAAGTATAAAGACTTACATATTACTGGATAGAACTGGGTCGCATGGTCACCTCTAGTGGAAAGGCTATTAAAAGATATCTTAGGGGTGCCCAGATGGCTCAGTTGGTTAAGCATCCAACTTTTGGTTTTGGTTCAGGTCATGGTCTCATGGGTTGTAATATCCAGACCCCTGACAGGCTCCAGGCTTAGTGGGGAGTCTGCTTGAAGATTCTTTCCCTCTGCCCCTCCCCCAACCTGCTTTCTGAAATAAATAATCTTTTTTTTTAAAAAGGTGAGTATTTTAGCTTTCAAACCATTATGTAGAAAAAGGCAAGAATGCAAGACTGTGACTTTGGCTTTTAAGCCACGCTGTCTGCATCTGTAAGCAAGGGGATGAAGAACTTTGTAAAAAATATTAATAGGCAAATATATATATATATATATATATATATATATATATATTTATATATATTTATAGGCCATCCAAATAATTTTCTAAATCAAATCACAGAAAGAGTGCTGACTTTCATAAGTATTATTGGTTGGCACTACAAGGCAAATCTTATTGATTTGGTGAATCAATGTAAAAGTCATTTACTTACCAGTGAGAGGTTTTTCAATGTGCCATGCTCCTGTTAATGATTTGACTTTTAGCTGACCTTGATTTTTCAAATTCTTTTATTAAAACTTTAGACACTTCTAGACACTCAAGCTTTAGGATAACATAGATCTCAGCCCCATTATTCCTTTCCCAAGCTAGATCAGAAAAATTAAAAAACAAACAAAAAAACCCAAAAACCAAGGACTATAGGTTTGTCTAAGTATCAGCTATCGAGGGAAGCAAGGTGTTAAATGGTCTCACTTATATAATGATCCTATATATTTGAACCAACTAGGAAACTTCTAAGAAATTCTGATAAATTGATTTTTAAGAGCTCTGTAGATAATTCTGATGTGTGGCTAGTGCTAAGAACTACTGCATTAGATAGAAGGAAAAAACTAGAAAGGGCATGGAAAACCATGCTACTGAACTTCTTTAAGCTCACTTTTCTCATCTATTAAGTGAGTTAATCCATTGAAACATTTTGTTTGGCGCATAACACATGGTAAACAATAAATATTAATTATTGTCTTACTGATGTTAATAAATTTTTGGGAAAAAAATTTTTATGAACAAATGGAGTTTCTCCAAGACAAGCAATAAACTCTAAGAGCAGAGATCCTGAAGGTAGCAAAATTGGGTATTTAAATCCCAGCTTGGCCACTTACTAGTTAATTGGACATCAAGCAGGGAAGCCATTTGATCTTTCAGTCTTTTCATCTATTAAATATGAGTAATACCTATTTCTTAGGTTATGAAGATTAGAAGATACTATGTGTGCTAAAGTGTAATTTTCAGAAAAATAAAATCATGACTCTTACACAAATATAAAACAGACATGAACTAGAGATTTTACTCAACTCTTTAATTACTGAGGGAACAGATATGATGGTAAGACCTGTACAAATGAGAATTTGACTTAACAAAGCTTTACAACCTCTAACCAAAATTCACTCGCATTGGTATGAACTGGAATTACTTGTGTTGCTATTTGTTTTTTTTTACAATTTGACAGCTACCTTTGGAGAGTTGTAAAATAACCTAGTCAAAGAAAGTCAATTACAGGTGCACATCTCTGCAATGGGATAATCTGAGGGTCTCCTGGACAATGCCCAGCACCCTACCTTAAGCTGCTAAGGTCTTAGCAGCTTAGCAGCATGTCTTCCAAAGGTGCTAAGAGTCACAGCAGAAACCATAGCACATTTTATAGTACAGTTTTTAAGTGTGTTATTTTCTGTTGAAGTTTACAGTCAAAGGTACAAAAAATAGTAATTATAATGATATCCCGTTCATTGAATGAAAGGCCCTTGGCACGCAAGACCTTAGAAATCACCAGTCTCCCCTCTCTGTTGCCTGGGGAAGCAGCCCCCACCATGGAGGTCAGCCCCGCAGGCCTCCTCCCTCAGGCAGGCCCTGAGTCCTTGCTGCATCCGGGGCCTCAGGGGTTTTGCCGTCAGGACATTTAAAGTAAGCTATCTCTTGCTCAAAGAAAGAAACGGACATTTATAAATGACATTTATAAATGTGGAACTTTTTCTAAGTAAATAAGGCATGTCCTGGTATCTTGAGATGTGTTCCTGTGTGACTACTTTGTAAATTTTTGTTATGCACTTTTATTTCAAAATATAAATTTTAAATCACACACAAAAAAAAACCCTCTTCTGAAAACTTTGCCCATTTCCAAGTCCTAACACATAGATAAAGCACCCAGCAGAGTATATCCACCATGTAGTAAGTACCGATTAAATGGTGGTTCCAGTTCTTGTTATGCTTGGGTAATATGATTATTTACCTTAAAAAAACCTAAGCAAATCAACTAAATGTATTAAGATAGATTTGTCATTACTATGATACTAAGCGCTCATGCTTTACATTCCTCCCACTACTGTGAGCATAGCAATGATAGGTGTTTTCATATAAAGAAAAGTCAGAGTCATATTCAAAAGCAGGTAATAGATAACCTGCAGCAATATGCAGTAGCTGAAGCCTCAGGCAGCCCAGGGTTGGCCTTGTGTGGGATGACAAAGCCAGGGCTATTTACGCAAGCTGGAAGCAAGGACAGTGTTATCTTTCACCAGCCCAATGACTGAATCTATCTCCACTCACCAAGGGACAGAAGCTTGAGCCACCAACTAAGACCCTGCCTTGCTAGAGATGGTAGTGGCAACCAAAATACTGATAGACTAGGAGACCTGGAGGAGAGGAAGATGGAAACACAAAATACGCTTTTTTTTTTTTTAAACTAAGATTTCAAAGAAAGTGAGGAAAATTAAGACTAAGGAAGACAACAAATAAACCTAACCAGAGCAGTAATAATTAACAGAGAATATGATGCAGCCATTAATTGTAGAGTATTTAACAACACAGAAACGTGTTAAGGAAAGGAAAACATGTCAAGGCGAAGGTCAATGTTTTTAAGACTGGTAGCCCTCAACTCCTTTCCTACCCTTCATTTCTCCCCCCATGGCAGGGAGCTGGAAGTCTGCACACTCCAGTCTTTTCTACACTCCCTTTCCAGCTGTCTCGCAGAGGGAATCTGCCCATGGAAGACACTGGCAGAACCTGGGAATGAGGAGGACTGCCCTTCCGGAGGTAGCTCAGACAGACATGGCAGCAGCAGGCAAGGCTGAGCCCTCAGCAGGCAGCATAGTTTGGACAGTAGGATTCCTGGACTCGTGTAACATTGGTAGGAATTTTTTAAAAAATTTATTTTAAAAATCATTTTCTTTCCATCCAAGCCAAGAACCTTGGAAAAGGTTCTGTCCTAAGGACATAGCCAAGGAAGTGTAGGATGGTCGATACAGTTGTTTTAAAGTAAGCCTCTCAGGAACTGTGATTGAAACAGAACCCGGATGGCTCACACGGTGTCGCAGAACTGTAGGACGTAATAAAGTCTGCCTAGCTGCATCTGCAATGCTGCAGAACTCCCCGCTTCCTATAAATCAGCAGCAGCTGGGTTCTGGCAGCCTCGGGAGCACACATTCTGTGGGGTCTGGACAAGAGCAACTGCCTTTCCGCTCCTCCTGTCTTGGGCATGGTAGCGGCCTCCAGCAGCTACTCTTTAGGTAAACACACCTTCCCTTTTTCAATATATTCATAACTGCTTTTGTGTACTACTTTGGCTCTGTTGATGGACACTGATGGCTAGAGCTGGCTACACAGCAGAACACAGCTCACATTCAGCATTTTCAGATATGCCCGAAATTCAGAGGAACAATGATACTTACGGAACTGTGGACGAAAGCAGGAACTGACTTGTTATGAACACCGTATACACATATCTATAGAAAGGAGGCTGGTTTTCTTTGGTTAGTAGAATTGCAGGTGATTTTTCTGTGGTGAGAGGATTATCAGTGCTGGAAGCAGCCTAATTAGGCTCACATCCCAGCTCTTCTATCTCCTAGGTATATAGTTTTGGGTGGGACTTTTAACCTCTCTGCTTCAGTTTCTCCAAATGCCAAGGGGTTGAAATAATATCTCAAAAAGTCATTTGGAGAAAAAAGGTGAGCTAATGAAGTTAAAGAGCACAGAAAAGAACTTGGTATATAGTATTATATAAGTGGTTTTTCAGAAATTAATTTTTAAAATGTTTGAAATTTTCTCATTCTAATATAGGATATATATTATAATTGACCAGAAAACATGTCACATAAAAAAAAAATGTGACAATCCATAAAAGAGACAATGTAAGTAGCTTTAGAGTTACTGTTAAATATTTTTATCTAATTTTTACTATGTCACAGGGCATTAGAAGCCACAGCTTATTGGTCACACAAACCAAGCCTGGGACAGTGTGGGAGGTAACTACACGAGGGTGTGAAGGAGATGGGAATTGTTATGGGCCACCTTGAAGACTGGCTACCACAATCTGGACTGCAACGACTACTGTCGTGTTTATTGCCAAATTAATTTTTTCCCTGAGCCACTTAGTAATGCATGCGGCTAAGAGTAACAGGAACCCCAGAGAAAGGTGATTTAAATAAGAAGAGGCTTATTTATTTCATGCCACACGAAGCCCCAGGGTAGGCAGTCTGCAGCTAGTATGGTAGTCAAGGATACCTTCAAGGACCCAGGTTTCTTCTCTCCTTCAGCTCTGCCACTCTCAGTGATGACAACAGCACTTCCAGACCCCAGAGCGGAAAGAGACCATGTGGCACCAGTGACCTTCCCCTTATAACTCATTGGTCAGAATCTCATCATACAACTTTTGGCTGAAAAGCAAGCTGGGGAATTGAGGGTTTACCAGTCTCTATAATAGATGAAGGCAAAGAAAAACAAGGAAAATGGTGTTGACGGAGCCCACATTTCCTAAGTTCAGATTTTGAACAGTGCAGCATTTCCTAAGGTGGATCATGAGGCAGTAAATTACTAGAGCTATATTATAATGTAAAAGAAGTACAGGGATTTACATGTAAGAGGTTCTTATGAACTATTTCTCAAGTTAACATAATATTATGTATTATAGAATTAGGTATTTAGCATCTCTTATAAACATTAACCTTACACAAGCATTTCCTAGAATGACTGTATTTTATTTGCATTTGTTGGGACAGATTTTCCATTACTAAGAAGTAAAAAGAGTAAAACACCACAATAATTTTATGTAGTTTACTTTCTCTTAATTTCAGGATTTGCATTACAGGTTTTAATCTGTGCATGAAATGCTAAGCCCAGCTACACTTCAGCTCAGTGCTTCTTCTGCCACTCATTGTGCCCCAAACCTTTTCCTGTTACCATATAGGCCTGTCCTCAAATATAAGTTCTTTTACTGTCACTCTTCTTGGTTCAGAATTTTCTTCTTTAAATAACATAAAAATAAAAAGTGATAGGACAAATGATTAAACACATTCCTTTTAGAAACAAACAAACAAAAACTGATGTTATAAGAAACTTTGTAAAGGAGACAACCCAAAAAACAAACTGCATTCTGAAAATACCATGAAATGCCAACATAGCATTTTTGTACTTCAAAAAAAAAAAAAGTGTCTTCAACTTTTATGCCAAAATTGACTTGAAAATTGAAGCTGTTAAAAATACACACTTAATTTAGTAGCTTTTAATTCACAAGGCTCTTTCATGGGTGGGGTTGCAAAGTGGTGAGTTGAATTTTGCCACAGAGGAATATACTGCCTCTGTACAAGTCAGACTTTTTACTAAGAATAGACTTGTGGTCTGCAAGATAATTAAAAAGTGCTTGGCATAATTGACATTCTGGTGAGGAAATGATTAAAGTCATGGCCCTGCATGCTGGGTGTACACAGACTACTTTAAAACTTGGATACTGGAATGTATGGCCTTAAAAGGATTGCATTAAGATGAAAAACATAAAATGCCCCTGATAAACCATACTTTCATTTTTAAATAGAACTGAAATCATTAAAATTATATATTGATTTTATATGAACAGTGGACACTTGCTATATGTATTAGAATATAGAAAAACATTCTTTTAAAAGGAGTAGCTTATGCCTTTACTCAAAACAGACAATGGAAAATAAGTTACAGAAAAATGTTCACTTGGCCATTTCAGGATTAACAAATATTTTCAATGTTGTTCAGTATCTCTAGTTTTGTGCACTATTAAAATTTAAAAGTATTTAAAATTGATTCTTGTTATTATAAAAGAATCAGATACTGTTTCTTTCTTGGACTAAATTATTTCAAGTTAAAGAATTAGACTTTCTTTGAAAGGTTAAGCATTTTGAATAGGCAACTATTGTCAGTGGCTACTTTGGGGAGTGGTATCTGGGGTGAGAAGCAGCCGAAGTAATACCTTCTACATCATATTCTTCATACCATTTGAATTTTCTTTTAAATAAACATTGACTTCATAATTAGGTTATTAATGATAAAATGAAGTTGAAAACCTTATTAGACCAAAAATCACTGAAGAAACTGAAAAATAAATCACGAAGACAGAATTGTCTTGACTGAAACTTGAAAAGTATCTACACATAGAATATGAACAACTTTCAAAATAGACCCGACCTAGATCTGGAATTATCATCGTAAGACCAAATCGGAAAACTGAAATCATTAACATACTGTTTTGTGTGATACTGCTCTTTAAAATCTAACTGGGGGGCACCTGGGTGGCTCAGTCATTAAGTGTCTGCCTTCAGCTCAGGTCATGATCTCAGGGTCCTGGGGTTGAGCCCCATGCATCAGGCTCCCTACTCAGTGGGGAGTCTGCTTCTCCCTTTCCCTCCTCTCCTGCTTGTGTTTCCTTTCTCACTGTCTTTCTCTGTCAAATACATAAATAAAATTTAAAAAAAAAATAAAATAAAATCTAACTGAAATGGGATTCCTGGGTGGCTCAGTCGGTTAAGTGTCTGCCTTTGACTCAGGTCATGATCCCAGGGTCTTGGGATCAAGTCCAGCATCAGGCTCCATACTCAGCAGGGAACCTGTTTCTCCCTCTGCCTGCCACTTTCCCTGCTTGTGCTCTCTCTCTCTGACAAATAAATAAGCAAAATCTTAAAAAATAATAATAATAAAATCTATCCAAAAAATCAAAAAACCCTATATTCCTTATTAAGTATTAGTTAACCTGTTAACAAAAGAAAAAACCATCTTCCTCATCTTTTTTATAACTTTGAGTTCCTAACATGCTTTAACTACCAGTTTCAGGGTTCCCAGGCTAGGTACGGACCCCATGAAATAAAATAAAGATAAGAAATATAAATTTCAATGATTATTTTATACATAGCTATGACATTTTTATTTTAAAGTAATATTTATATTGTACGATTGTAAAACCAACAAATGGCTTTATTATCAGACTAAATTATTCTAGACAAAATTATCAAGGACTGGGAAGAGGAGAGGAATGGAAAAGTAGCAAACTCGTATCTCTGTGAAAACGCACTGAAACAAAAATAGTGAAACAGGCACAAATTATCAGGCAAATATGAAGAAAAGGTATCTAGAGATAGTAAGACTTATACCATCCAATTATAATTCAAAGCAAAAAAGCATAAAATAATGAAGCCTACTTAAGTAGTATAATTTGTAATATGTAAGTCATCAACCTCATGACTATGCACAAAAGCTTAAGTGAATGGTCTCAGACATTTTTTGAAAGGAGTAGATAATATCCAAATAATAGCATCAAATTATGTGGAATAAAAGTAATACTTGTAGGAAGAAGAATGGGCAGAAACACACATGCAGTGGGAGAATTTAACATGTATCAGCATTAATACATGACAAAACAGACAGCATAAGGAAATTTACAAAATTTAGAAAAGTAATAATGAATAAATGCAGAAGAATAACAGAATTAGAAAACCACCATTTTAAGATTCCCTAGTGAAATAATGGATCTTGGCAATGATTTTCAGTGACTGCTTCAAAGCATTTGGTAAAAGTCGACATAATTCTTCTTAATGAATGAATCAGTTTGATATCAGTTAGAATCCACTGGCCCATTTGAATGTTAATGATAGTAAGACAAGAAGACAGTACGTTACTCCTAATGCGATGCAACTGTAAGTTCATAGTACCACCCACGACGTATTCTTGCCAAAAAGATTTAACACTGAATTCAATCAAGATTTTGGACCTAACTACTGGTTTACAGGAAATACAGATGATGTAGAAACATGTTAAATAATGCCATGAGAATGTAATCAGCCAAATAAAGACTGTGAGAAATTCTGTAGGGGCAAATGATCCAATTTATTCCATAAATAAATGTCATGAAAAATAAAGGAAAGGCAACTATTAGAGATTCAATAGACATGTCTACCAAATACAATATGTGAAATTTTTTTTGGATCCTGATATGAATAAGTCATTTGTAAGAAGACATTTTAAACACAAATAATACTTTAAGAAAGTACAATGTTAACTATTAATATTGTCAATTACAATCTTATACTGTCTATTTAAAAAAGCAAGAATATCAACTGAAATACTAACAGAATTAATTAGCAATGTGACTAAATAGAAGACAAAAGTGATATTTTTCACATATACTATTAATGACTAGTAAGGAGCTAACAGTTCTTGATCTATACCAAAAAATCCAAAATTCTTGGAAATAATTCTACAGTGAAATATGTGTAAGCAGTTGGGAAACTATAAAACTTATACTGATAGATACAAATGCTTAAACTAATGGAGAACTATAGTTAAAACACTCTACTTACACTCTCCTCCATTGCCTTAATAATCATTAAACATTAAATGTGGTTTAGCCCATTTACCATATACACTGGTTCTATATGCTGTTATCAATTTACTAATCAGTAACATATGACAGTTAACTTGATTATTTGCTTATGTTAGTAAAAAAGTCTCTTTACTTGGGAATCCCAAAATCATGAACCAAAGTATATAATGACAGGATGGCCTCACCATTAGCAGTTAGAGAATCATAATTGGATCCTTTTGCCTTTAACAATTCAAATTGCAAATTAATTGTGAACTTTCTAGGATTAGGAAGTGCTACAGCCTCATAAAGTTTCACTATGGGAGCCACAGCCTTTATCATCTCCTATGGCTTAGTGTCATTAAACAGTTCTGCTATGTTCCATTTACAAGGCCCCCACCACCAGCAGCAACCTGATGACTAAGCTAGCTTAGGGAATATTGCTGTCCTGGATGTTCCTATTACCCTAAGCTGAGTATTTACAGTGATTCCGCTGTCCAATTATAATGTAATCATAGCAGGAATGAATACCATAATTATAGGCTATGGTTCTCACTACATATTTACCATACCATGAAGAATATCACAATGACTCAAACTCTAATGTGTGAATACATTCTAATAACCTTCCACATTGTTCCTCAGCAAAGTATCACAGTTAGTTTTCAGCTTGTTACTGGTTCAACTATTTATAAATTAAATAAAACATTTGTTTGTGAAGTAATGCAAGTTCACATTTTTTAGAAACCAAGAGATTTTCTGGAACCGCAGAAGATCTGCATTTAGCAACTAAAATACTAAGTCACCCACAGACTTAGAACTTAAGAAGTTGATAAAACAACAAATAAGCATAAACTCAACCATACATATCATTTTGTTTCAGTCATCTTCCCACTGCAAATGATAACTGTATCTGTTATTTCAAAGCCAAACTACATTGCCCTCCACACAATGGAAATTGTATGTTCCTCTGAACGAAGAAAATTTGTAATACAGAGAAATAACAGAAGAGAAACTGAGGTGGGTAAACGGGTTAACTAATTTCTGCTTCCAAATGACAGGCTATCAAGTGGTCTCAAGGAGCCTCGGAATAGAGACCCAGACTGAAAAGGGATTCTGGCACACCTACATCATGTCAGATCCAAAAGGCATCCAGAATTAGTACCTGTTCTCCCCCAAGGAGCCTGAGAAAACATTCAGTCTTTCAGAGGCAAAAAACTAGAAAAGAGGAACAAATTTACTAAGGCAAAAGGTCTCAATCAGTGCCACAAATGGGTTACAAATGTGAGAAAGTATTGATATTCTCAACTTGTAAAGTGGAGTGGTCTGGTCAAGACCTATGTTGGTTAGAGCTCTGGGCCAGAAATTTCTGGCTCTAAGCATCCTCCTCTTATTTACTATAGTTTGACAAATATATAATTTATATATAAATAAGTTATTTGTATAATAAATGTATTATTTTCCATATGTGTCATGGTTTTAAAAAGGTTAGGAAACTCTGCTGTATGAGAAGGAAATAGGTCTTAATCATCTTTGATGTTCTGTATTTGGCAGCTACATTTTCTGAGGGGCAGTTGCCAATGATGGCCATGGCTAGAAGCTGGGAATTAGGGCTTGGCCCTTGGGAGAAGACTGCTTCTGGGGGTCAGAGAAAGCAGAAGAGCTTTTGGTGGTGGGTGGAAAATAGAGGGAAACAATGGAGACTAAAGGGTGGCAAATACACAGCATGTTTCCTCATCAAGCCACTTCCTGAATTCTGAGGACTATTTGGGGTAATTGGCTAAAACCTTAACTGGAAAACCTGTGAAGAACAGAGCAGAATTACCTATAATCCATCAATGCTTAAGAAGGAAAGACCCTCAGACTCTCAATTTAAATTTCAAAAAAGATATGCCACTGGAAAAGGGCTGGCAGTAGAACGTGTCTTTTCAAAACAATATCGCGGTCTCCCATCAGCTGATTGCATTAAGGCACTTAATCTGCTTACAGAAAAAATGTAGACCCTCACTGACAAAAAATAAGTTATCTTTACTCTTAATAGAAGGAAATTTGGAAAAAAAAAAAAAAAGATACCCGATTGATATAGAAGAGGAATCAAAGGAGAGAAAAAGGAACATAAAACAAGTAATTCTAAGAGGGGAGTATACAACACAGGCTTACCTTAAGAAAATCCCAAATAAACAACCTAACCTTACACCTGAAGGAGCTAGAAAAAGAACAACAAATGGGGCCAAAAGTCAATAGAAGGAAGGAAATAATAAAGATTAGAGCAGAAATAAATGATATAGAAACTAAAACAAACAAGCAAGCAAACAAACAAACAAACAAAAACAGATGAATGAAATCAGAAGCTGGTTCTTTTAAAAATATTAATAAAATTTATTAACCTCTAGCTGGACTCAAAAAAAAAAAAAAAGACTCAAACAAAATCCAAAATAAAAGAGGACAAACAACCAATGAAACTACAGAAATACAAACAACTGTAAGAGAATATTATGAAAAACAATATGCCAACAAATTGAACAATCTGGAAAAACTGGATAAATTCCTAGAAATTGCCAAAACTGAAACAGGAAAAAACAGAAAACCTGAATAGACCAATAACTAGCAAAGAAATTGGATCAGTAATAATAAAAAAATAAAAAAACCTCCCAACAAACAAAAGTCCTGCACCAGATGGCTTCATAGATGAATTCTATCAAATAATTTAAAAAGAGTTAATACCTATTTTTCTCACACTATTCCAAAAAATAGAAGAGGAAGAAAAACTTTCAACCTCATTCTGTGAGTCCAGAATTACCTTGATACCAAAGAGAATTACAGGCTAATATCCCTGATGAACATGCATGCGAAATTTCTGAATATAATACTAGCAAAATGAATCCAACAACACATTAAATAAAATCATCCACCACTGTCAAGTGGAAATTATTCCTGGGATGCAATGGTGGTTCAACATTCACAAATCAATCGCTGTGATACAGCATACTAATAAAAGAAAAAAACCACATGATCATTTCAATAAATGCAGAAAAAGCATTTGACAAAGTACAACATACATTCACGATTTAAAAAAAAGAAAACAAAAACAAAAACAAAAAAACCCTCAACAAAGCGGGTTTAGAAGGAACATACCTCAACATAATAAAGGCCATCCTCAATGCTGAAAAACTAAGAGCTTTTCCTCTATGGTCAGGAACAAGAAAGCAGACATCCACTCTCACCACTGTTATTTAACATAATACTGGAAGTCCTAGCCTCAGCAATCTGACAACAAAAAGAAATAAAAGGCAAGGAAGAAGTAAAACTTTTTAATATTTGCAGATGACATGATACTCTATACAGAAAACCTGAAAGACCACCAAAAATTGGTCAGATACATGAATTCAGTAGTCTCAGGATGGAAAATGAATGTACAGAAATCTGTTGCATTTTTATAACCCAATAATGAAGCGCAGAAAGAGAAATTAAAGAATCCATCCTGTTTACATTTGCATCAAAAACAGCAAGATACCTAGGAATAAAATTAACCAAAGAGGTGAAAGACCTGTAATCTGAAAACTATAAAACACTGATGAAAGAAATTGAAGACAACACAAAGAAATGGAAAGACATTCCATGCTCATGGACTGGAAGAACAAATATTTAAAACGTCAGTACTACCCAAAACAATGTACACATTTAATGTAATCCCTATCAAAATATCAAGAGCATTTTTCACAGAGCTAGAACAATCCTAAAATTTGTATGGAACCACAAAAGGCCCCAAATTGCCAAAGCAATCTTGACAAAGAAAAGCAAAACTGGAAACACTGCAATTCTGGACTTCAAGGTATATTATAGGGCTGTAGTAATCAAGGCAGTATGCTACTGACACAAAAATAAGCACATAGATCAATAGAACAGAATAGAAAACCAAGAAAGGAAGAACCCACAAATATATGGTCAATTAATCTTTGACAAAGCAGGAAAGAATACCCAATGGGAAAAAGACAGCCTCTTCAACAAATGGTGTTGGAAAAACTGGACGGTCACATGCAAAAGAATGAAACTGGACTACTTTCTTACACCATACACAAAAATAAATTCAAAATAATGAAAGACCTAAATGTGAGACCTGAGACTATAAGAATCCTAGAAGAGAACACAAGCAATAACCTCTTTAACATCGACCATCTCCACATCTTTCTATTTTATTTTTTTAAGATTTTATTTATTTGAAAAAGAGAGAGCACAAGCAGGGGGAGTGGCAGGCAGAGGAAGAAGCAGGCTCCCCACTGAGCAAGGAGCCCAACTCGGACTTGATCCCAGCACTCTGGGATCATGGCCTGAGCCAAAGGCAGACACTTAACGACTGAGCCATCCAGGTGCCCCAGTGCCTCATCTTTCTAAGTATGTCTCTTGAGATAAGGGAAACAAAAGCAAAAATCAACTATTGGGATTTCATCAAAATAAAAAGCTTCTATACAGTAAAGGAAAGAGTCAACAAAAATAAAAGGTAACCAGGGCACCTGGGTGGCTCAGTGGGTTAATCCTCTGCCTTCGGCTCAGGTCCTGATCCCGGGGTCCTGGGATGGAGCCATGCGTCAGGCTCTCTGCTCGGTGGGGAGCCGGCTTCCCCATCTCTCTCTGCCTGCCTCTCTGCCTACTTATGACCTCTCTCTCTGTGTGTCAAATAAATAAATAAAATCTTTAAAAAAAATAAAAGTTAACCTACAGAAACAGAGAAGATATCTGTAAATGACATATCTGATAAAGGGTTGGTATCCAAAATATATAAAGAACTTTTAAAACTCAACACCCCAAACATGAAAATCCAATTAAAAAACAGGCAGAAGAGATGAATAGACATTTTTCCAAAGAAGATGTAGATGGTCAACACACACATGAAAAGATGCTCAACATCACTGAGCATCAAGGAAATACAAACCAAAACTACAATGAGACATCACCTCATACCTGTCAGAATGGCTAAAATCATCAACATAATGAGCAGGTGTTGATGAGCATGAGAAGAGAGGCAAACCTCTCAAACCGTTGGTAGGAATTCAAACTGGTGCAGCCACTCTGGAAAATAGTCAGAGGTTCCCTGAAAAGTTAAGAACAGAAGTACCCTATGATCCAGCTATTGTACTGCTGGGTATTTACCCAAATACAAAACACTAATTCAAAGAGATACATGCACCCTGATGTTTATAATAGCATTACCTACAATAGTCAAGATATGGAGGTAGCCCAAGTGTCCAGATTGATGAATGGATAAACAAGATATGATATGCACACACACACAGAGCTGAGTATTATTCAGCCATAAAAAAAGAATGAAATCTTGGTATTTGCAATGACATGGGTGGTACTAGAGAGTACAATGCTAAGTGAAGTCAATTAGAGATAAATACCATATGATTTCACTCATATATGGAATTTAAGACAAATGATCAAAGGGAAAAAAAAAGAAAGGGAGGCAAACCAAGAAATACTCCAAAGTATAGAGAACAAACTGATGGTTACCAGAGGGGAAGTGGTAGGGGGGGATAGGTGAAATAGGTGATGGGGATTAAGGAGGGCACTTGTGACGAGCACCAGGTGTTGAACGGAAGCACTGAATCACTATATTCCCCACCTGAAATTAATATTACAATGTATGTTAACTGGAATCTAATAAAAACTTTTAAAAAAGAAGAAAAGCCATAGGCTAGAAAAAAAGGATCAAATACCAAAAAAAAAAAAAAAAAAAAATCAATAAACCCAAGTATGTTAAAAAATTAAATATAAATAGGCTAAAATATTCAGATGAGAATTGTCAAACTGAAAAGGCAACAAGCAAAACAAACAGAATATACTTTGCCTCTTAAAAAATGAAATATAAAGCTACGACATGTTGGGAATAATAGGATGTTAAAAGATGTACAGTGGACCTTTGAACAATATGCAGATTAGGGGCACTGACCCCTGTGTAGTCCAAAATCATGTAAAACTTGTGATGTAAGTTAACTACTTCACTACTATAGCCTACTGCTGACCAGAAGACTTACCAATAATGTAAACAATTAACACATATCTTCTATGTTATATTTATTATGTATTACACACTATATTCTTAAAAGAAGCTAGAGAAAAGAAAATGTTATTAAGAAAATCATAAGGAAGAGAAAATACATTTATAGTACTATAATGTATTCATTGAAAAAAAATATATGTGGATCCATGAAGTTCAAAGTTGGATTGTTCAAGGGTCAACCGTACTATGAAAACAAACACTAAATATGAAATCTGGCATGACTATATTAATATCAGACAACATACTTTAAGGCAAAAGCATTATTAGGAATAAAGACATTTAATAATGACAAAAGGGGTCAACCTATATTCTAAATTCTGTATGCATACAATAACATAGGTCAAAATATATACAGGGAACATTGACAGAATTAAGAAATGAGAAATAGGCACAGATGAAATTGACAAAGTGAGAAATAGAAAAATAATATACAATAATGATGGGAGATTTTTATATATCTTCACTATTCCGAAATTTAATACCATTGGGGGAGGTAGAGAAAATTGCTCTCTTGCCTTAAGACACCGCCCCCATAACTAAAACTGACGAGGATGTTTTTAGGGAAAAAAAAAATTTACAGACTAATCTCTCACATGAACACAGAGGTAAAAATCCTAAAAAAATATTAGCAGATTAGTTTAATCCAGCAATATAAAAAATAAGATAATACAGGATGAGCAAATGGGGTTTATTTCAGAAGTGCAAGGGTGATTTAATATTTGAAGTCAATTAATCTAATTAACACTATTAACCAAAAAGGGGAGGAAATCCTTTAATTATTTTAAAAGATTTATTAACTAGCAATTCATAAAATCCAACATCCATTCATAATGAAAACTCTTAGCAAACTATGAATAGAAGGGCATTTCTTAATCTGATAATATATCTATAACAACCCACAGTAAACATTATACTTAATGAATTATTGAAAGCTATTCTCTAAGATTTCAAAGAAGAAAACAGTATCTCCTGTCACTATCTCTATTCAAAATTGTATAGGAAACACACTGGAAGAAAGATAAGAGAAAAGCATAAAAACTAGAAAGGGAAAATGAGAGTCTTTATTTGCAAATGATATGATTGTATATGAAGAAAATCCCAAAGAACGTATAAACTATTAGAATTAAATTTCATCAATATCTGAGTATAAGGTAAGTATATAAAAAGGAACTCTATATTGTGGCTCTCTATATAGGAACTCTCTATATATGTTGCTATATCACAACAAATATATAAAAATGAAATTTAAAAAACAATACTATTGGTAGGAACATCAAAAAATCAAACACTGAGTCCTAACAAAATATGAGCAAGGCATTTAATTGAAAACTATACTGAGAGATTTTTCTAAAAATTCTAAAAAAGTGGAAGGATATACAATATTCACCAATATAAAGATGTCAGTCATCTCTTCCAAACTGATCTATATAGCTCTAGAAGCTCAACACAATCTCAATCAAAAACCCCAACATTTAATTTCTTAGGTAGACATTAACAAGTTGACTCTAAAATTTGCATTGAAATAAGAAGGGCCAAGGATGGCTAAAGCGGTCTTGAAGAACAGAGCTGGAAGACAGAGTGGTATTGGTGCAAAGATAGAAAAATTGAACAATGAAATAGGATAGACTTCGAACAGAAACTACATATCTGATTTATAACATCAAGTTTATCTGCCTTATGACACAAGCGACACTGCAGTACAGTGAGAAATGTTTTTTTTTTTTTTTTTCAATAAATGTTTGATTTTCAATAAATGTTGCCAGGTCAGTTAGATATCCATAGAAAAAAATTCTTATATCCTGGTTCAAACCATAAGCAAAATCTATTCAAGATGGATTGCCGATGGAAGTATGAAAGGTAAAACAATAAAGCTTTCAGAAGAAAACATAGGACACAATGCTCATTAGCTTGGAATAGGCAAAGATTTCTGAAATAGGAGACAAAAGATGCTAACCATAAAGGGAACAACTAATAAATTGAACTGTATTTGTGACAGTTAATTTTATGTCAGTTTGGATCACAGGCTGCTCAGCTATCTGATTAAAATTATTTCTGGGTTTGTCTGTTAGGGTGTTTCTGGAAGAGATTAGCATTTGAATTGGTAGACTGAATAAAACAGATTTCCCTCTCCAGTGTGGGTGGACATCATTTCATCCCTTGAGAGCCTGAATAGAACAAAAAATGTAGGGGGGAGGGTTCATTGGGGGACTGCATGATTATGCGAGCTGGAAAATCAATCTTCTACTGCCCTCAGTACTCCTGAATTTCAGGCCTTCAAACTCAGACCATAATCTATACCATTGGTTCTCAGGCCAATGAACACCCCTAGCTTTCCTGAGACTCTAGATTGCAAACAGCAGATCATGGGACTTCTCAAGTTCCATGGTCAAATTGAGCCAATATCATGGATATTCTTTTTCTCTGGAGAAACCTGACCAATACAATATTAAAATTAAGAATTCTGATAATCAAAAGTCACAATGAAGAAAGTACAAAGACAACTCACAGAGAAGTAGAAAATATTTTATATATCTACCTCCAACAAAGATTCACATCCAGAATTCATTTTATACTATTTACAACCTAACTTGACTTTTATCAACATAAAAAAATTTAATAAAGGGAAGCATCTGCCTGGCTCAGCTGGAAGGGCATGCAACTCTTGATCTTGGGGTTGTGAGTTTGAGTCCCATATTGAGTGTAGAGATTATTTAAATTAAAAAAAAAATTCTGCAGCCGCAGCAACTTCTAACTAGACACATTGCCAAAGGCAAGGGAAGCAACGGCAAAAATGAACTCCTGGGATTTCATCAAGATAAAAAAACTTTTGCACAGCAAAGGAAACAGTCAATAAAACCAAAAAGACGACAGAATGGGAGAAGATATTTGAAAATGAAATCATATAAAGGGCTAGTATCCAAAATCTATAAAGAACTTATCAAACTCAATACCCAAAGAACAAAAAATCCAATCAAGAAATGGGCGGAAGACATGGACATTTCTGCAAAGAAGACATCCAAATGGCCAACAGACACATGAAAAAGTACTCAACATCACTCAGCATCCCAGAAATACAAATCAAAACCACAATGAGATACCACATCACACCAGTCAGAATGGTTAAAATTAAGAAGTCAGGAAACAACAGATGTTGGCAAGGATGCAGAGAAAGGGGAACCCTCCTACACTGTTGGTGGGAACGCAAACTGCTGCAGTTACTCTGGAAAACAGTACGGAGGTTCCTCAAAAAAGTTGAAATACCCTATGACCCAGCAATTGAACTACTGGGTATTTACCCCAAAGATACAAATGTAGTGATCTGAAGGGGCACATGCACCCCAATGTTTATAGCAGCAATGTCCACAATGGCCAAACTATGGAAAGAGCCTAGATGTCCATCAACAGATGAATGGCTAAAGAAGATGTGGTGTGTATGTATACAGTGGAATGTTATTCAGCCATCAAAAATGAAATCTTGACATTTGCAATGACATGGAGGGAACTAGAGGGTATTATGCTAAGCAAAATAAGTCAATCAGAGAAAGACAATTATCATATGATCTCACTGATACGTGGAATGTGAGAAACAAGGCAGAGGATCATAGGGAAACAGAGGAAAAAAATGAAACAAAATGAAACCAGAGAGAGAGAGAGACAAATCATAACTGAGTCAATCTCAGGAAACAAACTGAGAGTTGCTGGAGGGGAGGGGCGTGGCAGGGATGGGGTAGTTCGGGGATGTACATTGGGGAGGGTATGTGCTATGGTGAGCACTGTGTATTGTGTAAGACTGATGAAATACAGACCTATACCCCTGAAACAAATAATATATTATATGTTAATAAAAAATAAAATAAAAAGCTCAAAAATAAAATTTCTGAAAAAAATTAATACAAATGAATATCAAATAAATAGACATGTAGGAAAGTAAACATCAGCTTCAGGTTCAGTTGCATTGACATCAACTAAAAATGAGAAAAGTATAGCACTTCTAAAATTATAAACAAATACTTATACTTACAATTTCAGAACTTCTTGTAATTTTCAGAGTATGTTCACATTCCTACTTCATAGTTATAACTAAAATTGAAAGATGACTTGGCCATACTGCTGTTCATTTGAATGTTGAATGACAAGACTTAACTGTCACTAGATGCCAGGCATTAGCTAAGCAATGAAGTGGTCTAAACAGTAGTTCCCACCAGCTTCTAATTACCTTAGGATAAATACCTAAGTTGAAAATTATTGTAGCAAATGACATGAACAATTCTGTTTCAAGAACCTTGAAAACTTGCAAAGCATCTGATACTATAATTTACATCTAGGCATTTATCCTAAAGTCATAATTAGAGTCAGGATGATATCCACTGCAGAAAAGTTTGTAACAGAGAAAACATGAAAACAACATAACTCTCCAACTGTGGAACAATAATATATTATTGTAAGCTCAGAGATAAATGGAACAGTAAGTCCCATTAGTAGTGAGAAGTCTCATTTTATCTCTTTTCAAAAGTGGAATTTACCTCTTTAAAATGACTGTAGGGGAAGTAAAGAGATTCGTTTTCACTTACACTTTTTTACTACTAAACTAAGCATCTTATGAATATATTTGTTGGCCATTGGCAATTCTTCTCTTATGCTTTGTCTATTGTTATCCTTTGGCCATTGTATTGGATGGACATTCATATTTTTATTAATGTGTAAGACCTATTTATATGTTGGGCAGGAAAAAGAAAGTATAGAAATTTTTGCGTCTACTGTATTCTTAAGTGTTAGGCTTAGTGTTTTAATAGGAGTTAACTCATTTAAAATTAAAATTCTTATTTCTCATTTCAATTTTATGAACACTATCAGAAAGGCTAAAATAGAACTCTCAAATAAGACAAGTTCAAAACAGTAAGAACCAAGTTAGACTTCTGGCATGGAGATGAAAACTTATGAAGTTTTAAAGAATTAACTGTACTTAGTAAAACAAAATCTTTTAAGTATAAAAAAGTTTTAGATAGTATTCAGGTGACATTCAAGAAGTTTTAGTTACCATTAATTATGAAAATGAAATTGCCATTTTTTAAAGTAGATTCAGACACTCTTTCTATTCAGTTCTTTTAAAAAATTGAGCTTTAATGATAGGAAAGAGATCTACTTTACAAAGATATTGCAAAAAATAAACTTTAAGCTTGCATAAAGGGGGGGGTCACAGTTTATAATTAAAATATTTATTTAAAATAATGTGACAGCTAATCACAGTCTTAATTTCTCTGGTTTTAAGCTTAGTCTGTTGTCAGTATTAACTTCATCAAATAACAAATGATAGAGAGGGCTCCTAACAGTTTTCCTTCCCTCTAACCCTACCTCACGCCATGCCAAAGAACGAACAAACAAGATACTCATTTTTTTTAATGTACTTAAACTTTACAATCTTAAGGAAATCTTGTTTTAAGGAAAAACAGTTATTTACTTATTTTTAATATTTTTTCCTCTTGTGGAAGTGTTATTGGAAAGTACCACAGTTGGTTGCAATGTTAAATAAAAAACACTAATGTTATACTTGGGACTTAACTTTCCAAAATGAGTAGTATCAGAAGAAAAGAAGATACCACATGGGACTTTTATTAATTCTTAGACAAGGAAAAAAAAAAAAGAAAGAAATTCCTTTTAAAATCAATTCCACTTTCTTGACTCACTCCCAATGCCAACTCCCTTCCATTTTCCACTGTAGCCTCTGGGACACACATCTGATTATAGGCAAGGTCCCCTGCCCCCTGATTCTCTTCAGACTCCAGCTCTGCCTGAAAGGAAACCTGTCTCCTCACCCAGGAAACTGCTTCTCCTGCGGCCAGCAGGAGAGAGAGCTACTCATTCTTCAAGACTATATAACTCTCCTACTTTTCCTGGCAACTCCTCTCACCCTACTTTGAAGCCCAGAACTAATGGCAGTATCACCATCCCTCCACCTACCTAGCCATCCAACAAATATATACTTAGTGGCTGCTATGTGCCAGGCACCCTGTTAGATGTAGGCTACAGAACAGTAAATCTCACTGTTAAAGTCCAGTAAGACAAATACCACATGATCACACAGATAAAAAAATTGCCAATTCTGAAAGAAGAGTAGGAAGCGAATTGAAAGAATGAGGAGGATCTAGTCAGGCCAAAGTAGGGGAAAGAGTATTTCAAAAGAAAAGTAGGAATGAACTCAGTTTTCAAGGAAACCAAGTGCAACTGGGCATAGTGGGTGAGGAGGAAAATGGTAGGAGAGGGTGAGAAAGTGGGCAGAGCAATGAGGCCAGGAACCTGAGGGCCAAAACATGCAAGAATTTAAGGGTTCTGTTGAGGATTTTGGATATTATTCTAAATGTCATCAGAAACCAGTGGTGGAGTTTTAAAACTTTCATTCCTTAGCACAGTGACCTACTCATCTGCCCACATCTAACCAGAATGCTTGCCCTTCAGCTCTACTCCAATCCCTTCCACATCATAGAGGGCTTCAACGACAGCACCCTGCACGCCAGTGACCTCTACTCCACCTCAAGCCGACTTCTCACTTTTTCCTTGTCCCTAACTAATCCCCCCTGTGAAAACCTAATTCCACTACTTCATTGTCAAACCATAACCTCTCACTAGTCCTACTCTTCTATTCCCTAACATGACTGTCTTCCAACCTTTAAAATTTTTTATTAACTGATTAGCAAATAATCACACTGGAATAAGTGGAATAAATACTATTTCCTCCATCCCTACCAAGGCATGTAGGCTTCTCAACACCTTTCTCCATGCTTATATCAACATATGTCAACTTATTCATGAGACTTTTTTTTATTACAAAAGGTGAATCATACCAAATACATAATTCTTTGACTCTTAAGTTTAAAATAAAAATTTTATAAACAAAAATTATGAGCAAATCTCAAACCAGCATATAGATTGAATTCATTCTTTAAGTTGCCATGCAGTATTCTCGGTACAGACAACAATGCCTATGGTTCCCCTCCACTGGGGACTTTTGCTTTTTGTTCGCTTCAACAAACTTATGGACCCCAGAACACCTTGAAGCAGGCTCTTCAGTGGAGTGAAGTGCTTCTAGTCTTGGGAGTTGAGAAGAATTGATGCTCGTGACTGAAAACATCTGGGAGCAGAATGGTTTTTCACAGCCCTTCAGCTGAGGGTAGCCGATCTCAGGCCATGAGAACTGAAGCCATCTGCCTTTCATCACCTGGTTTGCTACTGCCCAGGAAATGCGCAGGGCAGGCTGCTGACAGGTATTGAGGGAACCACAACCATGAGGAGGCAAGGAAAATTAAAACTCATATGGGGTTTGGAAAGAAAGATGGCCAGCAGAACAGAAACTCGAGATTCCTACTGTAGTAGAACCAATGGAAGAAACAGATGAGAATTTTAATGAAAATATAATGGAATTACAGTACTAAAAAAAAAACAAACCCCAAAACCCAATACTTTTAGGAACTAAAAAACGTGAGTTCTTAATTAGAAACTCAATATCCAACAGAAAGAGAATGACTGCCCTTGAGAACCACATTATTGGTCAGAAAAATCAGGTGAAAATACCTCACAAGATACCCTGTGACAGACCCCAGGGGAAAAGGCAAGTTGTGTGGAGATCATATCCAGGAGACAAAACAAGGAGGAAGAAAGGAACATGTGGAGAGGTAATAATTGCATAAATAATGGGAAAAACTTTTAGGACTCAAGAAAGACTTGAGGCCCTGAATATCAAGGATAGAGAAAACCCTGTCAGGCTGTCAGCACCATAGGACAAGTTTCTGGGATAGTGGAGAGCTGGCAGAAAGGACAGTGCTCAGGAACACCAGGGCACTGACTCTGGGCCTCCCTGATGCCGAGTTTGGCACCAGAAGAGCCCAATGTCTGTCCTCCAGGCTACAGTTCTCCTAGGGTCTGGCACATTTCCTGTTGTCCTTTGTCAGGAGCATCTGAACACCAACCCCAGGGACTCCACAGTAGTCATTTCCTTCCACAGTGTATCTGAAACACTGCAGTGACTAATTCTTAACACAGAGGCACAGACTACCTTGGTAAATATTAGAAGTAAATAAAAAGGAAATATTCATAGAGGAGGTAAATGTATGATAGTTCTAAGAAACCTCTACCTTTATTTATTTATGTAAAATAAAAGTTAAGAGCAGAGACTCTGGATACCTGCCACTTACTAAGTCTGTGGCCTTGGACAAGAAACCTTTCTGTGTTTGGGTTTCCTGAAAAATAAATGAACTAATAGCACCCACTAAGTGCTACTAAGTGTAAAGATTAAATAAGTTAGTACATATCCCACACAGGGAGCTCTGTCCTGCACACGGTGAGTCCTCAGTAAATAAGAGCAATGCCACTGCTGCTTGCAACAGCAAAATAGCACTGTACGCAGAACTTTAATTTTAGAATCAGAAGAATTGAGCTCAAATGTCAACTTTAAGAGTTTTATATCATAGTTATGGTAGTTAATCCTTCTACACCTACATTTTTTTCATATGTAAAAGAGGAATATAAATACCTTTCTCTCTCAATATCCATTCATCCATCTATCCACGAACATCAGCCAAGCATCTACTACGTACTGGCTATTGAATGGTGGCTGGAATAGAAATATGAGGAAGGTATAGTTCTGCCTTTCAAGAGTGCAGTCTAGTGCACAGTACTCAAGAACCTTAGTTTCCTTTCATTGGAGTATTTCTTAAATCTCTCTTTGCCTCAGGGGGTGAAGAAAGGACCACAAGGGTCAAGTATGTGTTTTGGTAAAAGAAGTATGATTTAAAAAAAAAAAAAAAAAAGGCAACATTAATATTGTTAGCAACTGTTGGTCAAAAAACATGGCCAGTTCCTGAAATTACTATATTAAGCTATTTTAAGAAAAATACTAGTAAGCAGTTGGGTCATTGACAAATAGCTCCTGTAGTTCCTATGGTAGTCTTACGAGTGAGGGGGACGGACCAGAGAGAAGCAGGATCCCATTTCTAGTCAGAGAAGAGGATAAAACCTCTTGGGGAGACAGCTCTGTTCATAGGCTGGACCATGTAGTACACAATTTGCTTCTCTGAATGATCTTTTGAGACCTGAGTGCTCTTTGAATAAACAGCCCCCAAGCCATTGTCTGAGAGGAGATTCTATTACCTGATTGCTTGTTGACAACATCAGTCCCCTTTTAGAGGATTCTGCCTTAGCACATCGGGTAGGAGACTGGGGGGAGTAAGTTCTTGGTATCTCTTTTATGTCACTGCAATAATGAAGACCTTATCCTACAACTTCTTGGTATTAACAGTGCTTATTTTGATCATCCCAAGGGAGCTGGCTATGGAAAGGGGTGGAACAAGTCGTTCCCTTTAATCTTTTAGTTAATTTAGGGCTTTAGAAGGTCTACAGTGACAATCCCAGACAATCACTAATAAAAAATGAAACAGAAAAGAGGCTACAAACTCACAGGAGAGCCCAAATGCCCACTCTTTATAAACAAACAATGTATGCCAACATGTTTTCATCTGTCACTATGAGTTAATATTCTCTATTAAAAGCCTCATAGAAATTATAATGGCATCATACTTGAAACAGTATTAATTTGACATTTGGTATCTTTAGAAAGCATATAATTATACTATTTTTTAAAAAGATTTTATTTGTTTATTTGAGAGAGAGAGAGAGAACACAAGTAGGGGGAGCAGCAGACAGAGGGAGAAGCAGGTTCCCCGCAGAGCAAGGAGCCCGTTGTAGGACTTGATCCCAAAACCCTGGGATCAAGACCTGAGCTAAAGGCAGCCGCTTAACCGAATGAACCACCCAGGTGTTCCATATAATTATACTATTATTAATAATTATTAACCACTTATTGTTATTAATTAACCACTAATTGTTATTAATTAACAATTAATAACCACCCAGGTGTCCTAAATAATTATACTATTATTAACAATTATACTATTATTAACAATATCCAGAATACTTTCCTTGATTTTATAGATATGTATCTATAAAATCAAGGAAAAAAATATATATATTACCACAAAGTAAAACAACTATATATGTTATATATGTTATTCAAAATCATGTATTTGGCTTAAAACTGGCCTAGATTTATTACAAATGATGGCTACAGACGGTCACAAAAAATGATTCTGGCTTTTTTTGTGTGTGTGAAAACCATTCTAAAAATCAATATAATTTGAATAGGTATTTAAACGAGAGCTAAATGAAAATTATCCAGCAAAAAGGAATACTAACATCTGTATCTTATTTTAAAGTTGCAAATGGATAATAAATTGTATTTAAGAAAACTACATAAAAACTCTACTACTACCACCCATAAATTAAAGTATATTTATTATTATTTTTGTACCTAATCACGTTTTAGACTTAGAGTAAAATCCTATTGCTTCTAGAAAATAAACCCAACCATTTATCCAAACATTGTTACATAAGAAGTTTTAAGAAACTGTAAATAATTCTTAATACTCTCATTTTGATTCTCCGACTTTTCAAGACTATGTTGTATTTCCTTCAAACATACTTCCTGGTGTTGTGCTTTCTAAATAAAGAAAAAATAAAGATAATCAATAATGACATTCATATCAAAGGGTAGAGTTATAATGTAAAATTTATATATACAACAATTAAATACATGACTTTTAATTTTTTATGAGGGAATTCTAACATCTGATATGTGCATTAACAACTTACCTTAGAGCTCACTTTTCTTTAAAATCCAGCATAACTAAAGTACACACATGGTTGATCTTACTGTGATATAGTTTGTTGTAATAAAATCAACGTCAAATGATTACATATTTAACATGATTAACATAATAGATTTTATTTAAAACCATCATAACTATTTTTCATTACATTTAACATGACCTATTTTAATACCAGTTTTTGCCATTTTCGTATTTTATACTATAAGACTTTTGTTATCTTAAAAAGTGACAGAATTCTAGTTTTGATAATATGAACATTTTATTTTTAGAATCCTTTAAAAATAAAAAGAACTCTCATTATTATAATAGGTGTTCTCTGAGGGAAAAATTAAAAGCCTAATATATTTTTAAAAAATATTTGGTTGCATATAAATTCTCAAGTAGATCTATTCACTGAAAATACTTCAGATAGACAGGCTGCAAATAACATCTAGCTTCCAACTGAAATGTAGGCACCTTAAGAAGAGAATCTTTTATTTCCTTCCTATCTGGTAGTCAGTGACACGTGATACCTTCTGAAACTGAGCAATACCCCTTGGGGGCAGTGGAGTGGTATGAAGCAATGTGCTAGGCTGGGCTACACAAAGTATACAGAATGAATACAGCAAATCTTTGTGAAACATCAGTTTTACTCAACAGTTTGGAGGGCAAAATATTAATAAGAACACACCTCTATTGTAGGGAAGAATGTAAATGTTCATGGATTTTAGGATAATCTGTTAGACTACCAAGCATTTCAGGCTTCAGGCAGGGCAGCCCAGGTTAAGTTTGGGTCTATGCATTCACCCTGCTCCAGCTGAAGCACTGGGGCGGAAAATCCAAAGAAGCCTGCTTGTGGGCAGGGCACTGTAGAGGACACTAGAGTATAACCAACTATGAGACTGGCTTTCAGGCTGCTAACAACTCAACTGGAGCTAGGACATGTATACAAAATAAATACTGACCTGACCACGGAACTGTCCCCTGGAAGGGACAGAACACACAGACTCAGCAATGTCTAAATCTCTGCTTAGAATTCTAGATTTTTATTACTATAAAAATTAGCAAGTTTAATAGAATACCACGTCTTAAACTTATTTTGCAGATTTAATCAAGCACTGAGAACATTACAGAGAAACCGAACTCATCTCACTACTTATTTCTTCAGAAGCTTAAAGATTTTTATTTATTTAAAGATTTCATTTATTTATTTGAGAGAGAATGAGTGAGAGAGAGCATGAGAGAGGAGAAGGTCAGAGGGAGAAGCAGACTCCCCAAGGAGCTGGGAGCCCAATGTGGGACTCGATCCTGGAAGTCCGGGATCATGACCTGAGCCGAAGACAGTCGCTCAACCAACTGAGCCACCCAGGCGCCCTCTTCAGAAGCTTTAATGACACATGCTTTATAGTATCAGAAATTCTGATGGTGAGAAAAGAAAATTAAAAAATAAATTTATAAATAAAAGAGATTTAGAATAAAGAGCAGACCCATGCTACATTAAAAGTGAGAAATGTTTGTTCTGATTAAACTGCCATGGAAATTTTGATGGTGATAAAATTACATTAATATTACATAACAAAAATCATTTAACTTTTGAACCTTTCACGTTTTCAACTTTCTAGACACTTGGGAATGAAAAGATAGTGTTTGCTACACCTCCGGCTCCCGGAAAAGATAAAGTATCATCATTTTCTATATCATCGAGTAGACCGTTTTCAAGTAATTTAGTCACGACTAGTACTAGCTTCCACAGTATCTTATGCTAATTGACTATTTTCATGAATACTTTGGAAAAGACATCAGAAGATTAATTAAACACAGTGAACTTGGGATTCTCATTTCATGGCTGAGTGGCCCACAGTACCTATCTTAAACGCAGATATAACAACACTGAATATTACTTAATACAAACTCATCACTTTTTTTTTTTTTTTAAACTCATCACTTTTTAAAGTATAATATTCATTACTCAAGACAGATATCAAAGTCTAACTCAAAATAGTTTAAATTGTATATATTAAAAAATGAAAAATTCGTACCAGAAATTCCTCCATATAATTCACTAAGCAGCTGTTGTGTGAAAGTAATATGTAGTAAAGGGCCTGATGAGACTTTGGGGAAATGTGCTGGGAGCTACCAAGGATGCAGGGTAGTTATTCTTCGGCATAATCATGACATTTAAAATTTTTATGATTTATATTATTTGTTATTCTTAATATTACCAGTAAAGCACGAGTCCTGGTTCTGCTCACTTCATACTTTAACTAAACTACAGGGTAAGAATGTTAACTGCTAATTTATTTTTTATGAAAATACATTAAGCCATACTAATACTTACACTGTTCATTTTGCAAACAAGTTGATTTTGTTCTTCATTTTTCTTTCTAAGCTCAGTTTCCAGATTTAATATTTTAATCTGTAAAGCCCTTTCTCTAGATGACATTTTCTCTATTTCTTCAGAAACCTGTAATTTTCATTAAAAGAGCAAAATAACTAAATATGCTTTTTTTCGAGTATGATCTAAAGCCTTGACATACTTAGACTGTATTTCTTTTTCTGAACAGTTTAATTACAAAATATTTAAAGATGTTCTATCCTGAGGAAACACAAACAACATAAGTATGTTTACTTCTCTTCACAGTAAAAGTATCGGCAAAATTAGCCTGAGATGGAATAAGTATACTTATTTGCAGTCCTCTGTGACTCAAGTAGGTGTTTTGCCCAACATTATATTTTTATAACCTATTGAGACCAGCTGGCATGTTGCATGGATTTACATTCACCGTGGTGTTCAGAGTGGGGGTAGAGCATAGCAAGTTCTCATTCAGTGCAGACGGCAGACTGGGTAGATGAGATAGGGGCAGAGCATGGGATGTAGACCCTTCACTCACATATACAACAAGAGACTGGTTTTTCATTCATTCACTTGCAGAGTGCTCTGAATTTGAGTTCTCTTATTTCTAAGATTGCTTATTTTAGCAGAAAGCTAGCTTAGCTATGTTCATCCAACGATTCAACTATGTGGTAGCCTATTTGCAAGAATGCTGGGTTGGAGCCACAAGAGTAAGAGCTGAGACAAGGACTAGTTAAGGAGCAAGGAGCTAGTGAGAAGGACTGTCCTCTAATCATGCTCCTGAAAACCCAGTTCTAAGTTATTATAAAGTAATTTACAAAGATTTCTTTGCACCAATTCCAAGGGCAGCAGTATGAGGGATGCTAGCAGGATCTGAAGCTATAGGAGAAAGAGCCTTTGACAACGTCCTCAGTTTGGACAATAGTGACAAGGCAGTGACGGCACTCCTCACCTGGCAGGAACTAGAGACAGACAGCCTCACATTCTGGTGCAGCAGGAGAGAAAAAAGGCAGACACATCGCTGGGGACTCTGAACACTTCTCAGAAGGAATCTTAGACACCTAGCATTTCTAGGAGAAAGTCTTTTATTTTCCTCCCAAAGGTTGATGGGGCTGAGAAATCTGGATTACATTTCTATCATCGGCAATACATTTTACAACCTAGCTTTTATCCAAGGATGTATCTTTCAAAATAAATCTAAATTAGTTTCCCAGAGTTATAAAAATACATACATACATACACACACACACACACACACATACATATATATGTGTATATATGTATGTATATAGCACTTGTGATGTAAGAGCCACACTTCAGTGATAACAGATTTTATCTAACTTACATGGAATTGCCATTAACAAACTTGAGAAAGATGTGGGTGGAAGAGAGTTTAGAGGGAAAGACAATTTAGTATTGGACATGTTAAGTTTGAGATGTCACGTAAGCAGCATAATATCTGACTCTAGTTTTCAGGAGAGACAGAAATCTGGGGGTGGAGATATACATCTGAGAGTCATCATGGAATAGACAATCTCTTTTTAGCGTCATTCAATCTGAGGAGGAAACTCATCATCCCCATTTCACTAATTAAGAAACTAGAATTTCGGGACGCCTGGGTGGCTCAGTTGGTTGAGCAGCTGCCTTCGGCTCGGGTCATGATCCCAGCGTCCTGGGATCGAGTCTCGCATCGGGCTCCTTGCTTGGCGGGGAGCCTGCTTCTCCCTCTGCCTCTGCCTGCCATTCTGTCTGCCTGCGCTTGCTCTCTCTCCCTCTCTCTCTGACAAATAAATAAAATCTTAAAAAAAAAAAAAAAAAGAAAGAAAGAAACTAGAATTTCAAGAAGTGATTAACTCTGGGTCAGGGTGTAATGTGTTAGAGCCAGAATTCAAATCCAGTTCTAGCTGGACTCCAAAGTCCACCTGAAGTCCTTTCAAGACTACATTTTCAAGTCATTTGATAAATTTACCTATTAAGACCCTCCTGCATTATTTCCAACCACCACCCCTGAAAATAAACTAACAATGTCTTTTGGTGTACCTTGTACCTCCCTCTGTTGTAGCACCGACAAATGATGGATGACACTTGTCTGTTTATATACTATCTTTCCCCTGGACTATGAGTGTCCTGAGAGTTGAGGCCAGGTCTGTTGGAGGAGGTTATCAAAAAGATGTGACTTGGGGCGCCTAGGTGGCTCAATGGGTTAAAGCCTCTGCCTTTGGCTCAGGTCATGATCCCAAGGTCCTGGGATCAAGCACTGCATCGGGCTCTCTGCTCAGTGGGGAGCCTGCTTCCTCCTCTCTCTCTGCCTGCCTCTCTGCCCACTTGTGATCTCTTTCTATTAAATAAATAAATCAAATCTTTAAAAAAAAAAAAAAAAGATGTGCCCTCCATGTGACACACGAGCTGAACCTGGGCAATTATAAGCTCCCCACTCTCTCCCTTATGCTTTAGATACCTGTTCTGCTTTCCTGCCCTGCTCCCAGAAGCCACTCCAAGTAAAGAGCCTTGAGAAAGGAATGTGATGTTGAGGCTATTTGGACTGGGTATGTGACTGAACCTAGTTAAGGCCCTCTATATAGACTTTTAAGATTCTGTCAGGTGTGGAAATCTAGTCATCTTGTGGCCATCCAAGAAAACTCTTGTGTTCCCTCACTTATCAAACCTGTCACCTTCCAACCTGGAGTGGTTTGCCTCTTTCTACGGTCTCCCCATGTCCTCTGTACACAGGTTTCCCATAACACCAGGGAAACTGCCAAGGAGCTTGTAAACTAACAAGGTTTTATTTGTCTTTTCATCTCAAATAGTAGTGGAGTGGCTGACACACAGTGAGATGTTTATTAAATGTTAACCAAATGGATTTAACTGGAAATTTAATTCTTACACGTACTTAATGTAACAATATTGGCCAAAAGAAAAGGGAGTTGAGCTCTACGGCTCATCAGATCCTGATCAAAACCAAAATGCTCAACAATTTGAACAACTGCTTTGGTTTTATGTAAAAAAACAAACAAAAAAAAAAAAAAAAAAAAAAAGAAAGAGGATGCAGGGGAGCTCCTTCTATGTTTTCCATCTGCCTCTACCCTGCCACACCATCATTTACTTACTGAAGTAACTGCACCAGTAACACAGCTACCCTGTCATCAGGATAAAAACAATAACTGTAGGTTTGGTAAGATGAGATATTGTCTGTTTAAAAGAACGACTCTTGGGTAAACTAATTAAAAAGTTTCTAAATAAAGGCCATCTGTACCTTTTGTCTTCCTTCTTCTAAAGCAGCTTCCAGCTGTCTGGCCAATGCTGTATATTCCGCAGATTTCTCTTTAAACTTAAGATTGCTATGCTTAAGACATTCTTCTTGGTTTGCCAGCTTCTTTTCAAGCTCTTTATTTTCCACATCCATCTGTTCTAATTTTCTTTTTTACAGAAAACATATATTTTAAAATTATAGTGCATAGAGAAAAATGTAACACCAATTTTAAGTCAATTTAATACTTACTGTTTAAGGTTTTCACACTTCAACTGAATAAGATAATTTTTCTCTTCCAGAGAAAGATTTCTCAGAAGATTATGATTTGCATCAACCTAAAAGGGGAAAAATAAAGTTTTCTTGGTTATTTTCTTCTAACCAACTTCCAAAGAAATCTATATACTTTATCGTTAGAATAAGCACAAAAAACAAGAAAACATCAGTATTATTAATATTCCTACACAGAGAGATACAAAGAAACACTACATTGTTAAAACACAAGCTCTTGAATTCCTGTTTAGTGCCTCATGAAAAATCATCTACTAAAATTCTTTCTGAACGATGGCAATTAATACATTCTGAAAAATGATTTCTTGAAAAAGGACGTTTATTTTATTAAGTAAATTTGAAGACCAAACAGTACGAATCTCCTATTGTTGGATATTTAGGTACTCTTACAATTTCTTGTTTTACCTAAAGATAGTGATTGATAATTTACTCTGAAGTTGTAACTACAAGTAAAAATCATATTTGTGAGAAACAAAATAAAACAAGCAAATCAACCACAGAAAATTTGTGGATACTAAGACAGAATATTCTTCCTATTGCTTCAAAAGCTATAGTTATTTTAAGAAGCTTGGAAAATAAAATTTTTCTCATAATTTAATTAATAATTTAGGTTATCTATGCAGATTTGGCATTTTCCTAGAAAAATCTCTTCTCAGAAATTTAAATTTAGCAAAATTTTGTTTGCATGCTTTTTAAAAACAGGATGCATTTCAAAATTAAAATCCAGATTACATTTGGAATATAGGGAATTGTTCCTAAAAATTGTTTCACAAATAAAAACACTTGCTACCTCCTTGCACATGCATCTTTGAAAAAAATAACTAAAGAAATATTTATTAAGCACTTACTCTGTGCTAAGCATTGAATTAGGAGGTGGCTAAGTGGTGACTAACTGGGCACCCATGATCTTTGTTCTGATGGAGTACAGAAGTATATGTTGGCAAAAAAAAAAAAAAAAAAACTGAGAATAATCCAAATGAGCTTGATGCACAATTCTAATTAAAATGAATTGTAATTTTTGTCAGGTAATTTAGAATAAGTTAGCTTAACCTGATGTCAAAAAATATGTATGTAAACACAGCATTGCTCCATTACCATGTTCTCAGACATCTAAATGTAGATTTGTACGAATAAACTAAAATGAGCAATTTTAGTTAACAATTTTTCACAATACTAAAAGAACAGCTTGCAGAATATTACAGTATCTGCAATAAACTGATAAATCGACAGAGGTGGGAGTTAAAAAAAAAAAAAAATCAACCCCCCACAGGAGAGCCCTCAATTGGTGAAATCATTCTGAAGTTTCCTTGAACCTATCTAGCAGAAAGCAGAATGCTGGCCGGACACCTGACCCTGCAGCTCCCTAACGGTGTGCGCCTGGTCTGCACATTTCCCCTTGCAGTGCTGCAGACTCTCCTGACACTCGTGAAGCCTCTGTTCCGCCGCCGTCAACGAGTCGCGGACGCGCTCTAACTCCTGCAGATGAGACTCCATCTGGCCTCTCATCTGAGTTGTAGCATTAAGGAAACAAGTGCAAGGTCACACATTCAGCATTAATGTTTTTACTATCTTAAACACTAGATATGCTCATAATATAATAAGTATTTTAGGCATAATGGTTTGAAACAAAAAGATTCAACCAAATAAATATGAATAATCAATAAGTTAGACTCGGCTAACGAGAACCCGTACCTCAAAAGTGGGCTGTACTTTGGTTTTCAAAAAGTTTGTTGAGTAACTAATATAACACTGTATGTTACTTACATTAGAATTCGAAGTTTTTAAATAGTCTTAAAAAGAAGTCTGTTGACTCAACGCATACAGTTATATTAGCCTACATGGAGAATGTTTAACCTACTTAGGAAAGCAAACTTTTTGATTCCTGTCATTTATCTTCAAGCATAGTCATAACTAGTAACGCTGGTACGGTCATTTGCCACCATCCAGCCAGTGAGGCTAAAGTAACTGTCACTTTGTCATTCAATCTCGTAACTCAGATATTTCAATTAAAACAGCCTTGCTGCACTCATCTTAGTCCAGCTGGTGGGATTATGGTGTATTATGTCAAGATAGCTCATATCATCAGTCTTCAGCAGACTGTCATTTCATCATTAAAATTATTCTGAGCAAGTCTCTAAATATACCTACATTCACCCCTTTGGCCATTGCAGCGCCTCACCGTGGCACTTTTGTGGAGATGTGACAAGAAGCACCTCTAAGAAATGCTTACATGGTTAATTAAAAAAAAACAAAACAAAACAAAACAAAAAAACCAGACATATGGCATGTAGGATGTTTACAGGAAGAAAAACACAAGAGCCAGAGTCTTTCCCTGAGACAGGGAACACCTAGAGCTACTGAGCACATCTGGCATTCTTGATCACAAGATAAAATGAGAACAAAGCTTACCTCTGGGTCCCCAAATATCTAAGAGCCCATGAGGAAACCAGTGGAAAAGGAAAAGGAAAAATTTCATCTTAAAAAATGACTTTTCTGGTTTAATAACAGTTAGAAGACATTGTGACTCACGGCATCTGAAAATCACAGGCTTCTGCCCCATCAGCCTCCTGAATAGGCTGATGTAAATAAGGTGTTTTATTTACAGTGCTGCCTAGCAAAAGAGGACAGCTTTGCGGTGCCATGTCTTATGAGAGAGAGAGAGAGCGACCAGGACACATAAAATGCTAGACATGCTGCTAAAAATAAAAAGTAATTCTAAGAAAGTAGTAACTTGCATGTTTGGTGGGCTATCTTTATCTCTGTTTAACCAGCAGAATGCCTGCTCTGGCTGACCTCTTCTTCACATTGGGCCTCACTCAGACTTCTCAATCCCAAAATGTGGGGGCAACCCAGAGACAGTCACCTTATTACACTCAGTTGGAAGTGACTGCTAACATCCCATGACCTCTCCAGCCGGGAGTCAGTGCCCTACGACTTTCACTACTTCCTTACCAAAACAACATGAGAAGACCCAAAGAGGGATGCGGTTTCATTTAAAAAGTTAAAAATATTCACAAAAACATAATAACTTGCCAACACTGGCTTTCCCCTCATTCTGTTGCAATGGGGTGATAAAAGGGAAATGATGCTGCTTTTTTAAATACGATTTTTCTTCCAAAAAGCATTTAACAGCGAATATTTACTTTACTTTTTAGACACAAAAGATTTAGTACCAAAAACAAAAAGGTAGGATTAAAAATGAGAGATATTCAAGTTTGCATACTTATGGCTGATGAAGCCAGTGATAAGTGATAACCATTTTTTTGAGATATATGAATCTGCTCTTAGAAAAATTAAACATTCATGCTATTTTCCAAATACTAAGGAAAAAGTAGAAAAACATTCACACAAACAAACATTTCAAGCCTGGAGGAAACATTATCTCCAGAGAAAACAAACTCCTACAGAGATTAAAGACAGGTAATTTCTAGATCAAAACTACAGAAAATGACCATAATGAAAGAATACGTATAATATTCATAAAGTACAAAATATATAAATATTATTTTATTTCTTAAAACATCAAACTCACCTTCTCTAATTTTTTATTTTTGTTTTTTGTAATTAGGTTATTTTCATGTAGCAAATTTTCACATCTGGTTTTCACGATTTCTGCTGCCTCTTGTAATTTTTGTATCTGAAAATAAAATATATTAGGACAACATATTTAATTAAGACCATAATATAAATTAAAAAACTAAACATCTGAATTTTTAAACAAATCATTATTTCCTTATCAACACCCTCAGTATCTTTATCTAATGTTATTCCTACTTTAATATAAGAATTGCTCAATGTTCTACTCCAATCTACAACCCTTTTATAATTTACCTGTCTTTTCCCAACCATATTTCTAGACTCTCCCCTTAAGCCTGAATATTAAAGATCTTTATTTGCAAGTCAAGGTCACTTTAAAGAATAATTTTTAAAAAGAAATCTGAAGACTAAGGAGTAACTGAAATATGCTGACATGTATGTCCACATGCAGATTTAGGAAAAGTCAGAATTATTACAATAACAACAACAAATGTATATATATATACACACATATATATAAATAAACTGGCTCCCAAACCAATTACTTTACACTTAAACAATGCTTAAAAAAAAAAAAAAAAAATTCTGAGGCCTTTATACAAAGCCCAGAGCCCAGAACATGCACATTATTCTTGCTGACGGATTAAACTCAAACACCCAGCTGAAGGACCCAGCTGGCATTCTCAGTAACAGGCTCACAGTCCACCATACCTCCATCCTACCTCTGGTAAGCTCTGCATGACTGCAGGATTCTAACTGGATGTTTTGACTCCATCCTCCCATCTAAACCATCCAGATGAACTTCCTACTGATCTACAGGATGCCCTCCCCTTAAGCTTTTACCTTTAGTTATTTATTCTTTAATTCAAATGCTCTCTCTTCCAGCAAAACCCAGCTCATTATTGATCAATTTGGTACCATCATTAAGGACCTGCATAAGTCCCAACTTTCTCATAAAGTTTTCCTTGAATACTACATTTTCAAAATATAAGGTTTTCTATAAACTGCCACTGAACATAGCTCTATTCCACATATATTTTCACAATTCTTATCCAAGTCTTTCATGTGAGTAAATCAGAATTTTATTTTATTTATTGGGAAAGAGGGAGTACTGAGTTTTAATGACCCTAAAAGGGAGTCAATATTCTAAATCAATGCCATTAAATATCTAAAATGACACTATAATTAAGTTTAACAAGATTATACATAAGATTTACATTACACCTACATAATTAACTTTATATCTACTTTTTGGAATAGCCAATACATACACAGTCAAGGCCTGAATCAAGAATCAGCAGAATCATCTACTATAAAAATATGTGGGACCTTAAGAAATATGGGACATATGTTCTATCATAAAATAATAGCTCTACCTTTCTTCAATTCTGCTTCTTTAGATTATAAAAAAGTACTGTGTTTTAAATTGCCTACAAAATCTAACAACAAAATCAGTGCAATAGTTACCTGAGTTTTATATACTTCAGTAAGGGTTTTCTGTTGTTTTTCTACTTCTTGCAATTCTGAAAGTTCATTTTCAACAGAAATCACCTCATCCTTCAAAGCCTCAAGTGTAGTCTAGCAAGAAAAAAAATAAACAGATTTTATAAATCATTAGAATTCACCTAGCTTCCAGTGCTAGGATTATAAAAACATAACTCATTTATCAAAAGGTTAATAATCATTTTTATTGCATAGAATTACCACTTAAATGTAAGAATTTTCAAGTCAATAATACTCATGGATAACTATAATAAGACTTATGTAAGACATATATTTTTAAAATTTCCAAAACTTTTAAAAGACCATGTTCTCAGATGAGAAGACTCATACTATTTGACATATCAGTTTTTTCCAAATGGATAACACTTTAAATGTAATTTCAACCAGAAGTATAACAGTTGGGAGGAGGAGGAATATGACAAAATTAATTTTAAAACTCATATGGAAAAATAAATGGGAAATACTAATATAATACTGAAAGGAATATTAAGGTAGAGAATCTCAGTACTTATTAGATAAAGATGTATGAAGAACTAAAAATTTTAAGATACCAACATAAGAATATAGAGGTCAATGGAACAGAAACAGAAAAATACACTAAAGTTATATTTAGTGTATGCTAAAGATTGAATTTTTAAATCAATGAGGAAAATATGGATCACTAAATAATGGTAACAAGACACCTGTTTAACTATTAGAAAGAAAATAGATGAACTACTTGCCTCCACCCAACATTATTTTTTATATTTATTTGTATTTTAAAAATAAAGTTTTAACATTTTTCACAGAAGATACAGCTAAAATACAGCTAAAATTTTGATTTTAGGATAGCAAAACTAAGTGGAAAATCAAAAGATGATGTCAAGTACTGTAAGGGTTTGGGATTTTACCCTCCAAGCTGACAAGTGAGCCTGGAACAGTTTCATGCATGTTAGCAGAAGATATGAGACCCCTGGGTCAGAGACACAAAACTTGATTACAGCAAGAGTAGTAGCCAGATGTCAGATTTGCATTAATCTCCCAAGCCCCGAGTCCCCCAGGGTGACACAATGAGGGCCAGATGACACCTGCAAATGCAGTGGGAAGCACTAGCAGAGGAGCAACCCTGAGTTCAGGGAACCCAGATCTCTCATAACAAGCAGTAAGCATGTCTACCCTCTGGTAAGAAAACATGGGTGTCTTCCAAGGATGCTCACTATACATCCTTGAAAAGACAGTCTGGATTGCAGGCAGTCAGTGCTTCTACTTCTAAGATGTGCAGAAATGTGACAGACTTAACAGAAGCTGTTAAAGAAAAAAAGTATCCATACATATGTGTAAATATATCTCTCCAAATTTCACTGCCCTCTCAAAAAATTTAAGAGGCAAACAAAATGTAAAAGAGAGTAACAAATTATGACAAAACATTAATACCCTTAATACAGGGTTCTTATATATATTTAAAAAAAGACATACAAAGAATAATGAATAGGTAATTCATAAAGGCAGAAATGTACATGATCAATAAATACATGAAAAATATGTTTACTAGTTATTAAAAAATGCTCTAGACACTGGATATTCTTCTATTAATGAACAAAAGAATGAAAAAAAAATCCCTTCCTTCATGGGGCTTATGTACTTCACATACAGACAGACAAAAAGGGAATAGATGAACAAAAACCAAGAATATGAAGTAAAATATACCATACACAAAAGCAGAATAGGAATGACATGTTGTGGATGGGCCAGGGAGGCGTCCGGAGAAAGGGACTTTAGAGCAAACACTGAAAGGATGTGTGGCCCTTTGAGGGAAGAGAATTCCCACAGAGAAAGGCAACTGTGGGACAAGCCCTGGCCAGTTAGGGGGAAAAGAACAAGGCCAGTGAGCCAGGAAGGGAGAAAACAATGGGGAGAATGGAAGGAGATGAAGTGGGAGAAGTACTGGAAAGCCAGTTGGAATAATGTTTTGTAGGTGTTTATTATCTAGATATCACTGGAGGGCTTGGGGTGGAATAGTGACATGGTCTGACTTTCATTTTTATGAGAACTATGCTATGGTGAACTGAAAGCTGACTATAGCGGCAAGGGCAGATGCAAAGGGGGCTCAGGAAGTCACCGTAACTATGAGAGATGATGGTGACTTCAACCAGGACAACAGCAGTGGTGCTGGGGAGAGGTGGTCAAATCCTCATCTATGTGAAGTAGATCTGCTGACAGACTGGAAGCAGGTGGGAGAGAAAGGAGTCAGGGATAAAACCAGGTCAAAGGACAGATAATATTGCCATTAACAGAGATGAGGCTAACCGTAGGATGAACCATTTGGGGGAATAAAGGAGCTCTATTTTAGACATGCTAACTTTGAGACACCTATTAAATATCCGAGCAGAGGTTTCAAGTAGGCCGTAGAAGGTATGTCTGGAATTCAGGGGCAAAGTCTAGGCAAGAGATATAAATTGGAGAGCCCCAAGATATAGATGGTACTTAAAGGCCCAACACTAGATGAGATCACCTATCAAATTTGGAGAGATTAGTTTTAAAATTGTCTTGCATTGGAAAAAATATAGGGACCCATATGATGGGTAATTTGGAAATACGTAACACTAAAAATGAGCCTCCCTTTTGACCATATAATTACAATCCTAGAAATTTATCCTAAGAAAACAGGCAAAAAAATCAAAGAAACTACCCACATTTTTATTTATAGTAGCAAAAAAAAACTAGAACTAGTTCAAAATCCTCAAGACTATATGGTAAAATGGCAACTTTAGTTTCTTTGAGTTGTGAGATTACAGTGATTTTTAAAATTTTCCCTTTACTCTTTTCTGTTTTTTTTTTTTTTAACTCTTTATAATGAACAAATAGAACTTATAACCATGCAAATAACCTCTTGCAATTTCAAGAGTAGAGGTCACTGGGTCTTGGAAGGAATATCAGCTAGATCCTTTTTTCATTTGAAATATTAAAATCTAAAATTATTCTGAAGTCATTAAAAGTAACAAAATACAATATCTAGGCAATTTTACATTGCAGAAACATATGCCAGATGCACCTAGGTTTTTTCCTTAAACAAAAATCAAAAGAATGCATTAAAAATACATGTTTCTGAATTATTAATAGAAAATAAGATGTAAACTTTAACTTGATGATTCTTATCCCTATGTAATTTAAAATTAATTCCACTTACCATTTGACTAAAAATTAGATTTATAATTGATGAAATATTATTCTAATCCTTTCTCTCTGAAGGTTATCAAGGAAATTAAGAAAATAAACATAACAAAATCGCTTCCTCTTCCAAGATAAACATTTTAAGCATTCATTCAATAAATATTCATGGAGAGCTAAGTGTATGTGACACCTTTCCTGGGCATTCTGGGCATACAAAGATGGGAGTTTATAAGGAGAGACTCATCCTAATTGAAAAGACTGGGGGGAAGAAGCACTTGAGCTGAACTAAGGCAGGTCTTAGGTACTAGGAAAGATGATTCCAAATTGTAAATATAGTGAAACTATAGGAAGAGATATAGGAAAACGTGAATAAACTGCAGGAAATAATGAGTATTCATATTTGGCTAGAACCCAGGATAACTAGAAGACTACACTCCCTAGTCTTCCTTATACCTAGTTGGGGCCATGTGCCTGAATAAGTAGAAGAGTAGAGAGGTATGGAACTTACAGTAAGTTTCCCTAAGAGGAGATTTAAAAAAAAAAAAAGGGCAGGGTGAGTAATAACTCGTCTTTTTCCCCTTGCAATCCTACTGCTTGAAATTTGGCTATAATGGCTGGAGTTCCAGCAATCATTTTGGATTATGAGGGTCATAACCTAGGAATGGCAGAAGAGAGAGCTAAAAAGAGGGTTGGTTCTCTGATGTGTTATCTGCTTTGAACTGCCAACTCTGGCCTTTTTACACAGATTCTTTTCTGTGTTCTATTTACTGTCCTCCAAAAATAGTATTAAAGAACTGAAAATGATGCAACATCTTTTTTTTTTAAGATTTTATTTATTTATTTGAGAGAGAAAGAGAGAGGGAGAGTATAGAGGGAGAGTGAGAAGGAGAAGCAGACTTCCCTGCTGAGCAGGGAGCCTGATGTGAGGCACCATCCCAGGACCCTGGGATCATGACCTGAGCTGAAGGCAGATGCCTAACGGACTGAGCCACCCAGGCACCCCATGCAGTAATCTTTAATCAAGTCTCATCTGGTTACTTGTATCTCTAACTGAGAACTCAATTTTTTTCCTCAGAAAGTATAAAAACTTCTTCCCCATTTTTTTCTCTGGTACACATACAAACCAATCACCCCTTGGATTTGATTAAGTTGGAAAATTATTTCTGGTTATGAAGCAGCCAGGAACATACTTTCTGGTTTCAAACAGAACAGGCCTGAGGTTACATCCTATCGTAACCATGACACGTAGAAAAAAAAATCTTACGCATTAAAGTTAATGTAATTTTGAATGACTCAACAGCTAAAAAGAACAAATAAATTTTTTAGAAGTCAAGACAGTTATTCAAGCTATAAATCTTATTATTTAATATTGCTAAAAACAACTTTAACATATATCTTTGTGTACAACTATAAATACTTAAAGATCTATATATAAATATGTGTATGTGTATATATAGATAAATATGGATATATATGTAGCTTTACAAATTGCATATTATAATGATCCTCTAATACCCTCACAAACACAAAAAACAAAGACACAAGAGTACTACTCTAATCATGCTACCATTCCAGCTACTTCTACTAAGCTATCATTAGACAATATATACACATACAGACACGAACACATATTACCTTATTATAAAAAATGATTTTATTTTTAAGTAATCTCTACACCCAATGTGGAGCTCAAACTCACAGCCCTGAGATCAAGAGCTGTATGCTCCACTAACTGACCCAGCCATCGCCCCAGAACACACATTACCTTTAATTTTGTATTCTCAAGATTCAGAGTTTCATTTTCATATTCAATTGAGTGAAGTTTTCTAAGAATTTCTTCACATGAATTTTTTCCAAGGTTTTCCACTTCCTTCAGGTCTTCCAAAAGATTTGTAACTTGTCTTTATGAGATAAATGATATATTTTATATAAAAGTCATAGAAATTTTCATTCAAATAGTGCTTTTTAAGTATGTTTCTGAAATTATGTTGGTAGGATGTGCAGTTTTAAAGTACAAGTCACAGAAAAAGGTAAACAGGAAGCAGTTATCTATCAGGCTACTAACTGCATAACCTTGAGTAGCAATAACTTCCCACTGATGATACCAGTGAAAAATTACACAACATTCTCTTTGCTATTCAGTAAAATGTTTGAACTATTATCCTCAGTGGCCATCTGTCTCTCATTCACACACGTGCACATACATCTACACAATCTTAGGGCCACGGTTATATAAAAGGATCAAGTGAGGCAATAACTCACCTTTAGAAGCGAATGATACATGCTAGTTTACAATGATAAAACTGAAGAGAATATACAGAAAACAAAACATTTAAAAATAAATGTGCAGGGTTCATTACTGTTAGTTTATCAGTAATAAATAAAATTTATTAATTTTAATAAATTTTAATAAATATTAATAAATAAAAAATTAAAAAAGCATAAAAGATAGAAGGAGGTTTACTCATTGAATTTCTTTGTTATGTTTAAGGAAAAATAATTTTTAGGATTTTGAAAGCATTTGTGCTTTTATTTTAAGCTCTGTTATATATTCTTACTTACATATTCTTGTTTGGTAGAGAACTATCATTTCCATTTTAAGATAAACTAGTGTTAACATTTAACTGCAAATAATAGATGACACATACCCAATTCCAAATACCAACCTACAAAGTTCAAAATGTGAACACCAATGCACTTTTTTTTTTAAATATTTTATTTATTTATTTGACACAGAGAGAGAGAGAGATCACAAGTAGGCAGAGCAGCAGGCAGAGAGAGAGGGGGAAGCAGGCTCCCCGCCGAGCAGAGAGCCCGATGCGGGGCTCGATCCCAGGACCCAGAGACCACGACCTGAGCCGAAGGCAGCGGCTTAACCCACTGATCCACCCAGGCGCCCCACCAATGCACTTTTTAGTGGGTAATCATTTTATCGTATTTTTAGAATAGAATAAGGAAAGTTTTTAACATTATAAATAGCAAAAATATCAAATCATATGGACAAACTTCACCATATGTAACCCAGAAGAACCAAAATGCAAACTGCTTAAAGAGGAAGGAACTGAAAACACTCCTTATTAAACCATAAAAATATTCTTAATTTTTTTCTTACTTTTGCATTGTTTCAATCTGAACTTCCAATTCAGTTTTTTCTATTACAATTTTCTCATAATGACTTTTCCAGGCATTGGAAGCTGAAATTGTTTCAGACAGCTTGGCTTCCTAAAAAATACATCAAGTACTCATCCTGTAACTGAGTAACACTTTGGTTTTGTGCAGGGCTCTAAACATAAATACGACATAAACAAGGAAACAATTATCCTATAAAGGATGGAGTTTTTTATATGGAAAATTTTAGTGTACAACTCTGAATATAGGAATCTTTTAAAGTAAATGTTGATAATATCTTTATATTAGTATTGTTTTATATGCACATAGTGGCAGTTCTAACACAACATGTTAAGGATGTTGATATAACTATTTTCAAACCATGTTTCATTACTAATGAAGATAACTTCCTTCCTATTTCTTGAACTTTTCATTCCGCATTCTATATATAGAAGATGCTAACAACAACATAAGCATCAGAGGAGAAAGAAGTCCTCTACTGATACATATAGAAGCTCTCTGCAATTCCACAATTCCACAGCATTTAATAATGCAGCCTTATTTATTGTTGCTATAATGATGTCAAGCAGTTTTGTAGAGGTCACCCCCATTGGTCCCCAAACACTGTTATTGTTAACAAAAAAAGGAAAACTGTAGTAGTGGCTTAACCACTTTGAATGGGAGCTCCCCGAGGTAGAGACTTCTGTCTGTTTTGTTCATTGCTAGGGCCTTGAATAGTGCCTGGCATACAGAAGACATTCAATAAGTAACTGTCAAATGAATCTACTCTTTACGAACCCACCTAGTGAGCTATAGTCATTGTGTCCCCTAACATTCTACAGAATGACAAACTCACTGGGAAGACCATACCAATAATTATTAATCAGAAGACCCAGAAGTAATAATATGATAGCAGTTAGTATTTACTGGGGGCTTCTTCCTTTCCTTCCATCATTCATCCAGTCACAGAAAAAGCATTTATTGAACATATACTATATGCAAGAATTTTTTGGTTTATACCTTTTTACAAAAATCTTGATATGTTGAATAAAGCCTAGTATTCTGTTTTCATATTTTATGTAAAATGAATTTAAATTTGCACAATGAAGTATATAAGTTGGTGGGTGTGTGTGTGTGTGTGTGTGTGTGTGTGTATAGTGTAGGTTAGGTAATATACTATAATATAAAGATATTTAGAAATTTTAACTATAAAAATAAATGCTGTGGGGGCACCTGGGTGGCTCAGCGGGTTGAGGCCTCTGCCTTCGGCTCGGGTCGTGGTCCCAGGGTCTTGGGATCGAGCCCCACATCGGGCTCTCTGCTCAGCGGGGAGCCTGCTTCCTCCTCTCTCTCTGCCTGCATCTCTGCCTACTTGTGATTTCTCTCTCTGTCTGTCAAATAAATGAATAAAATCTTTAAAAATAAATAAATAAATAAATAAATGCTGTGAAGAGAATTCAAGATATGACATGACTGTTGAGGGACTGCTTCAAAAGGAGTGGTCAAGAAAGGCTCCTCTGAAGAGATGTTGATTAAAAAGATACCTGAGTGATTAAAAAGGAACGAGCTATTGTGAACCCGAGGAGAGCATTACAGCCAGACGTAATAGCAAACATTAAAACTCTACAGATTAGAGGAACAGAAAGGAGGTCAATATGGCAAAAATGTAGGATGGCCAGGGACTGTGCTTTAACATACTTTTTCTCATTTATTCCTCCCTATAATCATAAGATAGGAATATTACTATCTCCTATTTTATAGATGAGGAAAAGGAGTCTTAGGTTAAGTACCTCACCCAAAGTCACAAGATGAACAAGCAGAAGAGCCTTCATATACCATGATCTGGGGTTATGTGTCACACAATGCTATTTAAACAGGAAAATCCTGAGAATGTTAATGACTTGATTAACTTTCACCACTCAAGAATATTTTCAGGTATTCAACTCAGTCTAATGACCTTCTAGATTATGAACTTAGTCTTCAATTCTTTGTCCAGTTAAATTCTTCTGAATGTCGTTCATCTTTAAGTGTTAATACTTGAGCTTATAAAATATTAAGTTGTTTTGTTTACACAAAAGTTTATGCAAGCCCACTTTCATTTCTAAAAGCCTCTAATAATTCTGCAAGCCTTACCATCAGTTCTTAAGAGGTGGAATACCCATGAGACATTAAAAAGAGTAAATATTTTATTAACTGCTAATTGAATAAATACAATAATTCATCACAAACAACAAAGCACTAAGTCCAGTTTTCAACTTTGTACTACACCCAAAGATAACTTTCACATGGTGTGTTTACGTCAGTGAATGGCTTTAAGTGCATTACAGAGTTCAAATGAAGTGAATTACTGAATACAGTCATATGGTCTAATAACATAAATCAGCAGTTCCCAAACTGGTGTTCCTTAGAACCAGTTCCAAGAGCTGTTTTGTGGGTAAAACAAGAGTTCTGTGGTTAAATAAGTGGTGAGAAACTCTGAGTTCAAAACTCTTCATTACGCTGTTTTACTTTGCCTACTCAGGGTCTTTCATATGCTAATGTACACTGTCCATTTCCAAGGGGGAATTTGTATGTACCCTTAGCTTGCCGGAGATGCTTGGGGCACTTTTTTTTTTTTTTTAAGATTTTATTTATTTATTTGACAGACAGAGATCACAAGTAGGCAGAGAGGCAGGCAGAGAGAGAGAGGGGAAAGCAGGCTCCTGATGAGCAGAGAGCCCGATGCGGGGCTTGATCCAGGACCCTGAGATCATGACCTGAGCCAAAGGCAGAGGCTTAACCCACTGAGCAGCCAAGGCACCCCGCTTTGGGACACTTTTAATATATCCTTTAATAAAGTTCCCAAGGAAATACTGATGTAATTCAATATGCAAATGTGACATTTTCTGGAACCTTTCAAAATAAAGACTAAAGCAAAGGAGTGTGAATAAAGTCTTCCTAGTATCAGTAGCATTAAGAGAAGATTATTATATTAAGCATTAGGATGCTAACTACACAAACTAAGTACATAGAATGGTTAAGGAAGAATGTATATACTTACCTGATCTCTAATTTGGGAGGTAAGGTTTTCCATGTCTCCAGTGAAGTGTTTAAGCCTTTGTCTGTAAATTTTAGATGCCTTTTTCAGAGCTATAGTTTTTTGCTTACTTGATTCTTTCATTGCTACAGCTTCATGCTTATTCTTTCTCATTTGTAAGTTCCATTCAGTTATCTTGGTTTCCAAGCTCTAAAAAAATATTAGTAGTACTTAAATTATTTTAAAACTCCAATGTTTATGTCAACATTGTAAAAATATGTAAATAATCTTCCACAGATTTTATCAAAAGAATTAATCATAGGATTAATAAAAAGCAAAACAGTAAAAGAAGTTGGTTTCACTAAAGTTTATTTGTAACATTATAGAATTACTATACAAACATTTTTTAAACTTTTTTTAAACTCTTTTTAAACTTTAACTTTCTTTAAATTTTTGTAATTAACTAGAACTTGTTAAAATTTCACATCTAGAATATTATACATGGTACTAGTTAAGAAAATCAAAGAACTATAATTGAGCTGGAGATAATTCAAAATAAAATACACAGAAGTCAAAGGAATCAGTAGCTCCCTACATATGTTAGGACTCTTTAGTTGCAGTGATAAAGGCTTAAAGGACATATGATCAGAATCTACAGATCACAAACGATATAGATGAGATAGGCTTATTTTGCAAATGTTAATTTACTGGAATTAAGGGGCACGTCTTGATTCTTAAAAGTTACACCAAGGGCAATAAACATACTGCTTTACCCAATAAGTAGTAACTTTATGGAAGTTACTATTCCAAGACTGAACAGGCTTAGATGAATAACTATCAGAACCATAACAGTAAGGGTGAAAAGATGTTTGAGGGCCGTGTTTCTATCCATTGAATTTGATGGTGTTAACTGGCATGACTGTTTCCTTACATAACTAGAGACAGAATAATAGGCCGGGCAGATGATGGATATGATTTAGTGTGGTAACTCTCATGCTTTTATTTCTAATTATTTTTAAGACTCTGTATTTAAAGTATTTGACTACTAAATAGCTAAGAATTTAGAGACCTAAGATTTTAACATTTCACATTTTTTTTGTAAAAGTTGTATAATACTGAAAAAATTATTACAGAATTAAGGTTTTAGTTTAAAATTTCTGGACAATCATTTTAATGAAAAAAAATCAAAGGAGTCACAGTAAAAGACTCAGTTTTCTATTTAATTCCATGATCAATAAAAACTATGTTCTTTTTTTTTAAAAGATTTTATTTATTCATTTGAGAGAGAGTAAGAGATAGAGCACAAGCAGGGGGAAAGGCAGAGGGTGAGGGAGAAGCAGGCTCCCTGCTGGATTGGGAGCCCAACATGGGGCTCATCCCAGGACCTGGAGATCATGACCTGAACTGAAGGCAGATGCTTAACCATCTGAACCACCCAAGTGCCCGAAAAAACTATGCTTCTTAACTTCCACTAAAATTTAGATGAAGAAGTACATATTAAATAAGATTTAAAGACAAGCGCTCTCTGAAAGGTGAACTTAGCAGATTAAGACAAGCAGCAAAATACTGTTAAACAGTCTTTTGAAATCTACTTAAACTAAAAAATGCCATAAAATGTTTTAATAAGTAGTTGAGGGGAAACAAGAAACAGTAAGAGCCCTGTAAGTCTACTTAAGAGAACAGACTCCACAAGAAATATAGCTGCCATTCCTCCAGGAAACCACGGGGTGTCACCAGCACACCATGAATAACTGCTACACTTCACTGAACCATTTTTTTTTTTTTTTTTAAAGATTTTATTTATTTGACAGAGAGAGAGAGATCACAAGTAGGTGGAGAGGCAGGCAGAGAGAGAGAGAGAGGAGGAAGCAGGCTCCCCACTGAGCAGAGAGCCCGATACGGGGCTCGATCCCAGGACCCTGGGATCACGACCTAAGCTGAAGGCAGAGGCTTTAACCCACTGAGCCACCCAGGTGCCCCCACTAAACCATTTTAAACACCAAGGTGAAATAAATTTTTTAGAACAAGATAGTCAGGACTTCCTCACTAGATTTATCCTATCTCACATTTGAGCACTATTAGGGAGTATACAAAACTATTAAATTATTTTTGTGGTTTCAAAATAACTAACTCTTCGCAGTCTTGCCAAATGAATGGACATATATTTTAAAGTCAACTATTTGCCTTTCCCTATTTCCAAGGAACTCTACATGCTGCATATTATAAAGATAATTATTCTGTGTCTTCTAAATTGTGACTATATTCTATTCCTAACTGCTATATTATAAAGATCTAGAAAGAAAAATGGGTTAAAGTATCTTTAAGATACTTCTCCGAGAACTAAAACATTAATTTTGTAAAGACCTATTACAACGAATTGACTCAACTGAGTCAAAACTATTAAGTGAGATTTATGTTGTCAAACTGAATTCATTTTCTTTGTAATCCAAAAAGAACCCTAAATCGAAGGTTTAGGGTGAAACCTAAATCGAAGAACTAAATTCTGACCCCCCCCAATAACTTAATGCCTTAAATTTCAAAACTGCATGTTAGAGGGAAGGTAAAAAAAAATCAGTAATCTAATGCAACTTCTTGTAATTATTTCTAAATAGTAGGGGTTTTGTACAGGAATTTAGACTCATAGTATTAGGAGAATGTGATGGCAAAATCTTAACATTTTAGTCTTATATTCTCTAAATTATCCTATGAAAATTGTTAAAATTAACTTTAAAAAATCACTTAGTATTTCATTTTTAAATTGAAGAAAATGTTTTCAAAATTTTCCTAACTGCTATTTGAGGACATAATTAAAACCTGTATAAGATAAATTGTGACACGGGGCACCTGTGTGGCTCAGTAGGTTAAAGCCTCTGCCTTCAGCTCAGGTCATGGTCCCAGGGTCCTGGGATAGAGCCCCTGCATAGCTGCTCAGCAGGGAGCCTGCTTCCTCCTCTCTCTCTGCCAGCCTCTCTGCCTGCTGATGATCGCTCTCTCTGTCAAATAAATAAATAGAATCTTTAAAAAAAAAAAAAAGATAAATTGTGACAGATGATTATCTCAGGTGTCAATTCACATGTTCATCTGTAATACCCTATGACACCCATGCAAAGGATACAAGGAATCCTGGGGGCAAGTGCTTAAAAGCACATGTAGGAGGACAAAGGACAAAATTTAAATTTTGCATAAGTCTGCTTAATGTCCCCTTACTGGGCAAAAGCTTTTTACCCTTGAAGAAAAAAAAAAAAAGCCAAAACACCCCAAGCGCAGTCTTGAAACATGCCACAGGTTGCAAACACCTGCCATGGTTCAGGAGTGCAAAAGCAACCAGAAATTTAACACCGATGTCCTCACACTCAGTGTGGGTTATCACTGTACACTTCTCTTCTCCAAGCGAGAACACTGCTTCTTTTCTTTTGGCAAAAATAATGACAATAGATCCAGTTAGCTTGTGTCATGTCATAGCGACCTCAAGTTATTTCAAAATGCCTGTGAGGCTTCCAGAAGAACACTAAAACCACTGAGTTTAAGCCAAAATATTCCCCTTAATGACACTGCTAAAAAAAACTGCACAACAAGAATGTTACTCATTTTTCTAAACATCAAAGCTAAGTAACTAATTTTAAAGTTTTAACCATTAGTGACAAACATAAAAATAATAAACATTTACTGGCTGACTACTAAATGTATGTATTTATGTGTAGATGTAGAAAATAGACAGGAATACTATATCCCAAAATATTAATAATGGTTTTGGTGTTTTTACATTATCTTAAATTTTTCCTTTGTATTTTATAAATTTTCCACAATAAACATAAATTAACTGTATAATGGGAGAGATTTTTAAAGTAATTCAAGCTCTATAAATTCCTCCTAGACTGGTATTAAAGAGAGAGAGCATTTCCATCTTGGGATTTAGAACCAAATCTTTAGAAGGGCCAGAAATCTTAAGATCTGCCTCAAATATGTATTTCTTATGGCAACACTTAAATTGAATTCTTCCAAAACCACCAAATTCCAGAATTAAGGAAGGGCTTTATAGTTGTTCATTAATTTTATCACTTAAGCTATAAAAATGACTGAATATTTATAACCTTTATGTGTTCTTTTAATTTATCATTCTCTGCTTCCTTTTTATTAATTTGGAGCTGTAGTCGTTCATGTACCACTTTTACTGATTGTGAAAAACGGTTAGCTTTCAAAGCATTTGCCTGTGACAGACAAAACAAAAAAATGTGTTATTTGATATATTTCTCCACAATCTTTAACTTTATCCACATTTAGATATGACCTAAAAAGTTGACAAAAAGTAAAGTACCATTTTACATTAATTATGACCCCATTATAAATTGTATATAAAACTACAGGGCTCTGTCCCCCTCTGCCCTTTTATTTAATGGCTCCAAGAATCTCCTTTTAAAAAGTCCTATCTAGCCTAAGTAAATTATATCTAAAATGTTCCTGCAAACACTAAACTTCCTTAATTTACACTAAAATTGAAATACAAATTTATTCATAGTTCCTAATATATGGTGATTTATTCCAATTACACTAACTTAAATACCATAAAAATCTTTAAAAAAGAAATTTCCAAAAAGCTTGTAAAATATCCAAATAATATAAAAATGCTTCTGTGCTTATTTCTGAGGATATGGGGACCAGGATGGAAAGAAGGAAAAGAAGGAGTCAATATTAAGAAAATATAATGAATTAAGCTCAAAATTTGCTTACCTTTTCATTCTGAAACAAACAAGAAAGTTCTTGAATATAGGTCTCCTTTTCAAGTACCTTCTTCTTAAGAGTCTTCAGTAAATATAATGTAAGAGTTAGAAGAAATATCACAATTTGGATAATGTTGGCTAATTTTATAAAACCAAGCAGCATATAAGTAAAAAATGTCAGAAAAGACACGAAGTATAAAAAGACTTACAGTATTTTCACTTTCATTATCAGTTAGTTTCTCTAACATGCTGGATAAACTGTCCCCTACCTATGAAAAAGAGATATTATAAATCAGTATCAACAAACATATTTCTCTACATATAAAAGTAGAAAGAGTAATAAGCATCTTTTAAGAAATTAACATGGACAACTATTACGCACTGTTCAGATTTTTAAAAAGGTCATCATATGGATTTCTGCCCAAGTGTTCCAAATCATCTTTTGCCCACGGTTTATGAAATTATATACTAATTTCTAAATAACACCTCAGAGAGTACAAGCCAATGACACAAAACCCACAAAAATCTTGTATGCAAAGGAAGCTCACTGGGCTGCTTATAAATAGTAAAAAATATAAACAACCTTAATTCTGTCAACCAAGAATTTTTTTTTTTAAAGAATCACAGCACATTAGTAAAGGAATTCTATGTAGATATTTTAAATGAGAACACAGAAAAATGTTTGTTCATTTTGAGGGTCATACTCCTGCTTGAGAATGTGAAAAAGCTATAAATTCTTTTCACCCAAAAGCATTTATGCCATGTACATATAATGCAAAATTGCACACACAATTTCGGAGGACTCATGGACTGCATGAAGCCTACTCTTGGACTTATGTAGAGGGACACAGTGGAATTGCTTGGCATACATATATTTTCATTTCTCTTGGGTATAAACAACTTGTAAATAAATGTTCACAGCAGCTTTATGCATAACAGCCCAAAAGTGGAGCAACCTAAATATCCGTCAACTGAGGAATGGACAAGCGAGAAATGGAATAGCCATATAATGAAATATTATTGGTAATAAAGAGGAATGAAGCACTGACGTGTGCTACAACAAGGATGAACCTTGAAGGCACTATGTTAAATGAAAGGCGGTTATGAAGAACCACATTTTATGTGACTCTATTTACATGAAATATCCAGAATCAGCAAATTCATAAAAACAAAAAGCAGATAATAGGGTAAGGAGGGGTGGGTGGGGTTGGGTGGTAGGCGAACTTCTAAAGGCCATGGGGTTTCTTTTTGTGGTGATGAAAATGCTCTAACATTGACTGTGGTGATTGCTGCACAGTTCTGCAAATACACTAAAAATCACTGAATTGTACACTTTAAATGGGTGAATTGTATGGTATGTGAATTATCTCTCAACAAACTGTTAACCACCAAAGATTAATGAATGTATGAATACTATGGTACAAAGGAGCTTAAATTCTAAGAAAATTTTATTGTAACCAGATGAGATGAACTATAACAAATAATGAAAAATTTTGAGATAGAAAATACAAGTGTTTTTCCTATAAAAACATGCTGCTTTCATGTAGAACTATTTGTGACACATTAAGAGTAAGGGTTAGTTTAATGATTTCCATTTCAAACAAAAATTCAAGAATTATTTCCATATCAAATTTACCAATAATTCAATTTCTACAGTTTGAGAAATAGCAAATCCTTCAAGTGAGAAATACATCTATTACATTAGTGCTTAGGAGTCCTTACTTGTTGGTATTCTGTCTTTCTAAGATGTTCCAAAGTTTGTTTTACACGTTTAAAAGTGTCTAATTCTTTTGTTAATATTTCCTTCTGTTTAGAGATCTTCTTCAAATTGGATGCAAAAAGATCAGCCTGACAAAATGTAAGAACCACATAACTTTTTAAGATACAGCATTAAAAAAATTTTTTTAAAGATACATTAAGACACCTAAAATACAGCGTTGCTGTATTTTAAGTATTAAGTATTACAGTATTGAAACACCTAAAATACAATGTTGCTGTAAAGTATCAAAGAATACTTTATTCTAGCCACAAAATCATTTTTGCATATGGTAAGAGTAGATTTTGCCAAGTTTATTAATAGTATATTAAAGTACATCATATATTAAACTAATAAAATCAAAATAAGAGCTTAAGCCCTAAAGTACTTCAGGCATTTATTGTAATGAAGCTAATAGAATACAATTTATTTTTCATCTCTAACTCAAACTTTAGTACACTGAAATTTTGGAATACGAGTTTCTATTCCATACAACACTATAGAAAATAGATATATTTCATCTTAGAATATTTTAGATTAAATTCACTCTTAAAATAGTTGACTCTCTAGTTGAACTTCAGATAAATCAAGCACCAAGGTATATGCTTTCCAGCTTAGCCTCTTATCAAGTGCATGCCTGAGATTACCTTTGAAGAAAAAAATTGCAGTTAATGATATAGGAGACGGATACACCTTCAATTTTTTATATCAAAAACCAGTATGTGTCCATAACTATGTTAAGATATAACTGCAATTAATGAGTCCCGAGTATCATGCTTGTTGTACATTTTATTAGATGTTCACAAGTGAGATACTCACATTTTCAAAACTAATCTCTTCAATGGTATCCTTAAATAATGGCAAAAGTAATTCTACAGAACAGGTTGCCAACTCCGCTTCCTTAAATGTTGCTTCCAGGTCAGTCTTTTCATTTAGGATGTCCTGCTTTAGACTAATTATACATATACAAATAAAATTTAAGTTAAATCTGTCATATCAAGTAGTTATACTTTCATGCAAATATAGCACAGTGTAAGTATCAGTTACACAAACTGCTCTCCAAAATACAACAGTAAGTTGTCACTAAAAATATATCAAATTTTTCCTATACTCCCCTATTTTTCTATACTTAATATACACAGAAAAAGTTTTTTAACATTTAGATATGTAACACACAAAAACCACCAACAGCAATGCTTCACTGTGCTGCTTGTAATTGTTCAACATCTCTTTTCTGGTTTGTAAAATGATTCGTGGGAATATGTTGATGTCTTTTTTACTTCCCTATCCTCTCCCTTCTCCAAACCCAAAAGATTTGTCTTTCTAGACCTTATTCCCTAATGCTTTCTTGAAACTTTCGTGTCCTTCACAAGAAATTCCTCCAGAAGAACAAATAAGCTAAACAAACAGAACACGAAAAACTAAAGCTCTCGAGATCTCAAAAATCCTTCACACTTGGCTTTATAATACATTATCATCATTCAAAACAAACTATTAATATTTGCCTTCTTGATTACCTAGACACTACTGTGTGTCATTGTAAGAGACATCTCTTTGGTCACATTTTTACATCCTGAAATCAGGATGCTTCTTATAATCTTTGTTAGTTAAGAAGCAATTGTAAGTTCTTTCTTGCACATGCCCAGAACTTTAAAGGTGTCCAATACTTTCAAGAATACCTGAGATGGGGTGTAGCCCTTTTTAAACCTTAGGAATGGAGGGTCATAGAGGGGTTGAAGGCGCTGGTGATGTAGGAATGTTTAGCAACATTTCAGAAGCAAGACTCCAAAATAGGCTTGCTGGATATTATAAGAGCCCCTCACCAGTAAATCTTATTTCAGTTAGAGATGCTCCTAAGAAATGCCACATCACCAATACTCTTAATAGCTAGGACAACTCTGAGTCAAAAAGCGACTCAGAAGAGTCAGATTTTGAGTATAAGAAAATTTTGAGAATACCCTACTTTACTTCATTTATATTTTATTCTTATATAAGCATAGAGTTATTTGAAGTAAAAATCTATGTATAATTAAGTCTGAAGGAGCTTTTTCAATATTTATAAATAAAATAACAAGTCATAAGAAAGCATCGTATCAGGTGCCTGGGTGGTTCAGTTCTTAAGCGTCTGTCTTCGGCTCGAGTCATGATCACAGGGTCCTGGGATCGAGCCCCCAGTCGGGCTCCCTGCTCGGCTGGAAGTCTGCTTCTCCCTCTCCCACTCTCCCTGCTTGTGTTCTCTCTCTCTCTCATTGTGTCCCTCTCTGTCAAATAAATAAATAAAATCTTAAAAAAAAAAAAAAGCATTGTATCTTTCTTCAATAGGCAGTTTTTTTTCTTTCTTTACAAAACATAATATAATGGCTCGTCAACAACTGATGGGCTCTTAGAGGCTATGTCTGAAAGCAGACTGTGTTCTTAATTACTGCTGGCTTAATGTGATGGTTGTAAGATGTTGGCTGTAAATGACAGTTGTCCATTATTAAAAACCATCGGCAGAAGAAAGTCAAGAATGATTATATATGACCAAATATCACTGTCATTTACAACAAGTTAAATAGAAGCTGGACTACACTATCAACAGTGACAATAATGGGGTTTTAAGATGGTCATTTTGCGGGGCACATGGGTAGCTCAGCTGGTTAAGCATCTGCTGTTGGCTCAGGTCACAATCCCAGGGTCCTGAAATCAAGCCCTGCATCAGGCTCCCTGGGGGAGCAGATGTGCTTGTGTTCTCTCTCTCGCTCAAATAAATAAATAAAATCTTAAAAGAAAAAAAAAGACTGTCATCTCAGTGAGCAATGAGTCATATAAATATTCCCTATGTTTTTTAAGATTTTATTTATTTGGGGGGAGGGGCAGACGAAGAGGGAAGGAGAAAATCTCAAGCAGACTCCCAACTGGTGTGGAGTCCAGTGTGGGGCTCAATCCTATGACCCTGACATATGACCTGACCGAAAACAAGAGCTGAACACTCAACTGACTGAACCACTCAGGCATCCCCATGTATTCCCTATTCTAAAGGAGACAGCAAAATATGACAGGTATTTGTTATATAGCAATACTCCAAATGACAGTGAATTAGTACTCATCAACTACATTTCCAAAATTCCATAGTATTTCTATTCTCATTCACCTTAGCTATAAGGCTTAATACTTTAATAACTTGCAATAGTTAAGGCTTTCATTTTTATTTGCTTTCATTAAGATTCCAAAAAAACTAGACCAATTCTGCTAAATGAGTACTGATTTGTAATCAGGTTAAATAAGCATAAGAATTGCTAGATTTGAAGAAGTTATTATTGAAAGAAGGCTGTATTTGATTCAAATAATTTATAGTACGGACAAAATATGAAATGCTAAAAACAGAAAATTGCTAAAAACAGAAAATTAGATATCCCCTGCTATAATTGAGAATACCAGCTGTGATGACTTTCACTGGCAGCCTGTGGTAAATGTTCATCCTCTGGTGTACTTGTAAAATGGGAACATAATTCTTCTGAATGACTTCTATCAATTGCAGGTTTCTCCATAAACTTGGTAAACAGATTTATAGGTGGCTTCCACAACTTTTCCTCATAAGGTGAAAGCTAAGAAATATTTTAGTTATTAAACTTATCATTTCAGTAGGTTCTTTTTTCTATCATTAACCTATGAGATAAAAATCCTAAACATGTATAAAGAATATTTTATAGACAAAACAGAAATTTTAACTGCTACTCATTGTGATACTACTTTAAAAACTATCAAAATTCCATTGCACAACCATTCAACAATTGCCAATTCCACAGTTTCCAAAAGGCTTGTTATTTTCTACATAACCACAAGAATGGAGAAATTTTTATTAATCTATTTCTTGAAGTATTATAATAACTTAATCCAGTCATACTAGAAAATAAATATAAAAACTATGGTTAACTCCGGTCCTCAGTTTCATTATATCTACCCAATAGGAAATGTATGTTATGTATGCCTAGAACAGTAGAAATTTCATATATTTTTCAAAGTATCTGGCAACAATAGCTACAAGAAGATTAAGCTATTTTGAAAGTTTACAAAATTTACAAAATTAAATTGATTTATTCCTATTTCCCAGCTCAGTCTAGGGTATTTTTTGGTGATAACAAATAGGCAGATGACAAATACTTCTAAGTTTTACTAACCAACTGTTTTCACCCAAACTTAGAGATATCATTTTTTTTTACAGGAATACTCAATGAATTTCTTCAGAACTGTTACATTTTAAGTAATGAATTAGTAGTTCAGCAATCATTAAGACTGTGTTTTCAAAACTCTAATATATTGTGTCTCCCTGACTTATATTTATACATCTTACATTTATACAAAATCAAATGTTATATTTAATATCTTCTGCATTTTTTTCAGAGATATTTTACCTCTGTAATTTATTTTTATAAACCTGTATTATACATTTGTTCAGGAATTTTCAGTACTTTAGATGTGAAGAAATTAGAGGTTGAAAATTACTTATAGTTCTAAATGACACTTTGAAAGTGTCTGTAAAAATACATCTATTTTTGTCTAAAGGTTCTATACACTTCAGAAACAAATATTTAGGATACAGACCAATGAGAAGCATGTTAATATTTTTTAAATACCAGCAACTCATGTACAAATGGAACTGCCAACTAACCTACAGATATCTAAGATGATCTACTTGAATGTTGCAAGTATGAAACATCTGTTAGTAGGACATAACAATATTTTGAGCTATCTGAAGTCTTAAGGAATTAAAGAAGAATTAAAAATAGATGGATACAAAAAATCAAATGTAAAACCAAACCTAAGAATGAAGAAGAATATCATCTAGATAAATCACTGAAATCAACAGTACTATCGTTTGGTTCCAATAGTTACCCCACTCACAGAGGAACTGGTATTTATCCTTCATTCATTCACTTGTTTAAAATTTGTTGCTCTGCACACTGGAATCTAAAGAAAGAATACCTTATTTACGTTTGAATCCTTAGCAGCTACAAGCCTTATCAAAGCCAAGCAGTAATTGAAGGAGAGGACTCAAGGCTTAGAGCAGTTAATGTGATGAATAAAGGCAGCTGCTTTTTACTTATTCACTTCATTGATTTATCTTTTGGGGGAATCATTAAAAGAAAAACGTTTCCTATATTTTGAATAGAAGTTCAAAAATAAATGTAAGGGGATTAGGGATCTTCAATTGGCAGTCAGTTCGGTATCAGTATTTTTAAATGAGTTCTTACTTGGCTCTGGGGGCTACTGGCAACCATTTACACAATTTTTCTAAAAGTTTTATCACAAGATGAAATACTACATTTTTCTGCTTCATCACCTGTAAAAAGTAACTGTGTCTTTTCTTAAAGGGTAAACAAATCAAGTTAAAGCATTGTAAAAACAGAGATCTTAGAATGACTCTTAGCCCAACATTCAGAAATGTTATCTTTATTACTGACTCCTCAAAACATAGAGAACTATGTAAGTCAAGTCTCAGATATATCCATAGGAATTATCAACAATTATATTCTTATAATCTAGAAATATTTTCCAGGATAAAAATTGTTCGGAGGTTCAAAGGCACTCCACATTTGTGTATTGTGACAATACTATAACTAAAAACATATGTGTGCTGAACAACAATTTTCTTTAGCATAAAAAGTCCTACCTTTATAAAAAATGCTATCATTTTAGTGAGCCAAATGTATTCTTCTACAGAAAAGCAGATGTTTTGCAAGAAAATGTTTTCAATTACATGGAATATACTGCCAATTGACAAATATACTTCTGTACAACTTGGTGGTGAAACAAAGACACATATTCTGCACACATATTTAATAACCAAACCCCTAAAGATTGGCAATTTAAACATATTTTAATGTTTAAAGAATTAAATTTCCTATACAGAGATGACTTTACCAGTCCCCTATCAAAACGGCATGTACTTAAAGTATTTTCCAGGCATGGTCATGGTTTATGCTGACCCAGCTACACTCACTGAAGTATGTTCCATTTTGGCCAACAACAATCATTTGAGGGATGGCTGTTCAGGGACTGTAATGCTGGCCATGGTCAGAGAAAAGAAAGATCCCAGTTCAGGCCCTTCCTTAGCATCTAGATTGCTCTAAGTAAATGAACCAGCTGCAGACAAATATGTACTTAAAACTAATCTCTCTGAAGAGAAAAGCATAAGAATCTCAAGATTTCAATTTGTTTTGCCAAACATTTATTCTTGGAAAACGAGCTCCCACTGGCTTCAAACAAGAGCACACAGCTTCTCCTGAAAAATTCACTGAAATACTCAGCAAAGAACACAAAGTAGATATAGGAATGCTGCTCATCTCTCTCACTGTTCTTCACACTAGTCAAAGTTTACTAAAGAATTTGTAGAGTCCTGCAAAACAAATGGGAGTGACAAAAAGGAAGAGAAAAAGGCATTCTAGGTAGAGGGTCAAGTACAAGCTAGAGGAAGGAAATCACAAAGGGACATGATTTGTAAGGGCGAGCGGCAAAGGACGAGACTGGACACATGGAAGTGGTCACTGTATGCCAAGCTCAAAAGTTTGAATTTTTCCCTAAAGGTTAAGACAGACCATTAAATCATTTTAAGCAAGATAATAACAGATCAAAAGTGCATCTTTAAAGGATAAATTCAGTGGTATTTTGGAGACTGGACCGTGCATATGGAGGGGAGAAGAGTAGAAGCAGTGAAACTGGTTATTCGAGTCCCAGAGAGATGAAATTCCAGCATTCTTTTCCTAGAAAAAATTTTGAGGCAATCAAAAATTGTTTCTACCGGTGATTAAAAAACAACAACAACAACAAACTTGAAAAGCAATGAAGGAATTAGAATAGCAAGAGATCAGTAGAGAAAGTGACCAAATATAACACCTCACTTATCCAGGACCATCTGAATGGACTGCTCCACATACCTGTTCCAGAAAATGACAGCTTATCCCTTTAAGTACAAAAGTAACTTCTGAGCTTGAAGAAAATCTCCTGAAAGTATTATTTCTTCTTTCTCAAACAGAGTACAGGTAGCCTGAAAATAATTTAACTAATCCTTGTTGACCCAGAGGCAGCATATTAAAATGAAATTCCGAGCCAGACTCACCCGTTCTTGGTCATTAGAACCACCTGACATGGACACCTCTCAGGCACAGTGGGCCTTAGTTGCCTCTTCTACATGAGAGAAACCTTTGCCAGCCAAGCTGTGGGGAGGTTTGAACAGAATGAAGCAGCACTTACAGGTGGGATTTTTTTTTTGTTTGCTTGAATGGCTTTTTTAAAATTTAGGGCCCCTTTGACTTGTTTTTGGGACTGCTTTTCCCACCAGATCTTCTCTTTAAATTTTTTCATCTTTTAAAAAAAACAAACCATACTGAGTCAATCCCCATTCCTTAAATTATTTGCAGGCCTCAGTTATCTATATAAAACCAACTTTTAAAAACAATTCCTTCAAGATCTGTTCTTTACAGAATCATTACAAATCATCATCAAAGAAGTCATAAGTTGAGGACTACTAAACCAGAGCCCAAGGGAAAACAACTGACTTCCAAAAGAATTGACCTCAGTGGATAGATGTTATGTCAACTTCACTGCTATACTCAGCTCCTTGAGTCTCATTCATCTGTACAATATAAACAAAGCCACTTTCTCATACCTTTGGGTTTTTTGGATACAAAAACCATATTATTTATACCCATCAACCATGAAGGTAGAAGAAAGAGAAGCAGAAAATGGATACCTAGCTGTTGAAGAATTAGGAACATGACCATGACACTTTTATTCTAAGCAGAACGAAAGCAAACTAATTTCAAAAACAGGTTTTCTGTAGTTTGTTCCTTTAACTAACCAAGTAGTGTTTAAAACTACTCCAAACACCTCATTAATTAAAAAACACCTGAAACCTTACTATGGGTGAGGTGACAGGGAAACTTTGTCTCTGAAATAGGCATCCTAAATACCAGCCCCAGTGTGTAATTGTTTTCTCAATCAAATGCACCTCTGAGGAACCTGGGTGGCTCAATGGGTTAAAGCCTCTGCCTTTGGCTCAGGGCATGATCCCAGGCTCCTGGGATTGAGCCCCATATGGGGCTCTCTGCTCAGCGGGGAGCCTGCTCCTCCCCTCCCACCCCACCCCCAACCCCTGCCTCTCTGCCTACTTGTCATCTCTGTCAAATAAATAAAATCTTCAAAAAAAAAAAAAAAAAAAAGCACCCCTTACTACCTGTACTCAAAACCTGACACTGGTTTACTTAATCACTTTTATTACAACCACTCAAAGTGACTATTATTGCCCTCGTTTTCCAGTTAAGGAAACTGAAGCCAGGAAAGTTAAGTGACAGTCCAAGGCCACACACATGAAGGAGTTTCCTACAGAGTCTCGAAACCTAGAAGGAACCTGGAGGACTTAATTTCCGAGGCTTCCCATAGTATTCTTCACTAAAGGGGCCCCAGGGCCTACCACAATCGGGTATTTATTATATGGTGGTCGCTTTAAAAGCCAATTGGGTAAGAGAACTGTTTCACAAGGAAATGCCGGCCAGAAAAGGACTTCGTTCTGGAAAAGCCCATCAATTAAGATCTACCCTGGGGTCCTGGGAACCACATCTTCCCTAGGAGGGCGAGCCTCGCGGCCTTTTCCCCAAGCCAGGCAGTCAACTCTGGGGAAGTGGCACGTACAGGAAGAAAGGGGCTGAGGTTTAGCTCTGGGTGGACGTGAAGGCCTTTCATTTCCGGGACCCACCACAGCCCTTATCTTCAGAACCCCAAAATGCGTCCGCGGTAACCGCAAGGAAGCGGTCGGAGCCTAAGCCTACCCCTCCCAAAAGCGTGCCTACGCCCCGACCGCTACGTCAGCACGCCACCGTGACGTCAGCCCGATGCCGCTCGGCTACAGAAGGGGTCCAAAGGGGCCGCGAAGATGACGCCTCAGCGAACGTTAGTGGAAACCACTGCCATATACCTGTGCTCTCCGGCCCTGGGTCGGCTAGGGGAGAGAGGGTCGCAGGGGGCAGTGCCGCAGGTAAAAGCTAGAAAGGAAGCCAAAAGACGCGAGGTGGCAAGCAGGCGAATCCCTAGAACTGCTTGCAGTGGAAGGGTGCCCGCCCTGGTACAAGTGGGACGAAAGCAGCGCTAGTAACCTCCTGTGGCTTCTTTGGCAACGGACGCCCCGCCCTTTGCGTCGGGCCCACAGCCGAAGCAGCCGATTGGCTGGGCTGAGGAAGGGCCTGCGTCTGTTGCGATTCGCAAGAATGAGGGGGCGGGGCCTGGGAGAGGCGCTTTGTCTCTCAGTTACCGCTCTGGGTAAACTTTTCCCGCCCGCCCTTCAAGCCTTTTGTTTTACGGGAGAGGCCTCACTTTCGTATAGTTACCAAAAATATCAATTGAGCTCAACCTAAAAAAAGGAAATAAGACCGATAGATTCCGCATTTTCTAACAGTTGGCCTGGAATTGCCCTGCTTTTGCTTTTTAAAGGGGACATTTGAAAAAGTCCAAGCAACCGCGACTACAAAGGAACTTTGTTTTGTTTTAAATATATAGTATTGCTGTTTAGCTGAGATCTTCCCCAGGCCTTTTCTTCTGTTAAATTAGGGACCTGGACGGTGATCTAAGGCGACTTTCAGATTTCAAATTCTTTGCATCTGTACGACAGGCAACGAGTATGATCTCTACGCTCCTGAACAAGCCAGGCGAAGTTTTACCTGGGAAACTAAAAAAGTCTCCACCTCACCTTGAAGTTCGTGTTAAGAATTGTGCACCATCATGGGAGATAAGCAAATAGAGCGAATTTCACATGTCATTTAAGCAGTTTAGCCACGCCATGGCATATTTCATTATTGGTTTTATTTAAGAACATTTTCCATTGATGATTACAGCAAAGCTTTGTTTTGTTTTGTTTTCCAGTGCTACTTGTCCAGCAAGAAGTTCATGGCAGTTTAAGAGTTCATTCATAAAGAACATATAACTGTTCCATATATGCAAATGATAAAAAGCTGTGGAGAACGGATCCATCTCTTACTGATGGATCATGAGCTCTGGCAAGTCAACTAACGGCTACTCTGGGCTAGTCTTCCTTGTTTAAGGAAAAAAAAAAAAAAAAACAACGGAAGTGGACACGTGAAATCGGTGCAAGGAAAGTAATTTTGAGGGTTTTTCCAGCACTTACCTGGGATTCTAGCTAACCTTACTAGCTTGTCATAATAAAATAATTGTACACGGAAGTTAGGCTTCTCTTATGAAAAATAATTAAATTGCATCAGTGTTAGATATAACCACCTTTATAAGACATGCAAAAGGAAAAGCAATCACAAAATCTCAAGATGACTATATTAGATTCTCAAACTGACTATTTGAACTGCCCAGGTAAATATGGCATCTCTCATCTTCTAAATCTAATCTAAATTTGAATTTGAAATCTGGTTGGATAATGAAGTTTTGGATAGAAAGATCCCTTATTTTAAATTATTTAAATGGAAAAAAATTCATCCAGCCCACCAAAAATGCCAATCAATTTCCCCAAATATCATTAAATACTTGACTACTTACAAAATAATACATTAAGGATTTTCTCATAATTTAAAGCAGAGGCCAACGTACTTTTTTCTGTAAAAGGCCACATAGTAAATATTTTAGATTTTGTGGATTATACAGTCTCTGTCATATTTAATTCTGTCCTTGATGCATAAAGATTTCATAAAGGATACATGAACACATGGTTTGGCTCTGTTCTGTAAAAACTTTATTTACAAAAGTAGATACCAGGATAGATTTGGCTCAGGACAGAGTGTACAGACCTCTGATATAAAGCATTTAAAACATCATTGTGGTACATCTGTGTGTAGGATGCAAGGTGCAATGTTGGATAGTAATTTTGTTTTTCTTCCTCATAGGAACAAATATATACTATAATGGTAAAAGTAGTCATGAAATAGTAAGATGAAATAATGAAATGAAAAGTAGTAAACAGTAAAATGAAATAGTAGTAAACAATGAAATAGTAGTTTAAAGATACTTGATGAATACAAATAAATTTTAACAAAATAAAAAAGCAATTTAAAAAAATAGTTTCATTGTGTAATAAATTATTTTCTTAGGTTTTATTCCCCACTTGAGTTACTTGTGTTCTTTCCAACATGTTTTGGTTTTCTTTTGCTGTTTTAACAAACTTAGGGTTTAACAGAACAACCATTTTATTTGTTCATTATTCTGTGGTAAGAAATTCAGCCAGGGTTCAGCTGGGTGGGTTTTTTCCTCCATATGGCAATTGCTTGTGTCTCTCATCGGGTTGCAGCCAGATAGCTGCTGAGGCTGGAATATCCAAAATTATGTGTTTGGTGACTAGGTGGGCTCAATTGGAAGGCTAAGTCTTCCTTCACCCTATCCATGTGGCTCTGCAGGTGGCCAACTTGAGCTTTTGTTCATGGCAGGTGTGTCCTAAGAGGGAGTGTCCCCGGTAGCAAAGGAAGAAGCTGCAGATCTAAGGCCACCCCAATTACACAGAACCACTTCTGCTGCTTTTTGCTATCTAAAATATATCAGAGAGCCAGCCCAAATAGAAGAGAAAAAGTAAAAGATTCCATCTCTTGTTGGGATAGTGTCAAAGTTACATTGCGTCTATGGAAACACAATTTACTACACAAGGCATTGAAGTATGTGCCATTTTCTGATCATCAGGTTCTGTCAGCACAATACAATTAATGCATTAGACAAAAGTGATGTCCCATTAGGCGGTGAAATGATCATGGTCTCTGCACACTATAGTATGACAGAGAACTAAAGAACTAACATACCTCTTACATAAAGCAATAAAATCTCTCACGTTTCCTCACTTCCAGATTAAAAAACAAGTTCAGTTGTTCTACACATATTAGGGTGAATAAAAGACATTTGCCAGAGCGATATCTGCATAGTAGATGCTAAGAATTGTACTTACTCACCTAATAAAAAGACTACATCCGGATCCACATATTAGATGACCCGTTCATCTTCTACCCAGGCCAGATAGGTTAAAAGGGAGTGCGGTGAGAATCACCACCTTTGCATCTTTCAAGTCTTTAATGGTGGCATTAATCACTAGAATTCCTCTAGAAATATGGTATGGGACTTAGGTTAACTGTTTCAGTAGAAAAGGGCCATTCCATGGCCTACCAGTTGACCTTCCTATTATAATAGCCATGAATTAAGAAGCAAAGTCAAGGTGCTGTAAATCTCCACTAAGGTAGTGAAGTTCTGATCTTTATCAGATCCAGCAATTTTTCATTATTATAGATCAAGTAAGATCTTAGTAGGCTGTCCATCCATTTCAATTACAGGAACACCATAATCACTTTTGTACCACTAAAGATCCCTCCCAGTCAAACAACTATGATTACTGTTCTGGCCCTGCTGCCTATTATGGTAATCTGTTATCTCATCCTGATAGTTTAGTGCTATCACTCGGCCTCTGCCATTTTGAGATCCTATTATTTCCATTAGGTAATTAGAGGTCCTATTCAATTGCAGCACCTTCTAACTTCATCCCTGGGCTTAGAGGACAGCAACTTCCTCTCCCAATATTTTCCCAAGGCATTAGCAAAGAGAAGGTCCTCCAGGCCTTCTCAGGATACAGTTGGAGATAGGTGACTGAGTCACACATGATAAATCCATTCTAACATCCTACTTCCCTAAGTCTTTTAAGTCAATCCTCTAAAATATATCATGGGATTTCTAGCATCTCAACTTTATTTTGTGCAGAACACAACTGGATCTGGGTTTCAACCGACCAAGTAAACCTTGAACCACTTCCAGGTGCTCAGACAAGCACAATGTGTCCATTTTCTTTGATAAATATATCCATATTGATCATTTCAATCTCATCAAAAATTGTGTTCCTTTGACCCTGGTGTAACATTCCTGGAATTCATTGTCATATTCCATAGTTTTCTGCCAACATAAATCAGCAAAATCATGCACACTTTTTTTAGTATGAAAGACTTCTCCAAAGTCAGAATTTTTACTTGTACCCTGGAATATATGAGATCAAACTCAATAGATATATAGACTTAGTAATACTGGCATCTAGTAGGTAGAGGTCAGGGATGCTGCTGAACATTCTACAATGCACAGAACAGCTCCTACAACAAAAAATATTCAGTCCAAATTTTAACAGTTCTAACATTAATAAATTCTGGTCCAAGATAGAGAATGTAGGGGCCACTAGCCACCTATGGCTACTGAACATTAAAAATACAAGTAGTCTTCGGGCATCTGGGTGGCTCAGTTGGCTAAGCGTCCACCTTCAGCTCAGGACATGATCTTACGGTCCTGGGATCGAGCACCATGTCAGGTTCCCCACTCAGCAGAGAGCCTGCTTCTCCCTCTCCCTCTGCCACTCCCCCTGCTTGTGTTCTCTCTCTCTCAAATAAAATCTTTAAAAATAAAGTGTGAGTAGTATTAACTGAGACATGTTTTATGGGCAAAACAAACACTGAATTTGCATATGAAAAAAGAACAAAATTAATTTTTATAATAATCATTTGTTGAAATGATAATATTTTGGGCATGTTGAGTTAAATAAGATATTTAAAATTTAAATTGAGCTCTTTTTTAATTTAGTTTTTAATTTTGCTACAAAAATTCTATTTCTACTGGTGGTGCTAGTCTAGAAATATAAAGAAGTGATAGCAGTGAGTTATGAGAAGAATCACGAACTCCTCACAAGGTAAATTCCTCAGATGAAGTCACGTCAGAATTTTCAAAGAAGACAAGACCGGCCTTGTAAGACAAGAATGAAGACTTCTTCAGAAAACAAAGAGCTCTGTAGGGTCTGTCTATCAAGGTGATAGAATGATGCAAATTGACCCAAAGATTCTGCAATTCTCAAGATCCAACTTCTCAATCAATGCCCTAATTTTTTACCTGAAAGACCTGGTGAGTCTGTTTATTCAACTTACCTTGTAGTTTAACCTTTCACAGCATTAATCCTTGATTCGGATGTGTCATTCTAGCAACTCAGAGAGATACATTTTTAAGGCAATCATAGAAGCTCTCTCAACTTCTGAGCTTATCACATTTTTCTTTAAGCGTCTTAGTGCAGTTATAAATAGCAAACCCACCCCTCCATCTTTTATTCTTTTTTCTGCCATTCGCATCAAAGACTTCCTTCAATAATTACTTAATTCCTGAAGCCTACAGGCCACTTTTAAATTGAGGTATAATTTACATTCAATAAAGTGCACAGATATTAAATGTTCAGAATATGAATTTTGATAATTATACAACCCATAAAGCTATACCTACAACAAGACCTAGAACATTTACATGAACCCAGAAAGCTTATTTGCATTTCTTTCCAGCCCATTAACCAAAACTACCTTCACTCTTCACACATGCACTCTCCAAGACAACCACTTTCTAATTTCTGTCATTAGAGATAAATGTACTTATTCTTGATCTTCATTTAAATGCAGACCTACAATTTATATTCCTTTGCATCTGCCTCCCTTTGCTCAATATATATGTTTTTTAAATGGATTTATGTTGTTGCATATTTTAGTAGTTTATTTCTTCTTATTGTGGAGTAGTATTATTCAGTTATCTGAATATATCAATGCGTTTATCAATTCTCCTGTTGACAGATATTTAGTTGTTTGCAGTTTTGGGTTATCATGAATAAGGCTGCTATGAACATTCTTGTAAAAGGCATTTTCTTTTAAAGTTTTATTTATTTATTTATTTATTTATTTATTTATTTGAGAGAGAGAGAGAGAACACAAGCAGGAAGGAGGGGCAAAGGGAGAGAGAGAAGCAGACCCTCCCCCACTCACTAGCAGGGAGCTCTACGTGGGGCTGGATCACAGAACCCTGGGATCATGACCAGAGCCAAAGGCAGATGCTTAACCGACTGAGCCACCCAGCCACCAAGGTGCCCATTTTATAAATGGCATTTTATGAATATACTTTTCCATTTTCTTATCTAGGAGTAGAATTTCTGGGTCATGAGATATACTTGTGTTTAACTTTTAAGAAAATGCTATATCCATCTTGAAAATGGTTGTACCAGTAGTATATGTGGGGTTCAATTGCTTTACATCCTTGCCAACATTTATTATAGCCACTTTTTAAAAAATTTTAGCTGTTCTAATAAATGTGAAATGGCATCTCATTTTGATATTTACATTTGCCTCATGACTAATGATGTTGAGCACCTTTTTAATAGTTATGAACTATATACTAAGTGTATCTTTTATGAAGTGTTACTCAGTCTTTTGCCCTTTTTATATTGGGTTGTCCTTTTACTACTGGTTTGTAGTTCTTTATATTTTCTGAAAAAATCTTTTATGAAATATATGTAATGAATATTTTCTCCCACTCTGTATCTTGACCATTTATTTCCTTAGTGATACCTTTTGGTGAGCAGAAATTTTAAATTTTGATACAATCTAGTATCTTTATCCATTTTTCCTTTTATAGTTTTGTGAAGATAATTGTATTTTTTCTAGACTTTTTATGATTCTAAGCTTTTATATGTAAATGGATGATCTATTTTTTTAAAAAAAGATTAATTATTTACTTATTTGAGAGAGAGAGCATGAGCAGAGGAAGAGGCAGAGGGGGAAGCAGACTCCCCGATGAGCAGGAACCTGATGTGGGACTCAATCCCATGACCCTGAGATCATCACCTGAGCTGAAGGCAGACGTTTAATTGACTGCGCCACCCAGGCCCCCTCTGTAAGATCTACCCATCCTGCATCCATTTTTTTTGGTAAGGAATGAAGCAGGTATTAAGGTTTACTTCATCTCGTATAGATATCCAGTCATTCTACTATCATATATTTGAAAAAGACTTTTTCTTTCACATTGAATTAACTTACTGCTTTTGCTGAAAATGATTAGACCATTTCTGAATGGATCTACTTCTGGACCATCCATTCTGTTCTAATAATGGATAATCTAAACACATGCCAGTATCATTGTCTCTCTTTTTAAATTATGTTCAGTTAACCAACATCTTAATTACTGTGGTTTTATGTAAGTCTTACAATTAGGTAGACTCTATTTATTGTAAGGGTGGTTGTCCACGGGGTAAGTCAAAGACTGAGAAAAGTCTTGAGGAACAGAAGGGCATCTCTTTTCCTAGAGAGAAAGTGTAGTTCAGGCTGCTATGACAAAAGTACCATTAACTGGGTGGCTTAAACAAAGGAAAGTTATTGCTCTTAGTTCTGGAGTCAGGGAAGTCCAAGACCAAGATAAGCTCTTTCATGTCTCTTCTTATAAGGTCACTAATCCCATGATGAGGGCTCCACTTTCATGACCTAATTACCTCCCACAGACCCCACCTTCAAAGGCCATCACAACAGAGATTAGGGTTTTAAAATGTGGATTTGGGGAGAACATAAATATTTAGTCTATAGGAGCAGGCAACATGTTACCTGTTGTTGAAAGTGGTCCTTACCAGGAACCACTGAGACAGGCAAATACTCCAGTTCTGCACTAACTATTTAAACCACTATAGGTTGGGCTTAGCATAAGTGTGGGGTGAGGTTGAAATGGGTTGTTATAATAACAGTGGTTAAGAACAAAGGCTTTGGAACCATACCAATCAGTAAACATGTTCTCTAGCTACAAGTCTTGGGCAAGTTACTCTACTTCTCTAAGTTGTGTTTTTCTCAAAAAAAAAAAAAAAAAAAAAGTTAAGAATACTACTGTCTGATAGGATTGTTGTGATGACTGAGGTCATATCTACAAAACACATAGTCTTATAGGTGGTAGTATTGGTACAAATGGTTGCTCTAAGGTGTGAAGCACATGATAAAAAAATCAAGAATGATTATCTCTTGCTTTTTTTTTTTAGATTTTTTTTTTTTTTTTAGAAAAGTTTTAGGTTCACAACTAAATTGGGGGAAAGATTCAAAGACATGCTATATATTCCCTGTCCATACACATACACACATACATAGTCTCCTCACTATCAACATCTCCCACCAGACAGAACATGTGTTACAATTGATGAAGCTTGTTTGACACATTATTATCACCCAGAGTCCCTAGTTTACATTAGGGTTCACTCTTGGTGTTACACATGCTATGAGTTTCGACAAGTGCATAATGATGTTGTATTCACTATTACAACATCATAAGGAGTATTTTCACCGCCCTAAACATTCTCTGTGCTCTGCCTTTTCATCTTTCCCTGTCCCCAAAACCTTAGCAATCATTCTCTATAGTTTTGCCTTTGACAGCATGTCATATAATTGAAATCATACAGTATGTGTCCTTTGCTGATTGATTTCTTTTACTTGGTAGCATGCATTTAAGTTTCCTTCATGTTTTCCATGGCTTGATATCTCATTTCCACAATATTCCATTGTCTGGATGTACCATAGTTATTTATCCATTCACCTACCAAAGAACATCTCATTTGCTTCCAAATTGTGGCTATTATGAATAAAGCTGCTATAAACATTTGCATGGAGGTTTTTGTGTGGACATATGTTTTCAGTTCTTTTAGGTAAATACCAAGGAGTGGGGTTGCTGGATCTGATTATCTCTTTTCACCCTGATATTTTCCATAGAATTTGAGGTTTCAGATATGAGCCTTAAAACAAAACAAAACAAAACAAAAAAACACAGTAAGCATATGTGAATCTACTTTTCCTTCTAAACTAAAGTGATTCCAGTAATTACCACAAACTGCAAAAAATCTAGTATGTTTGACCAGTTAAATAAACTCTGTCAAATTCAGCCCAAGTTGCAGCATATGTTCAATATTTACTCTCAGTAGAATTATTTCATGTATGGAACATTTAATATATTATACAGGTAATTTTTTTTTAGAGATTTTATTTATTTATTTGACAGACAGAGATTACAAGTAGGCAGAGAGGCAGGCAGAGAGAGAGGAGGAAGCAGGCTCCCTGCTGAGCAGAGAGCCCGATGCGGGGCTCGTTCCCAGGACCCTGGGATCATGACCCGAGCCAAAGGCAGAGGCTTTAACCCACTGAGCCACCCAGGCGCCCCCAGGTAATTTTTAGATAAAAAATTTGTTTTACTATCATGCAGAAAATAACACTGCTTATCTTTATGTTGTAAGCTAGGTATTCTATCCTACAGATGTTACCATTTCTTTGACTGACCAAGGGAAAATGGCACATGAGTATGAAGTTTCCTTTATAAAATATATTATTATTTGGCTCTGATTAGGTAGTAAAGGCTTTAAGAATAAATGTAAGCAATTTAGGTGTCATGGCATAAAGATATTGTGTGGTCATAGAGAGTATAGACACTATTTTATTATTCTTGTATTGTTTGAAAATCTACTAACATAACTAAAAGTTTATTTGAGAGCTAGTTAACTATTTAAAGAACACTCATAATTGCATAGCAAAGGAAACCATAAATAACAACAACAAAAGAAGCAGCCTAGTGAATGAGAAAAGATATTTGTAAATGATATAGCCAATAAGGGGTTAATATTCAAAATATACAAAGAACTTACACAACTCAACACCAAAAACCAAACAATCTGATTTAAAAATGGGCAGAAGAACTGAATAAACATTTTGAAAGAAGATATGCAAATGGCCAATAGATAAATGAAGAGATGCTCAAAATCACTAGTCATCAGGGAAATGCAAATCAAAACCACGAAGAGATATCACCTCATAGCTGTTAGAATGGCTACTATCAGAAAGACAAGAAATAGGTGTTGGAAAGGATATGGGGAAAAGGGAACCCTTGTAGCTGGTGGGAAGGCAAATTGGTGCAACCACTATGTAAAACAGTATGGAGGTTTCTCAAAAAATTAAAAATGGAAATACCATATGGAATTACCATATGGTAGTAATTCTACTACTAGGCATTTACCCAGAAAAAATGAAAACAGCCAATCAAAAAGATACATACATCCCTATGGTTGTTGCAGCATTATTTGCAGTAACCAAGATATGGAGGCAACACAAGTGTTCATCAATAGATGGATGGACAAAGAAGTGCTACACACACACACACACACACACACACACACACACACACACAGAGGAATATTACTCAGCTATAAAAAAGAATGAGATCTTGCCATAGGTAACAACATGGATGGATCTCAGTGAAATAAGTCAGACAGAGAAAGGCAAATACCATATCATTCCACTTACATGTGAAATCTAAAAAACAAAAGAAACAAACAAAGGAAAAAACAGAGACCATTTGTCCTATTTGTCCTGGAGAACAAACTGGTGGTTGCCTGAGAGGTGGTAGGTGGGGGATGGGTGAAATAGATAAAGGGGATTAAGTGCTTCAAACTTCCAGCTATCAAATAAATAAGTCACAGAGATTAAAAGTACAGCATAGGGAATATAATCAATAATATTGTAATAATAGTATGTTGACAGATCGTGACTACACTTATGAAGATTGAGTAATGTATAGTATTGTCAAAACAATATGTGGTACACCTGAAACTAACGTAGTATTGTATGTGAGTTATATTTCAATAATAAAACAGAAAAAAAACCACAAAAAGTAAGAAACACTCTGAAAATGATGAACTCCTAGGTGTCAATTATGAAGAAAAAATATTCACAAGAAAACAGAATGTGATCCTTTGGAAATAGAATACTAATAATGCAGGGAAATAATATATGAAATTGGAAAAGTTAGCACATTATGGTCTAGTATACACTTTAAGAAAATCTTAAGAAAGCTGAAAGATTAGCTTTGTTGTTTGCTTTTTTTTTTTTTTTTAAAGATTTATTTATTGGGGTGCCTGGGTGGCTCAGTCGGTTAAGCCTCCGACTCTTGATTTCCAATCCGGTCATGATCTCGGCATCCTGAAATCCAGCTCCACATGGGGTTCTATGTGGCGCAGAGCCTACTTGTCCCTCTCCCTCTGCTCCATCCCCCTACTTGTTCTCTCTCCCTCTCAAATGAATAAATAAAATCTAAATTTTTTAAAATTATTTATTTATTTGAGAGAGAGAGAGAGAGAGAAAGGATGAGCATGAGTGGCAGTGAGAGGGAGAGAGAGAATCTCAAGCACACTCCTTTCTCAGCACAGAGCCTGACACAGGGTTTAATCCCAGGACCCTGAGATTGTGACCAGAGCAGAAACTAAGAGTTTCTGATGCTCAACCAACTGAACCACCCAGGCATCCCTGTTGTTTGCTTTTTTAAAAATTATTTTTAACTGAACATAATAAAATTTTTTTAATTAAAATTATTTTCTTTTAGGGGTGCCTGGGTGGCTCAGTCTGTTGAGTGGCCAACTCTTGATATCGGCTCAGGTCATGATCTCACAGCTTAGTGGGATCAAGCCCCGCCTCCAGCTCTGTGCTCAGCCCAGAGTCCCGCTTCAGACTCTCTCTCCCTCTCCCTCCAACTTGCACTGTCTCTCTCTCTCTCAAATAAACAAATAAAATATTAAAGAAAATTATTTTCTTCTAAACTTCTTTACTTTGGATGGGCTTTTTTCAATAGGTTTGTGTCCCCTGGTTTATGGAAGTTCAGCTTGACCCTTTTGTATGGAAGAGCAAATTGCTTGGCCAAAATTTTATCTAGGAGATTAATATTTTTTTCCTCAAAATATCATACAACTTATATGTTAAACCACTTTATACACATGCTTCCAAATATTGATCGGCACTTTTTAGAAATTATCAATGCTATTTTTTGAAGTGTCATTATCAGTTATTACATTTTAGGCTGAAAGTAACAGAATAGATGACTAACAGCAGCTTAAAGATACATCCTACTTCACACAGGAAGGTGTCTGGAGTTAGGCACTCTCCAGGCTGGCACAGCTGCCACCAATGTCATCAGGGACACGGGCTCTTTCTTTCAGCTCTACTAATTTTCACTTTTTGGCTACCCTCCTTACCTTCCACCTAAGGGCCGCAGAGTCCTCCTCAGCTCCTGCACTCTTGTAGGAAAGAAGGGTGGAATTTTCCTAGGTAATTCTCTCTCTCTCTCTTTCTCTCTCGCTCTCTCTCTTTTTTTACAGGAAGGAAAATATTATCTATAAACAATCTCAACATCACCATCTCCTCTACCTCCCTCCTCTAGCAGACTAATCCTGGTTATCAGCTTGAGTCAGGTCACAGTCGTGCCCCAGTATAAGGAAGGCTTGGAAAAATGAGCATCAGACAGGTTTGACCTCTGTCACAGAAGACGGGTTCTGCCTGCAAGAAAGAGAAGGAGGCAAGCCTTTAGCTGGGCAATCAACAGTGCCTAAGCAGGTGCCAAGCACACCAAAGAACAGCCATAAATTAACATGGATTAATATTAATTAAACACTTACTGTGACCTAAACAAAGTTGTAATCACCACATGTACAATTTAAATTTTACACCAATTTTACAAATGCTGAAAATCAGACATGGAGATGTTGAATAACTTACCTAAGGCCACACGGTTGGTAAAAGCCAGAGCTGGGATGTCAGTCTCATCAGCCTAATGTTCAAACCCAAAAATTTAATGATTTAATCGCTGCTTATACATGATTATTATAATACAAGATTAAAGATGAATGCCAATAACAGTGTATATAATTGAAAACAGACATGGCAGAAAATTTTATTCTTACACTCTGGAATTTTACTCTTTTGGCTTTATCCCCTACTCAGTAAGCAATTTGCAGTGTGTGACTCATTGCAATAATTTATATTATGATAACTCATCCAAGTGGAGATAAAACATGTATATGATATAATGACACTTAGGATAAATTATGACACTAAAAAATTCATCCTTTTATTCTTCTTTGAAAAAGACAAAATGCTTCCCAAAAAGTTTTTTTTTTAATTTGTCACTTCTTATAACCACTGCTTTTAAAATACTCTTCATATTTTTATACTATGAACATCTGATCTTAGCTAAAATGTGTCATCCGTTGTACATTTTTAGTTTTTAAGATGATTGTATTTTTCTGGTTATTTACCCTAAAGATACAAATGTAGTGATCCGAAGGGGCACATGCACCTGAATGTTTATAGCAGCCATGTCCACAGTAGCCAAACTATGGTAAGAACCTGGATGTCCATCAATAGATGAATGGATAAAGAAGATGTGGTATATATATACAACGGAATACTATGCAGCCATAAAAAAAAACGAAATCTTGCAATGACGTGGATGGAACTAGAGGGTATTATGCTAAACAAAATATGTCAATCAGAGAAAGACATATGATCTCTCTGATATGAGGAATTTGGGAGTAAGGGCGGAGGGTCATGGGGGGTAGGGAGGGAAAAAATGAAACAAGATGGGACTGGGGAGGGAGACAAACCATAAGAGCCTCTTAATCTCAGGAAACAAATGGAGGGTTGCTGGGGGGTGGTGGGGATGGATGAGGTGGCTGGGGAGGGAATGTGCTATGGTGAGTGCTGTGAAATGTCTAAGCCTGTACCCCTGGGGCAAATAATACATTATATGTTAATAAAATTTTTTAAAAAAGATTATTGTATTTTTAGTAACCAATTATTGCATTATATTAAAGAATTGATTGATTTTTCCTTTTTCCTAATTATGTGACTCTAAAGAGAACTTACTAAAAAAAAATTACTTTCTAATAGAGAAAAAAAATAAAAACAGCAATGTAGTAAAAGACATATTCTGCTCTAATCGCTTTTTTAAAAGTTGCTCCCTAAATTTGTGGAGGAGAACAGAAAAAGGCAGGAGAGAAAATACTCAAATGGGGGACAAAAAAGAATTGGTGAATAATAAGGAAAAAGAAAGGAGATCAAAGATGGTCTCAGTTCAAGCAGAGCATTTATTGGGATTGTCAAACAAGTCACAGCCAAAACTCTTGATACAAATATGCAGGTTATTCAAGAAAACTGGAATCCAAGTAGGGTGCTAGCAGCTGTGGGATATGAGAAGAACTCTGAGATCTTAGCTAGGCCCAGTGAGTTAAAGGGAAAATAGCAACTTTACAGAATTGAAATGACATGTCACAAGAAAAAGAATGGTAGAAGAATAAATATTTTAACTTCCAATTTATAGAAGAAATAGAAATGAGCTGAAGTGAATTTTGAAGACATTTGGGAAGATGAGTGACTAAGCCAGAAGAGTCTTTAAAAACCCCCGTTGGCCAGAATTCCTCCTGGGGAGAACACTTTCTATCTGAGGTTGAAGGAGAGCCCTTCCAATCTTCCCCTGCTGCTTTGTTTCTGAGTGGTGTTGAGGACTGAGGAGTGGCACACTGGCTGCATATGGGGCCAGGGGGGGTTTTGTCGGTGGTAGGTAGTTGGTTCCTTTCACTGTTGAAAGTAAGGAGAAGGGAGAAAGGAGGAGAAATTAAGATCCCTCAGGATAGAAAGACACTGAGACAACTGGGGGGCCAAGGATGCTCCACATTTGTGGAAAATTATTTCCAGAAGGCTGATGCTTTCAGTGATTGGGAAGTGTTTTGTTTTATTTTTCGGCAACACAAATCCTTCTCTAGTTCCACCTATTAACCCTTCAATAAAGTCTAAATTGTTCACAAACACGATATGTACATTTTTCTTTGGAAAACTCATAACACTGTATTTGGGACAATATAGCAAAGCACGGGAGCAGCTCGTGTGGAACTAGGAAACAGGAATTTTAAGGAGCCAAGCGTGCAGGTAGTTGGAGAAATCGAAGAGGGGGACTTGTTTTCCACAGGTCATGGAATTGACATTGATAAAAACCAACTGTATGGAGGTCTCTGAGGAACAAGGGGTTCCCAGCTGACAACAGAAGATAACTAAACTCATAATAACGGTAGTTACCATTTATGGAGCATCTGTGGACAAAACATCAAGAACCACAGCTTTCGTTTATAAACTTGAACTATATTTTCATGTCATTTGTCTATGAATAACCTCAGATTATTTTCATGTCACTGCTGCTCATTTTATTTTCTCTACTGTCAGTCAGCGTTACGCTCCACATTCCTGGACAAGCAAAACAGTCCTTGAGTCCTCTCTTAATAAGCTTCCAAGCTGAAGGGCTTTTTATTTCACCTCAACAGCAAAAAATATTCGATGGAGAGGACAAAGGAAACTGCTAGAAAGCTGAAGGAAGGCTAAAGGAAGACAAGCAAGAGTGTCGTCTGAGCTCTGTCCACTCCATTGCCTCACCTGTGTTCAGCAACAGCCCTCACTGGCTCCCGCTTCCACACTTGGCCTCCTCACAGAAAGGAAATTTGAGAGTCAGATTGTATCACTCTTCTGCATCCACCACTGACTTCCCATTTCACAGATAAACTGCAGTCTTTTCCATGATCTATCAGCCTGTGTGATCTGTACACAGGACATGGCCTCCACACCACAGACCCCCAGGCCCAGGGACCTGTCCCCAGTGTCTCTCACTTCAGGCCCCCTCCAGCCTCAGGGGCTTCCCACTTGCCCTTCTCTCTGCCTAAACCCTTTCTCTCTCAGAAGCTCACTTGTTTCCTTCCCTACTCCTGATAATCTTACCTGAGAGGCCTTCCCCCAGCACCCGATACAAAATAAGAGACCTCACCTTCCACCCTTTTGTTTCCTCCCCTTTACCTCATTTCTTATTTTCCATGTACTTTCATTAGATATCCCATTATATTTGCCTGCTGTCTCTCTCCCTTTTCTCAAATATAAACTTCATTAGGACAGAATGTAAACTCCATTTCATTCACACATATCCAGTACCTAGAATGGTGCCGAGTATCTAGCAGAAACACGATTTTATGTTCTTAACAGCATTACTGAGGTGTATTTGACACAGTTTTATTTTTGAATAAATAATTGATTGAAAAAAGAAAACCAAAAGTTAAGGAAGCGATCCCCTGTTTAAATAAGGTCCATCCTTGGCAATGACTTGTTTGAGGCTACATTTTGGAGATCATTAAAATAATCTTACCACGGCTCACATAATGATCCATAAGAAAATAGATGAAATTTAAGGCAGAGGCTCTGATCATAGAAAGGTGATTGTGACTTTCAAGAATCTAAAACCTACACACCTGTGCTGTTGGTTTTTAAATTTTAACTCTGAACTTTGTAGCTGTTTCTTTACAAAGAATATTTAAACAATGGTGTCACCATAAAAATGCATAATTAATGCAATGCTTTTCTCCTGAGATCTGAGGAAAGCAGAGACCTTTCCCATTATAAAGTAAAAAAAAAATCTGTAAAGACTACATACACTGTCTCTTTGTCCTGTAGGAGCTGTAATCAGAAAGAAAAGCCCAGGATACACCCCAGGAGAACACTCCAAGCGTGGATCAAGGACCAGCAGCCTCAGCATCAACTGGGAGCCTGTTACACTTGCAGAATCAAGCTTGGCCTCCCCTTGACCTACAGAGTTGGAGTTTAATTTGAACAGGTGATTCTTAAGTACATTAAACTTTGAAAAGTACTACTGTAAAGAACATTGGTGTGCTCTGTACAGGTCAATTCTGCTTGCTAAGAATTTTATCTGGAGATTCAAAGCCCCAGGTCCTGCCTCCTGAGAATAGAAGGGGGAGCCCTAATCCCCCAAATTCCAGGTCTTTCAACCGGTTGGAGTTGCTCCTGTCCTTTGCAGGGCTGTCAGAGTGAAATGTAGTATTAGAAGCAGCACAAGGATTAAAAAAAAAAAAAAGAAGAAGAAGAAGCAGCACAAGGAGAGGGAGGAAGACGGAAAGACCTGCTGCCCCTTGCTGGGAATGGGGGCAGCAAGGGAATCTGGCAGAGCCTTAGAGGTTCACAGATGGACAGACTCAGAGCAGAAAGCAAACAGAATGGGAGACTAGGGAAGAACTATGTAGTCTTTGTGCTTCTACTTTCATTTATTGTCCTCTGAGTCTCCCTGGTTATTTTTCATCTCTTTAAAAAATTTCCACTACATGTCTGCTTTCTCTTTTTGCTCTTCCCTGGAAGATAATGATAATAATAAGGATAATATCTTACATCCACATGATGCTATATACTATCTGGTACATAATAGATAAAAGAGTATTTTATGGAGCACAATTTTATGCCCATTTTGCAAATGAGAAATATTCTATACCTTTTCTCCCGTGTTCTTTATTAGGTTATCATTAAAAGTAGTTCTTGTTTTCCATTCATTTTGGCAAATTTTAGAGGTTTTTTTGTTTTTTCATGCATGAAATCATCTGCAGGGTTCTTGGCACAGTGAGGATGGGGAGGAGGCTTAACAGCAAGCCTAGGGGTGAAAGACTGCATCACGAGAATTAAAAGAAGTAGAAGTATAAGTGCTTCAAGTTCTGACACGGTGGTGACTCAGCAAAACTCCAGTGACTTCCCGGACTCTATCTGGACCACCCACTTCACTCACTTGCTTTGAAAATGAATGTAAGTTTGAAGAAAATGGGATAAGGGAGCCATGAAATGTGCCATCCGAGTCCTTGGCAAACTGTGCTTTATTCAATTTCTTACTCTTTACAATTTGTCTCACTTCCATTTTGATTTATCCCATAAATGTTGCAAAACTAAAGTGATCCACGGGCTTTGTAGCCCCGCCCCATCGTGAGCTTTCCTGTTCTAAACAGGATTGCTAAAGAGACAAAACAAAAGCCTGAGAAGAAATCACTCAAAACTTCTTTGGACCCTTCAAGACGTCAGATCTCCTGACTTCTCTGATACCAACTGCATGTTTCGCTCACTCTGTGGGTCTCTGCCTGCAGACTCCTGAAAACAGAGAGGCCTTTTGGGGCCAGGAAGAGCTGCAAATTCAGACAATGAACAAAGATGTGCTCTAGATTCTTCAGTTACTGAAATGGAATAACTCTTATTTTCTTGAAAGCAGATAAAAGCAGAGCAGATTCCTAGAATTACTACAACTTGAAATAAATGCCTGATCATTGAATTCCCATTTTTCTTCACTTTGGGAATATTTCATTTTTTAGATAAGGTATGCGTGGTGAATATTTGGGGAATGAAAGGATAAATTGTGGGATTTTGGGTTACAAAGTCACACTTTATCAGAAACGGACACTCACCTCAGGAATGACTTTTAAGTCCCTTAGCCAAGTCAATTTTAAGAGCTTTTTACTTTTGTCTCCCGTCAGGTTGGCCGGTTCAAAGCAGAAGGCAGAAAGAAGAGACCTTTAGCTGGCCTAGCCCCAGGCCTAGTTGCTGAGGGCAAAACAGAAGTGGGAGAAAAGGCTTTCAGGAGTGAATGTGACACCCCAAACACGGTCAGAGAATGGGTCAGTGACTAGAATCCGCTAGGGACAGATGATGAAAGTGGATGCCAGTCGAGTGGCCAGACCCAGGCATTGGATTCTAAACCCAAAGACGCAAAAAGCAGGTAGACAAAAATGGACGTATCTCGGCCTTCAGTCTAGGAGGAGCAAAACCTGAGCGCACTTGTTCAGATGAAATGGGACAAGATTGCTCCCTGTAGCCGCTCTTTATAAAGCAGCATGCCATCCCAAGCCAACATTCCGCTCCTCGTGCTACAACGGTCATTGTAACTATTGTCACGAACAAGTGGAGAGAGGGCTCTGTGCCAGTCCTCAGCAGCCCCTCAGCCAGAGAACGACTCACACAAGTGTGCACGGTGGCAAGAAGAAACTCTTCTCTCATCGTTGATGGAAAGCTACTCTCTGTACCGCTTCCGGCTTTCATTTTTGAGCATATGGTTTTACTGATGCCAATAATGTTTTTCTGAAAAGCACAAGAGACTGGCATAAGAAAATAAACTGTCAAGAAAAGTTGGAAATAAAGTTCATTGTTCTGCTCAACAAATCACAGTTACAGGCAGAGCCTTCAGCATCCCCACACCTCTAGGCTTCTGCTCTGTCACATGGTGAGAGAGGGAAAGAACCCCCAGGGCTGGGAACCAGTCCCCAGAGATGAGAAAGCTAAGTTGACCTGTGAGCTGACAGAGTGAGTGCCGATGGCAGTCACGCAGTTACCAGAGACGGTTCATTCTCCTACACACCCAGGGGGAGCACCAATACCCCAGGGCCTTCTGACAAGACAGAGCAAGAAGAAAACTGCTTCGGAACAGAAGAGATGCCTTCTAGAAGAGATACTTTGAAAGCTGGGGGGAGCAGGGATGCCTGGCTGGCTCAGTCGGTTAAGCATCTGCTTTTGGCTCAGGTCATGATCCCAGGCTTCTGGGATCCAGCCCTCCATCATGCTCCCTGCTCATCATGGAGTCTGCTTCTCCCTCTGCCTCTCCTCTCCACCCCCGCTTGTGCTCTCTGTCACTCACTCACTCTCTCTCTCACAAATTAAAATTAAAAAAAAAAAAAATCTTAAAAAAATAAAGTTGGGGGGAGCATTTCCACACTATAATCCAGGGTTCTTCCGTAACTAGCTTTTATTTCCTTCTCCTTACTTCTTTCATTCATTCATTCAACAAATATTTATTGAGAGTTTCCCGAGCCAGGTGCTAAGGAGGTAGTGATAAAAACACACAGGGTAGAGTCCCTTGTCTCATATGCCTTTCATGGGAAGCAGAAAACCAATCACACAAAATGAATGTGAAACCGTAACCATGATCATAGTTCAAAGGAGAGGTATGCGATGCTATGAAAGCATGATAGAGGGGATTTGACCTAGTTAGGAAGCTCAGCTCAGGCTCCAGACCAGAACTGGAATTTGAAGGAAAAACAAGTGAAAAGAAGTCAGAGGAGAGGTTCCAAGCAGAGGGATAGCAAGAGGAAAATTTCCATCACTGTCCCTCAACGTTGAAGCTCTATATTTCTAATAAAGCTCACTTTATTTCCAGTTCCCTGGGAAAACAAGACAATGTGATATCGTGAAAAACAATGGAAATGGGAACCTATGGGTCTCATTCTAGCATTATGATGATGCTCATACAACCTAGAACAAGTTACTTAGATTTTCTGAGCCTTAGTTTTGTCACCCATAAAATAAGCATGATAAAAGTCATCACACAATAGTTTCTTTCACTGTTGGCTCATTTTCAGTCTTCCTGAGACTCAGTGGCTTCATTGAAAAAGAGAAGAGTTATGCCCGCATCATAGAATTGACATTTAAATGGGGTCCTTTGTAAACTCTAAAGCATTAGGTAGTTATCAGGTAGTATTATCACTCCTAAAATATTTGTGACGCCTACTGTGTACCAGACCCTGTGATAGGTCCTTGGAAAATGGAAGGTAGACTGAGACAACCGCCTTGCCCTCAGGAGAGAGGTGCTGAAAGAGAAATGTATTCTTTCCCCTGGTCCAGCAAGAAGAGGCAGCGAGAGCAGAGGGAAAGGCATCTGTGGTCTGCCCAGGCATCTAAGTTCCTGGCACTTGGCCCTTCCTGGGGGACATGTGATACCTTCCCCTCCGCCATCAGCTGAGAGTTTGCCCAGATGACCTGACCCAAGGGCTCTAGGGACAGGGCTGCAGGATAGATTTCCAAATATTCTGAAGAAGCAGACAAGGGAATCTTACAACAAACAAAAAATGATGTGAGTGAAGTAGAAAAGCAGTAGAAGTCAGAGTGCAGCTGACGGATGGAGGAGGTTGTCAAGGATGAGGAGAGAAGAGTCACGACAGATTTGTCTTTCTGCTGGAAGTGGAGTGAACAATCCAGATCCTCTGATTTTTCAGCCCAGCCAGCCAGGCTTCCCTCTTTCAAGCTCCTTTTGTCTTATTTCCCCCTTCCTTCTGAAAAGATATACTGAATAAGGAGTAATTTCTTGACCAACCGTGATTCAAAAGGAAGCTCAGCCACAGAACAGGCAAGTGTGGTGTTGCCTAGAGGAAAAGGACATGTAGAGGCAGGTCTCAGAGAGATCCACCCAGGTTTTGCAAAAAAAGGCACCTCCTTCACCACAAGGTCTAAGACCTTCCAAGTTCAGGAAGAAATTATCAGCTCCCCCATGAACAAACTGGTGCAATGTACCCAGTAGGACCAGTGTGAGTGAACTGGAGGCTTCTCTACAACATGACCCATATGGACAACATGGGTCCCCTTGGCAGCCTGAAGTTTGTGACTCTCCTGGTGGCCCTAATTCCAGAACTCGTATTCCTGGGAGCCGGAGTGCAGCTTCAAGAAAATGGGTATGATGGATTACTCGTTGCAATCAATCCTCAGGTATCCGAAGATCAGAACCTCATCCCAAACATTAAGGTAAGTGACAGGTGTGAAATCAATACCATTCTCCCATTAGAACAGGATTGTAGCCTTCTTTAAAGAGCTAACAACCTTACCTGGTCTGTATTGGGATAGTAAAGAGATCAGCATTTCTTTTAAGCATCAAAAATTATAATTATGGTCCAGCCAGTTTGTTCACTTAATTATGCATAGTCTTGGCTCAGAGTGTTGAGCTAGCCCTCCTTGATTTGTTCTTGCCGGTTACTACCGCTTTTAGCTTTTTTTGTTTTCCTAACATGACTGTTTTTGGGGTAGCAACTTAAAAAAAAAAATAACCTATTGTGGTAACAAAGACCAGATGTTTGACTGATGAATAAGCACAATTGTGCTTATTAAAATCAAGTTGTTGAATTCCATCCCGAGGCTGAGAATTCTCAGACAGAAAGAGAGTCTGGGTGGAGTGCCGAAGAGCAAAATTCTTTTTACCTGAATGTTCTGTAAAATAATTGACTATTTTCCTCAGTGTGGTGGAGGAGGGTCATAGCTCCCTTACTTAAGATCCTCCTGTTGGGGGGCACCTGGGTGGCTCAGTGGGTTAAGGCTCTGCTTTCGGCCAGGGTTATGATCTCAGGGTCCTGGGATCGAGCCCCACATCGGGCTCTCTGCTCAGCAGGAAGCCTCCTTCCCCCTCTCTCTCTGCCTGCCTCTCTGCCTACTTGTGATCTCTCTCTGTCAAAATAAATAAAATATTTAAAAAAAAAAAAGATCCTCCTGTTGGTATTGCTTTAGAGAAATCAGTGTCATCATAAGGTGTGGTCTTGAACATGCCCACAGGAGTGATATGAAAGGGATTTGTTTGGTAAAAGCTTAAAAGTCTTTCACAAAACTCGGAAAAATTACATAGGCAAACCCAGACTCACTGTTAGTGTCCTAAAATCTCTTACTGTTAACCATTTGAGGTTTTACTCCCAAGTTTTCCCATAGTCTAAGGCCATCTCTGAAAGAAATGGGCTGCTTTAAAATATTTTCATTATTCTTTACTGCTGCTTACTGAAGTATAATCAGAAAACCAAAACATGAAAGATATACAAGTGCCAAGATAAGCTTTTCTTCTATTTGATTATAGGAAATGATAACTGAAGCTTCTTTTTACCTATTCAATGCTACCAAGAGAAGAGTGTTTTTCAGAAATGTAAAGATTTTAATACCTGCCACATGGAAAGCTAATAATTACAGCAAAGTAAAACAAGAATTATATGAAAAGGTAAGAATTCAGGGTTTTCTTAAATGAGCTTAACTCCAGAAAAAAAAACAACCAAGATATGCTCTGTTTAAACTTTAACTGTGAAAACTTAAGCAAAAAACAAGTCATTGATATTAACACACAACTAGTATTGGGAAGATTGTTATCACAAGATACATGGAAATATAATAAATGAGTACAGATTATGGAACAAAAAATAAGCGAAATGCCATTGTCTAAGTAGCCTCTCAGAAGGCCTCTTTCCTTTTAAGTCCTTTCTGAAATGTTTCCTTAACGACCAAAAGCTGGTTTTACTGTATATGAACTGTGCAGGGAACAATTCCAATTATGACTACCTTCTTCTCCCATCCTGTCAGGCAGGGGCAGTAGACATGCATGTCCAGACAGAAACGTAAGCTATAAAATATGACTGACTTCTCCTGCCAGAGTGTAAATTAGCAGATTTTCACAGGAGCCCACGTCCAGGACATGGTTTTTGAGGAGTATGGTGATGAGAAGGAAGGCAGAAAGGGGGAAGGGGAGGAGTGGCTGCTTTTTCTTTTCCAATCAAAAAGAACTTAACCTTCGAAGGACTCTCATAAGCTGCAGGTCATAGTTAAGCATCCATGATTATGTCTGCATGCTATAAACAAATGTCAAATACATTCGGCAAATGACTGTTTGAAGTTACTGTGAACAAGAATCTGGGCAGCTAGCAGAAGGGGCAGGAACAGACTGGAGTCTCCACGTGGGAATTCAGTCTCAGACCCTGAGATCATGACCTGAGGCGAGTCAGATGTTTAGTGGACTGAGCCACCTTGGCGCCCCTAGAGAGAGCCAGTGTTTAAGCTTTCACTTAGCACCAGGCAGTCTACATATATTGTTTAGTTCTTACGCACCTTAAAATTAGTGGCTATCACAAATTATTACCATAAGTTAGGAAACAGAAGCTCAAATAAAGTAAGGATTTTGTCCCAAACAGTTAGTAAATTACAGAGCCACAATTTTGATCTACGCATATTTCCTTCCCAAACCCATGCTCTTTGCACCAAGCTATGCCGTCTCTAGTTATCTATGTAGATAGTATTAATCAATTTGACCTTCCATGAAACAAAGATGTATTGGAGACAACTAGCATCAAAACCAGTTCATACTCCTGATCCTAATGGAGGGCTGAGAAATGAATAATTAAAATAAAAATGAGAATATTACTGAACTGAAAGATTAAAAGAAAGAATAATCATTTAGTGATATTTTTATACCTGTTGGATACTGATTTCTTTAGCCTCAAATGTCAATTAAGCAAACAGTGAACTATCATTATCTACAGGGGCCATGCTAGGCACTATAGAGGACCCAAGGACAAGCAAGGTGGCTCCTGTCCCTGTGAATCCACAGTCAAATGCAGGTAGGAAGCAGGAGAGGGGAGGGAGAGGTAGAAAAAGTGGGTAAGAGCTGTATTACTATGGTCTATAATAGAATGAAGCCCCAAACAGCCTCTGAGTACTCCATGCCCAGCAAAGCTCTCCTTGCTTTTAGCTTCAGGACAAATTTCCAGACATAGAAATGAGGTTTTGTCCATGTGAAAACTATCCAAGGGCATGACATTTGTAGCCCTTTTGTAGGTGTTGCTTTGCAAAGCTCCAGACTTGAATTCTTATCTTTCGAAAACTAAATGTTAATTATTATAAAAGTAATTCATGCTCATTGCAAAAACAAATCAAACACTGTAGAAATAATGGAAAATAAATATGAGAACACTTCCTTCCTCTACTCTGGGGTGTGCACATACACACACATAAAACAGTACACATATGGTACAGATAGTGATCGTGTGATGTGTATTTATAGGATCATATTAGATCTATAATTCTAAAATCAGCTTTGCTTAAAAAAAGTTAAGGACATAACTTCTAATGGTAAGTCTTGAAACAACATGTTTGTTTCTTCCTAGAAATAAAAGAAACAATGTTGTATATAAAATTGTATTCTCTAGATGGTTATTTGAATAGATATTTTCTTTGGTTTTGGCAATAATTGTTGAAATGGTCAGGGCACAAGATGAAATATAACTTCATTCCAATGATTATACTGCTGATCTAATTGATAATGGGAATGAAAGGATATGGCTTAAAACAAACACAACTTATTGTCCCATACTGAAGTAACCTGCAGAAAGCTGTTCACAACAGGCTGTGACACTTTACAGAACAGTCTGAATGACATTCATTGCTCTTAACATTTACTCAAATATTTTTATTATATTTTATAGGGTTTTATAATGTCAGAATTTCACAGTGTGGACTTTTGAGAAAATCCTAATCTGGAAAATGGGAAGGTCAAATGGAAACAATCAAACTCCATGGAAAGTTGCCAAGCTTTTAAAATATAGATAGATAGATATATATATTTTAAAGATTTTATTTATTTATTTGACAGAGATCACAAACAGGCAGAGAGGCAGGCAGAGAGAGAGAAGGGAAAGCAGGCTCCCTGCCGAGCAGAGAGCCCTTTTATGCGGGGCTCGATCCCAGGACCCTGAGATCATGACCTGAGCCGAAGGCAGAGGCTTTAACCCACTGAGCCACCCAGGCGCCCCTAAAATATAGATATTTTTGAAAGTGCCAAATAATTTTACCGATATTTAGTTATGCATGCATTTTAAACCCCACTTATAAGACATACCTTTTAAAAAATGTCATCAAATTGGAATACAATTCATACAGTAAAATGCACAGATCATAAGAGTACAGTTTAAAGTGTTTTAACAAATGTGTATGTTTATGTCACCAGCATCACAGTTGGGATATAGAGTATTATAAAGCCTTTCTGTTCATTTAGGCAAATGTCATAGTGACTGGCCGGTATGGGGCACATGGAGATGACCCATACACACTACAATACAGAGGTTGTGGAGAAGAGGGAAAATACATTCATTTCACATCTAACTTTCTCCTAAATGATGACTTAATAGCTGGCTATGGACCACGAGGTAAGTGTGATCAATCCAGAAACAGACATAGGACAAAACTATTTACAATATTCTGTGCTTGGTGCTGAAAAGCAACTCAAAGAACCTGAAACTTGCTCAGGACTTACCATCTGGATGGGGAGAGATAGGATACGTGTCCTTGAAAAGATAAGAAACAAAGTGAGCCAGAAAAAAGTTGGACACCAGCGTAGTGGCCCAGATGGTGAGTGCTGTAGGAATTCAGCAGAAGGAGAGAACCTTTTGCCCTAAGGGTGCTCAGAAAGGGCCTCACAAAGGAGAGACTCTCCAAGGTTAATGTCATGTTGGTAAATGGAACCATGAGAGAGAACAGGGCAAAGAGTATGAATAAACAGTGGCAGCGGAAGAATTCAGAGCATGTTTGAGGGACAGGAGCAGTAGCCACTCTAATGGTGCAAAGTGACTGTGAGTAGTGAAGTAGTGGAAGAAACGGCTGAAATGCATGGGGGGATAGGGGATAGGGGATGTGGAGACTCAACTGCCCAAGTTAGCCCCACACCACTGAAGGTTTATGAGCACAGGAGTGAAATCAACATAAAAGTGTTTTCAGAAGATGAATCTGGCTGTATAATAATGATAATCTGGCTCCCTCAAATCAATGAGAGGGAAAGTGAGTATCAGGAGAATAATTGGAAGTCCAGGCAGGAAACGAAGACTTGAATAAGAATAGGAGCAGTGAGGTGAGGATAGGAAAGAGTATTAAGAACAACAAGAACTTTCTATGTGCCCGGTGCTGTGCTATTTGTTTTTCAAATGTTGTTTTATTTAATCCTAACAACTCTAAGTGATGGGAGATATTCCAGAGGGGAAAAAAGAGAAATAGAGGTCTGACTGCTACAGAGTGAAAGGCAAGTTGATTGAGAGGAGCAGCCGATTGTCCTGGTGGAAAGACCCAGCTCGCGGTGGGTTTGGATGGCTGGAGTTTTGAAGAGAATGCAGGGTTGTAGATTTAGGGACTGGTGTTTAGTGGATGAGATCTGAGGGGAAAACTGTCCAGAGAACAGATCAACAGGTCCAGGGCTAACTATCCCATGCTTAATTTTTTGTTTCTGATTTTAACAGAAGTAATGCCTTTCAAATGATGTTTTCACTTAACTCCATTTAAATCTAAATAGATGTTGTTATCCTCTGTATGACTGGCGGGAACTGGGGCAACACTCTGTATAAAACACACTTAAAAAAAATCTTCCTCGTAACTATGAGGTGCTGATAATCTCTTCACCAGCATTTATAAATTCCCTGAGTAGGCACAAACTTTCCCTTAATACCTTCCGCTTAGCTCCCTCCCTTCCTTTGTTCCCAAACTTGCGCAACACCTGCAGCCTCAGTCAGCTCTTCAAACACTTCCTGGTTCCCTAGAACTTAAAAGAATTCAGAAAAAAGGAAAAATGCACTTCTGGCAGAGAGTTAGTCCCAAAAGCTTCTCCTGGGCAGTAGTTTTGATTGGAACACTGAAGGAAATCCGAGATTTAGAGAAGTAGAGATAAAGAAATAAAGGATTTGATGCTGAGGATGGGGGTTTCCGTGAGCCAAGAGTTGGAGACAAATACAGTCATGGAGAATCAGAGATAAAATAAAAGAGAACTGACTGTCCAGGCTGGAGTGGAGGCTTATGATCTTTTTTACTCCTTCATCCTTCTCTGGCCCCAGGGTTTCGATCATTGCTCTAGAGAGGAGGATTACTTACAAGGAAAAAGTAGGTATGTTTGGATAACACAGACTAAAGAAGAGGAAAACTTTATTTGTTTGGTATTTTAGTCTGTTTGGGCTGCTATAACAATACCGCAGATTGAGTGCCTTATCCACCACAGAAATGTATTTCACACAGTTCTGGAGGTTGGGAAGTCCAAGATTGAGGTACTGGCAGATTTGGGGTCTAGTACCTACTTCCTGGTACATAGACAACCATCTCCTCTCTGTGTCCTTACTTGATAGGAAGAGGATGGAGCTCTCTGGGGTCTCTTTATAAGGACACTAATCCCATTCATGAGGGCTCCACCTTTGTGACCTAATCTCTTCTCAAAGGCCCCATTTCCTAATACTATCACATAAGGCATTAGGATTTCAACATAGGAATTTGGGCGGGGGAGGCTGGTAATAAGCATTCAGTCCACTGTACTTCGATAACTTCTTTGTCTTCCTACAGTCCTGAAATGGTAGGCCTGTAAGAAGCTAAACAGAAATGTGTTAGGCAGCTTCACTGGGGAAATGAGACAATGTAGGGCTCATCACTAGTTTCAGGTATTTACATTTACAGGACTAAATATATTTTCAGAGTGCCTCATTTATGAGGGTAGAGGGTAAAGCAGGAGATGGGAATGGAAGGTGAGGAAGTGAAAAGTTGGAGAGAATTATACCTCGAGGCTTTGTAGTGAGGATATATAGTCAAGTGATGTTACATCTTCACTAGTTAGCAAAGCCCACTGCTGAGATTTCAGGAACACAAAACCAAAGCTCTCTCTTCCACAGGTAGAGTATTTGTCCATGAATGGGCCCATCTCCGTTGGGGTGTGTTCGATGAATACAATGATGAGAAACCTTTCTACATAAATGGGCAAAATCAAATTAAAGTAACAAGGTTGGTACTTTTCCTCATGTTTAAAATTCATTGTTTTTTTAACTCTAAAATGAAGTTGATAATGGTAGCTAAAACCTAACTGACAAGGAAGAGATCCTTTCATTTTTAAACTTTTAAATTTTATTTCATTTTTTTAAAAGTTGGTAAATATTTGTGGTTCAAATATGAGAACAATATAAAAAGTTATACTCTAAGATATTTTTTCCCACCGTTGTCTTTACCCTGTTCCTCTCATGCCCTCTAGGTTACCATTTTTATTAGTTTCTTGTTTATTTTTCAAGTATTTCTTCAGGCAAATCCAAATAAATATGAATATATACTTTTTTCCTTCGTTTTTTCTTAAAAATAATTGCTTAGTGTCCCACTGTGTGGATGTACCATCTCACTCATTTTCAACCAGTCTCCTATTGTTGGACAAGTGGGTTGTTACCAGTTTTTTTTATTACCAATAACACTGCAGGTCATAATGCTATATATTATTTTTCATGTATGCAGGCAGATCTATATATCTATTGAATAACTTCTAAGAATTACTGGATCAAAATGTACCCACAGCTGTAATTTTGGTAGATACTGAGCAATTATCAGTTGATCCTCAATTGGAAGATACTTCTCTTCTAAAGGTTGTATAGTCCTTCACTCTCATTAGTAGGATTTGAGTTTGCTTATTTAGGAAGGAAATCTTTTAAATATCATCATTACATGTTCATTCTCTTCTGCTCTGATGTCAAATGGCAATGAGCTCAAAGAAGCTGTGACTCAGGATACTGTCACTTGTGCTCCTCCTGGGGACTCCAAAAGTTCCTGCTGATTTCCTGGCATCTTTTCCTTTGACCCTGTTTAGCTGGTAAAATCCTTGGCAATAGAGAATTCCTCATCGAGATCAAATGCTTTAAAACACAATGGAGTGCATATCTAAATTAATGAACTTTCTTAACAGAGCAGTTTTTAAAATGTTTTAATGTGTATCTAGCAAGCTACAAGCCTTGAAACAAATTATTATATGAGCCAATGAAGAAGAAACATAAGTATTTCTGAAATAGACCCAATTTCTCTTTTTATTTTTAGGTGTTCCTCTGACATCGCAGGCATTTTTGTATGTGAAAAAGGCCCTTGCCCCCAAGAAAACTGTATTATTAGTAAACTTTTCAAAGAAGGATGTATGTTCATATACAACAGCACCCAAAATTCAACTGCATCAATAATGTTCATGCAAAGTTTATCTTCTGTAAGTATGGCCTTGGAATGACAAACTCCTACAACATGCCATCTCTTCCCTAGATGGACTGATATATTTGAAGTATTTAAACAAAAAGGCAATTAAGATTCACTAAATTTTAGATCTTGGGGAACTTAGAGTTCATCTAGTTTTTATTTCACAGATAAAGCAAAGAAAGCCCCAAAAGATCATCACCCCCCAAAAAAAAATTCCTTTAGAAAAATGATTATTTGCTTTCTAGGGAAGGTGATTTAACAAGACAGCTCTGGAGACTTCAAAATAAATTGCTCATCTGGTAGTATTGAGGAAAAATGTATTGAGTCACTAAGAGTGATATAATACATGATTATATTTCTCTCATTTGAAGTAGCAAACCATTTCCCAGCATCTCCACCAAAAAGAAAAAAGAAGAACAAGTAGCAAACCACTTTTATTTTAATTGTGTTTCCTAATTCTCTTTCCCTTGTTTTGCATAGTACAGAAATTAAAAAGGAAAACCAGGTCTTACCAAGAGAAATCAACTAACCCTTAGCTTTGCAGGTTCAGAAACTCAACCTTGTCAATATTCTGCATTGGCAAGAGACCAGTGTATGGATCTAGAACACCACTTTTTACATTATTACTTAAAAATCATACTCTGTCATGGGGATCCAATACTTGCATTCTCTAGCCAGTTCATTTTTTCTCTGAAGGAAGCACCATGGAAAAGCCATATTCTCACCAGAAGCCTGCTTGGAGGAAATGGAATCAGAGAGGAGGGAGACTGATGCAGAGGCTTACTGGCATCAGTCTTCATGACCTGATCTATCCATCCGTTCTCACAAAGACCTAAAACTCATGTCTGTGCGTCATCTCCCCTCCACGGTGCCGGGAGCACATGAACACATGCCTCTGAGGTTTTCTGTTTCCACGGCTGACCAATGTCCATTAGATTGATGCATTCTTTTCTTTAAATACCTTTTTTTCTTCAGTCTGGTTTAGTCAAGGCTACAAGTCATTCTGTCACTTTAAAGTGATTTTTCATATTTGTCTGATTCATTATGTTTTTAATTTCTAGCTTTAATATTGGAAGCCAACTTAATTCCACATATTTCATCCACACTGTGCACGATCCTTTGAAAGACCTAATCATTAATATCCCATCAAAAAAATTTCACAGTCCTCTAACCATAGTCACAAAAGAGAGAAAAGAGTCAAAAACAAACAAATAACAAAACCCAAAATGGGTTATATTCTCATCTCCCCATGCTACTGAGAAAACCATGTCCTTGAGCAAGTATCAACCTTCTGGAGCTTTAGCTTCCTTTTCTGTGAAGTTAGAGATGGGACAGGCAAGGTTTGTTCTGGCTCTAAGCTCCCATGGCTCTGCTAGCAGGAAGTACCTACTCTGCAGGAATACAGCCACTGGGAATAGGCGGTAACTTATTACTTTGCAATGCAAACCATACTTTAAAAAAGGGTGGCATATGTTTGGTATTACTAATTGAGTTATATCTCTATTTCCAAATGGGGAGAAAGATCAGGGAGTAGGTTTAAGTTGGGGGGTTTTTTTCCTTATCCTATTCTTACAGGGATCAATATTTGAACTAGATCGATTTATGTTGACTGATCAATAAATAAAGGCACAGGTGGGCCATTAACTATAGTTCCAAGGAATAGGCTGACCCAGATAACATCTTGTAGAGTGTTTTCTTTAACATTCTATCATACTAACAGAGGTGGAAGATTGTTTTGTTTTCTTAAGACTAAGATATATATACACGGTCTGCTCTCTGTTTTCCAAGTGCAAACAGACTATAATTTAGACTGATCCCAAGTACCATAAGGGTGCCAATGTTTCAAGCAAAGGGTGTGAAGGTATATTTGTAAACTCACTGTCATTTTTGAAGTGATAAAGGACTGCTATAGCACTGCTGATATCTCATGATTCAGCTTACCATGCCTGTTTAACTTTAGTTGCTTGAGAAGGAGAATTATGTCTAATATGAGAGGAGTGTCTTTATTCTCTGATAGGCTTTATTCTTTTTCTAGGTAGTTGAATTCTGTAACGCACGTACCCACAACCAAGAAGCTCCAAACCTACAGAACCAAATGTGCAGCCTCAGAAGTGTGTGGGATGTAATCACAGACTCTGCTGACTTTAACCACAGCTTTCCCATGAATGGGACTGAGCTTCCGCCTCCTCCTGTGTTCTCCCTTGCTCAGGCTGGTGACAAAGTGGTGTGTCTAGTCCTAGATGTGTCCAGTAAGATGGCAGAGGTAATAATTTGAACCAAAATGACTGTAAGCCATTCTTTTTTTTTTTTTTTTTTTTAGTCTTTAATTCTTTTCATTTTCAGAGGTTAAGGGCAGAGGAGGAGAGGCCAAAGGTATGGAATCGTCATGCATTTCATCTTTTCTTGGGGACAGGAGGAACAAATTTAGAATGCAGGCCAGAAATTGAGATAAGGCAGATAAATGAAACCCACAGATAATCCCTAGCCCTGATTTTTTGCTACTAATTGCAACTTTTTTCCAACCAAGACCCTTTTCCAAAACTCTGACGTGTAAGAGAATCTCTTGTCTGGCCATATTTTGCTCACTGGTACACGACCTTTGCTGAGGTAAGAGATGGTGAGTTTGCAAAGAGGTACATATCCACTGTGTGTGTATTTTCCATGTCACCATGAATAGAAAACCATACCTCAGTCATTCAGGAAGCTCACAGCCTTCCAGAAACCCACTCCTGAAAACCCAGCACTCTCAGATAATGGTTAAAATTTTAGTCTCTCCTGGCTTCTTCACTTGCTGTCTATAATCAGGAGCAAAATAATCTTCCTGAACTGTTCTCTCATCTGTAAAATAGGGAGTATAATACTTACTTTTAGTGTTGTGACATAATCAGCTTATACTAGTTCACTGGAGTCAACTGTTAAATTTTAGGAAATTTGCAAGCCAGTAGTTAAATATAGCCATTATTAAAAATTAAACTCTGTATATTTAGAGTTAAGTAAAATATATTTTTAAAAAACATAATACATGCTTAAAACTCATTACTTCCTGATTATTTTCCTACTATTTTTTACTGTTATCATGACCAGAGTCAGGTCAAATTTGGCCCACCACCTATTTTTGCATAGGCCATCGGCCAAAAATGGATTTACCCTTTAAATGGCTTAGAAAAAAAATCAAGAAAATAATAATATTTCATGATATGTGAACAAATTACATGAATTTCAAATTTCAGTGTCCATCAATAAAACTGTATTGGAACACAGCAACACTCATTTATTTTCATCTTATCTCTGGCCACTTCAATGTTAAAACAGCTTAGTTGAGTAGTTGCAACAGAGACCATATGGCCCACCAAGCCTAAAACATTTAACTTTCTGGCCCTTTTCTGAAAATGTCTGGTGATCTCTGATCTATGCTCTTAAGATTATTTCTTAAGTATGGTCTACTAATACACATCTCTTCCCCAACTCTGACTTCAGTGATGTCACAGTGACAGCTTGAAATCAGCCATGGTGGGAATATTTGCCTCACAGAAATTGTCAATTGCAACAAAGTCTCTCTCTTCTCTCTTTCTTTTGCCAGAAATCCAGGTTTTTTAAATACATTTTCCAGCATACCACCATCTACTTCATAAAGCTATTGAGGGGGAATAAATGAGAAAATGAATATGAAGGTTTTGGTTCAGAAATGGTAGTTACTATTTTATTATAGTACTTATCCTAAGGAAGAGTTTATCCTCTTGTATTCTCTAGATCAACAGTCCCAGAAAATTTGCCTTTCTTGGCTTGTTTCTGAAATATTAGGAGCTCCACTAATACATCCAGCATATGGATAATTTTGTAATCTTGCTTGCCTGCAGTTGACTAGGGCATGATCTTCTAAAATATGGTCTCAGAGTAATTTATATTGGCTAGCTGCCTCTATTGAGGAAGAATAAGTACAGTGAAAGTGATCATTTTATTTGAGAGAAGACGTAAAGGAAGTAGAAGAGAAATAAGCCTAAAGTCATAGCAAAACAAGCTTCCTTCCCTTTTCCTGCCAATATTGTCCTTGAACCATCATGGCCATTCATTCATTAGGTGCCTGTACTGTTCTGGCTTGGGGGATGCAAAGATGACAGAACATAGTCTCTACTTCAAAATGCTCACAGTCTGGGGCACCTGGGTGGCTCATCTGGTTAAGTGTCTGACTGTTGATTTCAGCTCAGGTCGTGATCTTGGGGTCATCAGATGGAGCCCCACAACATGCTCCATGCTCATCAGGGAGTCTGCTTGAGATTCTTTTCCTCTGTCCCAACCCCCCACTCTCTCTCTCAAATAAATAAGTCTTTAAAAAATGTTCACAATCGGGGCACCTGGGTGGCTCAGTGGGTTAAGCCGCTGCCTTCGGCTCAGGTCATGATCCCAGGTCCTGGGTTCAAGCCCCGCATCGGGCTTTCTGCTCAGCGGGGAGCCTGCTTCCTCCTCTCTCTCTGCCTGCCTCTCTGCTTACTTGTGATTTCTCTCTGTCAAATAAATAAATAAAATCTTTAAAAAAAAAAAATGTTCACAATCTAATGATGGATCCACAACATGCACATGTGAATAAATATAATACAATGTGACAAGGCTCCAAAGAGGTGTGAGTTGCTGTGGGAACATTGATGAGGCAGTATCTAGTGCCGTAGAAGAAAGTGACTGATAAAGACTTCATTGAGAGGATGAACTTGGAGTTAATCTTGAAGAATGAGAAGGTACTTGCTAGGTTAGATAATGTGAAGGAGAAAAAGGGAGGAAGGCCAGGGAAGGGATGAATTTGTGCAGTGGCTAACAGGCAAAATTAGAAAAATGTGTTTGGGGGAAGTACATCAGCTAGTGTGGTTATAACTAACATTGGATGTGTCTAAGGAAATGGCAGATAAGTTGGAGGGATAATATGAACTTGAGAGAAATTTAAGACAGTGAGCTGATAGGACTTGTTCAAGAATATGGGGGCTGATAACAGAGGGGTAATAAAAGACAGCTCCAGGCTTTTAGCTTCACTAGTTGAGAGTGGAAATCCTGATTAATAAGAGTGAATTAATTATAAAAAAGAATGATGACTTGATGACATGGTTAGCAAATAGGTGCTATTTACTGCGTGCTGACTATAAATCTCATTTTGCAGATGAGAAAACTGAAGCTACAAAAGATGAGCGATTTCTCACATAATTAGCAAAAGTTGAAGGCGGGAGTCAAAGTTCTTGCTTCATCCACTCTACCAACTTCTTTCCCAATACTGTAAGGGAAACAGCATTTGGGAAGGGAGGCAATGAATTCAAAGTGTGTCAAGTTTGAGACACCCATGGGATGTTAAATTGGTGATGTTTCCTAAGCAATGTGAAATGTAGGTCCAGATATTAAGGGAGATGTCTGGGTTGGAGACAGAGACTACGGTGATCCCTGAGCAGGTAGTCACTGCAGCTCAGCTTGCTGCTCTCACAGCCTTCAGAACAAGTGACCCTGCTGAACATCAGGATTATCACCTGCCCAAACCTGGTCGTTAATACCACTCTGTAACTGGTTAACACTTCGAAGTATAACTGTACTGCCATATATGTATCTCAGTTGATCCTCATAGCAATTCTATTTTCGTAAATAAGAAAAATACTATTATGCCCACTTTATAGATGAAGTGCCCAGCCTAAGACGACCACTGTAACAGGGCATAGTGGCAGCACACATATCCTAACTGCTACTTCTCTCTACTATCAGGTCTTTTTGCAGTGTTTCCTGTTACCCAGACTGGATTTTAAAAGAAGCAGTTACAGGGCGCCTGGGTGGCTCAGTGGGTTAAGCCTCTGCCTTCGACTCAGGTCATGATCTCAGAGTCCTGGGATCGAGTCCCACATTGGGCTCTGCTCTGCAGAGAGCCTGCTTCCTCCTCTCTTTCTCTGCCTGCCTCTCTGACTACTTGTGATCTCTCTGTCAAATAAATAAATAAATTCTTTTTAAAAAATAAATAAATAAATAAATAAAAGAAGCAGTTACAAATCTGGTTTTAACTGGTTTCATAGATCTTGAATTCTGAGCTGGAGAGAAAGAGTGGGATGATGTGTTCTTAGGTAGTGGTAAAGATAAGCTGCTTATTGGGGGCAGGGTTCTAAACCACGCCCCCCTCCTTGAAAAGCATTTATTTTTTGCAATTAATCAAACAAGATTCCAGCATTGCATCACACTTTTACAGCTCAAAAAATTACAATCTGACATTGCTAAATGATTTCCATAAATATTTGCTGATGAAGTTGTTTAGTCATACTTTCATCTACAATCAAATGTTATTCTTTTTTTTTCTTTTTCTTTTTTCTTCTTGGGACATAGGCTGACAGACTCCTTCAACTGCAACAAGCATCAGAATTCTACTTGGTGCATATTGTTGAAATCCTTACCTTTGTGGGCATCGTCAGTTTCAACAGCAAAGGGGAGATCAGAGCCCAGCTACACCAAATTAACAGCGATGATGACCGAAAGCTGTTGGTTTCACATCTGCCTATGACTGTGTCAGCAGAAGCAGAAACCAGCATTTGCTCAGGGCTTAAGAAGGGATTTGAGGTACAGTAGAGCACCCCATGCCTCAAATCACCATCACTTTCTTTCCTTCATTTTGTGGTTATCTGTTTCAGGGTTATCTGTTCTGATAACAGATTTTGATTTGGGGTCATCTGTTACAGTGTGGTCATAACGGCCCTAACTGTAAGATAGTAGTGATGGATTGTTTTTAAGGCCAGGAACCATATCTTATTTAGCATTAAGCCCTATGTGTCTAGCAAAGTACCTGTCACATAATAGTTGCTCCATAAATGCTTATTGAAGGAATGAGTAAATAAATAATAAATAACAATGGTCAAGACTGGGGGACTTCAGTATCATCTGGACAATTTCTAACACTGTCCCTATCCATTCTGGGACTGTCCCAACTGTAGCCATTTTTACTCAGGTTTTCCGGTCAAAATCAGCTTGTCTGTCTTCTGTGTGTAATCATTCTAGACCTATCTAATTCTAACGTATAGCCAAGGTTGAGAACCACTGCTCTAAGTCCTCTTGGTGGTCATTCACTGGACATCAGAGGGAGTGATAACACATAAGAATGTGCCCCCATATCCTCTATCATGGACCCTATTCCAAACCAGGGGCATGCTGTGATGATTCGAACAGGAAGAGTCCCTCTCTACAAGCAAACCAGTAATGGCATGTGGGGGTGACAAGTCCTGTGTCCTGGAATGGAGTGAGTTGAGGACATAATGGGGATGGGCATGGAGAGCAGCAAGCCACAGAAGACCTCAAAGAGGCATATGCCTCACAGGCGGGGAATCTGGAATGAGTTAATTCTTCTGTTCAATAAGACGATTTGATTTTCTTCCAAATGACTGATACTCTGTGTTCAGGTGGTTGAAAAACTGAATGGAAAAGCCTATGGCTCTGTGATGATATTAGTGACTAGTGGAGATGATAAGCATATTGGCAACTGCTTACTCACCGTGCTCAGCAGTGGTTCAACCATTCATTCCATTGCCCTGGGTTCATCTGTGGTTGAAAATCTAGAGGAATTATCACATCGTACAGGTAAATATATTTCTACAAACTTATAGTTTAGAGCACTTCCTTCTAACTTGAATATTTAAAGCACAACCATGAAGCTCAGATTATGTCAATAAAATGTGTGGCCTAAGTGAAAAAAAATAGAAACAGTTATCTTAAGGAAAACAACACAGAAATCATTGTTAAAATCTGCCAAAATTTTGCAGACTTTTTTTTTAAGAGAGGGAGAGGGAGAAGGGGTTGGGGAAGGGGTAGAAGGAGAGGAAGAGAGAGAAGAGAGAATCCCAAGCAGATTCCACTCCCAGTGGACTATCTCAAGACACTGAGATCATGACCTGAGCCAAAATCAAGAGTTGGACACCCAACCAACTGAGACACCAAGGTGCCCCAAATTTTCCTGACTTTTAAATATTTTCCTTAGAAGGTGCCAATTATATAGATACAATGAAAATATAATTTTATCATTTCTTTGTTAAACCAATCTGAGCATGTATAATCACAGAGGTAAAAATATGTTTAAGATTAAATGCACTAACTTCCATGATAAGGACACATACCATATTGTAAAATACATATTTTTTTTGTTCCAAATGAGGCATGAAATAATTTTATCTTCTATTCCTTATAATTAATAAAAATGACTATTGCTGACTTAAAAACTGAAAACTGGGTTTTATTGAATTATTATTGAAAGCAGTGTTTTCAGAATATAAATGAAAATGTAAATATATAGCAATGATAGCAATTACCCTAGGCTGTCTAGAAATTACTTTAATTACAAGAATATTTAATAAATATCTATCCTATACCAGACAGAGTCTTAGACCTTGACATTACGGTTGTGAACAAAACAGATAAAACCACTCACCTCTGCTGCTTACCATGTGGCCGGTAGGATACCATGCAAAGCAAGTCAAGCCCAACTCCTTCCCCACAAGAAAGGTTGTTGAAAAAGACCTAACATGTTATTTTTTGTTTTATTTTATACATTTTAATAGTTAACATCCTAATCATGTATTTCAGGAGGTTTAAAGTTCTTTGTTCCAGATAACTCAAACTCCAACAGCATGATTGATGCTTTCAGTAGAATTTCCTCTGGAACCGGAGACATTTTTCAACAACATTTTCAGGTCAGGTTTTGCTTGGTGTTACACCTACAGATGGGGCTGGAGGGGCAGGGAGGAGGAAGCAAGAAAAATAGATGAATTTTGCAAACTGCCTCATTAATCTTATTTGAATACGTAATAATTCTTGCACAGAAGGCTTTCTTTTTTTTAAGATTTTATTTATTTATTTGACAGAGAGAGAGAGATCACAAGTAGGCAGAGAGGGAGTGACAGGCAGAGGAAGAGGGGGAAGCAGGCTCCCTGCCGAGCAGAGAGCCCGATGGGGCCCTGATCCCAGGACCCTGAAATCACTGACCCTGAAATCCCTGAGCCAAAGGCAGAGGCTCAACCCACTGAGCCACCCAGGCACCCAGACAGAAGGCTTTTAATGAGCTTCTTGGTCTCACCAAAGCCCAGATTCACTTTTACCTGATGTCTGTTCTTCTTCACCCTAGGAGTAATCTCCAATTGCTATCTCAGCCTTTTAAGGTCTGGAAGCAGAGCGTGCTCCTTCCTAAAAGCTCAAAATGAGGGTGGAGGTGGGGTGGAAGTAAGGCCAAGAAGAAAAGTAAGAAACTGTGTCTTCATTTTAGTTCTATAATAACTTTCATCACTCATAATCTTTTACCATTTTTGGCTTCTTTAAAAACTTCTTTGAAGCTCCTCCCTCATATTAACAGTATCAACTATTTCATTAAATTCTAAAAAAATTTAAATATCTCTTTGACTACTGCAATTTACTAGACTTTGCTCACAAAGGCTTCCTCGAATCAAGCCATTTTCAAAGGGCCAGAGTTTTTTTAGGTGCTTTAAAGATATTTTGAACCTAACTGAGGGTTTGGACAAAATTTTATCTGCTGTTTCCTTACAGATGGTAAGTGAACCTGCCAAGTTAATGACTTGATGTGAACAACAGAGGCAGTTAAATTATTCTTAGAAAATATTTAACATGAAGATTATGTGTACACTATAAGGCAATAACCACAATTCTATCATTAGAAATGAGAAAAGGTGAACCATAAATGAGAACATATATTATAAATTAGATTGCAATGGGCTCTTCCAAATAATCTACCATGTAATTTCTTCTTTAATAATGTGAAATAAAAACAAATGTTCAAGAAAGTTTTTTAAAAATTTAACAAAATATTATTCATATGGCTCAAACTAGCTTCATGTTCCCAAACTTGGCCACCTCTCCCCAGTTGTATGTCATTAACCTCATTAGACCTTGGGCAGAAACTATACCTAAATCCCCTTCAACAGCTCACGCCCAGCACAGAATGTGTCCTGGTAGTCAGCAGTCCACAACACTTGTAAAATAGACTTGAACAAATAATCCACAGTGTTTTTGCTGTCATCTACCAAAAATTTTACATGCTTTCAAGTTTGAGCAATATTACAGAACATTACACAGTATGTTTATTTAATAAATAAAAATTTTCCAAGTTATTTACTGACTTGTGTCTGTTGTGACTACAGAGTGATTAAATGTGGGGTCTCTGATGTCAGCTTGCTTGGGCTCTATCACGGTGTCAGCTCCTTGCCATGTGACAACTGGACACATGACTTCTCTAAGTTGCGGTCTTCTCATCTGTGGATGTGGATAACAACAGTACTCACCTTAGAGGGTTTTCATGAGGATTAAGTGAGATAACATATGTAAAGCATTTCGCACAGTGCTGTCATGGGCTTGCACTCTGTATGTGTTGTATGCATACACACACACACGTGTGCACATGGCTTATTGTGAATGGTTAAATAATTATTTTAATGTACCCAAGCCCCCTGAAACTCAGTGTTTTATTCCTTATTAAAACATATAAAAGTAGGGGTGCCCAGGTGGCTCAATCATTTGAGAGTTGACTCGATCTCAGCTCAGGTCTTGATTTCAGAGTCATGAGTTTAAGCCTCCCACTAGGCTCCGTGCCCATAAAAGTATCTGAAGAGATAATGTATAAATTAAACCCTTCAGCACATTCACAAACAAAAAAATTTTTAGAAGCTTGTTATTATAATTGCTGATCTGAGGCTAATGTTGATTTGGATGAGAATTAGTATAAGAACAGCTAAAATCTCTCCATAAAAAATAATGAAGTGACACTTGCATTAACTGTAATATCTTTTGTACTCCTATAGTATACAATATTTTGCTTTGGCAAGGTGTTTTTATGAAAAGTAATTTATCTAAATATAGTACATGTCAATAAGTTATTTTTATTTTTGCCCACTTATTTGGTTTGCCCAGAAATAAAGAAAAAGATGAAAAGTTTATGCCTACACTAGAAACTTTCACATATATGTGTATTTTCTGAAACAGCTTCAAAGTACAGGTGAAAATGTTAAACCTCACCATCAATTGAAAGACGCCGTGACTGTGGATAACAGTGTGGGCAATGACACTACCTTTCTAGTCACATGGCAGACCGGTGGCCCCCCCGAGATTTTATTATATGATCCTAATGGAAGAAAATATTACACAAATAATTTTACCACCAATCCAGCTTTGCAGACTGCTCGTCTCTGTGTTCCCGGAACTGCTGAGGTAGGTACTGTGAGCTTGTTCATAATGATGACTCATAGTTAAGAACATAACTTTCAGTTGAATCACATAATTAAGTGCACTGTATAAAGAAATCCTACTCTGATCAAAATTTTACTTTAAATTCATACAAATAATTTTGTGAATGTTAAAGATTTAAGAGAAACAACTAAGGTATGTTCAAAACATCAAATAATGGATATCAAAGTCTTTTCAACAGTGGAAATTAACATGTGCATAGTACAAATAATTTTTTTGCTTACTTTCTTCTTTGCAAAATTCACACAGTTATCTATATGCTTAGCCAAAAAAAAAAAACTATACCTAGAATTTATAATATGAATATATGCAATACATGTTTTTGAGAATCTACTATGTGCTGGGTCTTGTTCTGGGTGCTTTACAATAAAATACCCTGGTAGGAATGAGAACAGCGTACTCAGCATACAGGAATGACGCACAGGCTTTGGGGGAAGGTGACTGCTTCCTGAAGTAGAAACATCAAAATGGAAATATGAAGGATAAAGAGGCCAGAGGTGTCAACGACATTCTCAGCAGAGAAAATAGCACATAGAAAGGCTCAGAAAAAAAGAGAATATAGCTCTTCATAGAACTACAAGTAGATGAACTTCACAGCAGCATGGAAGGTGGAGATTTAGGGGAAAGAAAGAGAGGAAGTGATAAGGTTTAGACACAAACAGAAGCCATGTCAGCAAGGGCTCTGTATGCCCATAAAAGCAAGAAAAGCTTGAGTCCTAAAGCGAAACAAAACCACTAGTGGTTCTCAGCAAGGTGGTGAATTAATGAGGTTCATTCGTACACTGCCCGAGTGCAGTCCTTCCTCAGCACCATCGGTTCTCCTGGGTCCCAGATCCCTGTTGCAGCCTCTGCTGGGGCTTCCCTTTGTCTGGGCTTCAGCTCTACCCCACTGATTCTTCTGAAGCATGAATCTGATCAAACCTATCTCCTATTCAAAACTCATTGGTGGTCTCAGGATAAAATCCATGTGATTACTGATATATATCAGGCTGTTTATGTTCTGACTTTTGCCCAAGCTTATTTCTTAACCCTCTTCCCAAACACTTTCTGCTCTGCTCCTCCTTACTTTTCTCTCAACTCATCATGTTCTTTCCACATCATATTCTTTGTATAAAAACCAAGAACACTTTACCTATTTTTTTGCCTTTGCCTGACCTCTTAGTCTGCATTAGGTGCCCTGTAGCAAAACACACATTACATCCAAAGAGAAGGTTTTGATATGGAGATTTGTATTAAGTGTCTGTTACTGATGTTATGATTACAAAAAAAAAAAAAAAAGAAAAGAAAAGAAAAGAAAGAAAGAAATAGATGATCTTAATACTTGAATTATGACCTCAGAGGAAAATGGCCAAGCACATGAATCTCAATGAAGAAGGCTGGGTAGGGTGTGGTGGCATCTTTACTTTCCACATTGAGTCACAACTTAACCACTTGCTGCTTTCTCTTTCCTCTCAAGCTCTACTGTGTTCCTCCTGTTACTTCTACGGTTTAATAAGAAGCAGCAGTGGAGTGTGTGGGTGGCTCAGTCAGTTGGGCCACCAACTCTTGGTTTAGGCTCAGTTCATGATCTCACGGTTGTGAGACAGAGCCCTGCATTGGGCTCCGTGCAGAGTGTGGAGCCTGCTTGAGAGTCTCTCTCTCTCTCTCCCCCCACCATGTACCCCTCCCCCCACTTGTGCATGCTCACTCTCTCTCTCTTTCTCTCTCTAAAAATTAAAAAAAAAAAAAAGCAACAGCAAGAATGGGAAAAAAGGATATTTATATTAATCTTATCCAAAGAACAAATTTCTGTTATTTGTAGTTTAAGCTTTTTTTTTTTTCTTTCTGATATTCTTTTGCAGGTTTCCCCAGGCAGCCTAGACAGGTAAAAGACAATGGTAGTTAGAAATATTTCTATATATTCCTCAACACAGACATTGTAGAATCCTGGCTTATTAAAAAAACTGTGTTCCATTTCTTGGTCTGCAGTAGTGTATGTGGGTTTTGTTGCTTGAGATTTCTGGATATTCAGGGTGGGGGTTGAAGGACATGAAAGGAAGGAAGGATACTATTGCTTTTTAATCCAATTCACATAAATCATAATCATCAACTTAGTTTGCTATAATTTTCTCAATTGTAGAAAAGGAATAAAAACATTGAAATTTCTTTTGGATGAAGGGGCTCAAATTAATATTTACAAAATACTTTGAAGCCAGACACTTATCACTATTTTCTAAAAATGTGAATTAAAATATGTCTTCCCCACAAAGAAGTTCATGGTATAATTCCCTAAAGAGTTACATAACAATAAAAGTGGGTTGCTCTGTGAAAGCCATGTAAACAGTGAATTGTTATCCCTTAACAGATATTACTTTTCCTGACATTCTTCTGTAGTTACTTCAGAAGATACAGCATCAACAAAACAAAACCCCTAGGAGCTTAGACTTATGTGCTAAAATTAAGGGTTGGTTTTTTCCTTCACATGTGACAAAACAAAAAGACTTTGTTTTGCAGCCTGGGCTCTGGACCTACACTCTGAACAATACCCACCATTCTCGTCAACCCTTGAAAGTGACAGTGACCTCTCGTGCCTCCAGCTCAGCCATGCCCCCTGCTACTGTGGAAGCCTTTGTGGAAAGAGATAGCACCCGTTTCCCCCATCCAGTGATGATTTATGCAAATGTGAGAAAGGGGATTTATCCCATCCTTAATGCTACTGTTACCGCTATAATTGAGCCAGAGGCTGCAGACCCTGTTGCACTGGACCTTTTTGACAATGGAGCAGGTAACTAGGAATGTCATGTCGTTTTTGTCTTTTTTCGCGTACTCAAGAGCTGTTGTTGTGTTATAATGCTGCCGTATCAATCTTAAACTTATCTGTAAAAGTCCTTCAATTCGATTATTTTTCTCATTGAATCATTTGAGATTTTCAAGTCCTGAAGAGAGTCACTGACATACTGAGTAGTTATGGGTCCTGACTGCACAAGGAAAGAGAATGTGAACTTGGGAAGTGTCCTTCAGGTTCTTCGGTGTGGCTGTGGGGTGAACAAAAGGGTGGGAGGAAGTAGCTTGACACCTAGGTCTTAGTTTTTGTTTGGCCAGTGACACTAGCAGCTCATCGAGGTCACAGAGAACCAGGCTTTTATGTCCTCGGGACATGTCCATATTCCTCTAAGATTTGCCAGCTGTATTATTCACTGAAATAACAAGACTGGACAATTAAAATAGCAAATGAAAACCCAAGAAGTAAGATGCAGTGTGGTCTCCTCAGGCCCAGAAGTGAAGAGAAAATTGGGAACTGCTCGTATGACCCAGGAGATAACCCCAGACTATTCTTTAGCCAAGGAGCAGGGATGATAAGAGGGAAGAGCCAGTGTGTTTATGTGTTTACATGTGTGATTTGTTCACAAGATGATCAGGCCAGCAAGGCTAGTGGAATCATGATGGAGGTTTTCCCATCACTGGGAAAACAAAGTCAAAGAAAAAAAAACCCTACTTCAAGCACTCATTCTGCACATGGAGTTCAGAGCCTCGTCATCACACCTCACACACAGCACAGCATCAGACCAGGAAATAGCAGCTTCTAGATCTTTCAGACTCTTTTTGATTTAAAACCAAATTCCTTTGTTGTTTTATCCTTTCTTTTCTGTTCTTTACCTAAATTAAATTCTCAGAAGGACAACAGACCTCAGAATCTATGTGGGTAGCCACAAGTGTTTGATCTCCTAATAAACCATACTCCTGCACTCTGGTGTTTGAAAGATAATGATTTTTCAAGAGTCTTGGTTTTGGCAAGCCGTTAGCATCTTGCTATGGCAATCCCCCACGACGTCTGTGAGACAAAAGTTCATTCAAAGGATTTTAGTTCAAATCTACCTCAGAGGAACAGCAAAGAAGTCCTCTTATTTTGCCTGTTGGAATGGATCCAAACGAATGTCTCGTGCTCTGATTGCTTATCCGTGGCCACACCTTTTAATTTCTGTATATAGTCCAAAAATACACTTTGTAGAACGCTTCTCCTTTTCTTCAGCCTGCGGGCTGGCCTGGAGAATAGATCCTGTTCTCTTAGGAGAGATCACCTGAGTCAACTCAGTAGCTTTTATATTTATTCCCTGGAACCATTTCATTTATTCGATGTCTAAATTTATACTCTAGGGGTGCCTGGTGCCTCAGCTGATTAAGTGTCAGACTCTTGATTGTGGCTCAGGAAGTGATCTCAGCCTGATGAGATCAAGCCCAGTGTTGGGCTCTGCATTGGACATGGAGCCTATTTAAGATTCTCTCTCTCCCCCTCTCCCTCTGTCCCTCCCCCTGCTCACACTCTTTCACTCAAAAAAGTTATACTCTAATGAAAGAAACAGTGGAAAGTATTGCCTAGGCACCCAAAGTATAAATTTAGGTTTTTTTTTCCCCCAATACTTAACACATAGCTAAAACTTATTTTTATAATGGAAGTAGTATTTATATGCTGTCAGATTCATGAACAATAATAAAATGTACACTTATGAAGTGCCTTATAATTTAAAATGTGCTTTCTCATGAACACTCTGAGATTAAAAAATGCAACAGTCTTGTGAGATAAGTTGTCCCTGCTTTATAGATGTAGAAACTGAGGGTCAGAGAGATTATTTCACAGCTACTAAGTCGTGAATCCAGACCTTAAAACCAAGTCCCACGACCTTCAAGCTAGTGTTCTTTCCCATTTCTTTCTGAATCAGGAATTAAAAGAGGTGGATGTAGTAACTGTGGCTTGGAGAGATTTTCCTTTATCATTTCTTAACAAATAGGTTGACCTAATTAACCAGTAAACCACTAAATACCAAGATTTTATTACTTTCCAATAGGTAAAAAAATTTTAGACCTATTATGAGAATAAGTTGCTCAGCACTTTTTATTTTAATTCAATATACTCCTACTTTTCTCACATTAAGGAGTAGCCCTGCCTCTGCAGTGGGGAGTTGAGAGCACTTTAGTAGTGATACAGAGCTAGGGGCCAAGGCTGAGTATGTGGTGTGAACTGACTCAGAGACAGGACAAGCCATTTGCCCGGGGGCGGGGGGTGGGGTGGCGACCGCACTTGAAGAGTGAATGTGTTCTGCACCTGGGCTAAGCTATAACTTGCACTGCTATCCTGAAGTCTGGGCCTCCCCGCCATTCAGTCATGGACTTGGTTCAGAATTGAACTGCTCTTAAGGAAAGTCTAGCACTGGCCAAGCTTTCCAAATGCCTCCTGAAGCAAAGCACAGTGGATGGAACCAAAGCCTGTCAAACCCCAAGCCAGCAAACCCCTCAGAATCTAGAACAACAGTTCCATGTACCCTCTAATGAGGAAATTAATTTCACATTACCTTTTAAACTACCAGATTTTTTTTCATCAGGGCTGTAGGATGTTTATAAATCCCTTGAAATTATATGAAATGTGTATATATGCATCTATATTTATTTCCTGGAACAGAATAGCTTTTATCTTAAAGAGTCTATAACCATAAACAAAAAGAGTATGTTTGATTTCCATGAGAAACTAGTATTTTCAACGGTAAGAAGGAGAGCTCTAAACGTGATTATGAAATGTTTTATTAGCACTGAAGCCCAACTCATTCACCTTCAGAAAATAATTTTTTAGAGGTTAAGGAATCACAGGGAGAAGTTAAGGAACTGTTGGATTTTAATATTAAAAGTAGCTATGACCATGACTGGATTTGCTAAAATGGGAAGCAAGAAGGGAGTGTAAAGCTTATTATTTAATGATTTAATCAAATATTAGTAATCAACTGTGATGACAAGTGGTGACATTGAGCTTTCTTTTTATATATGCAGGTGCTGATATTATAAAAAATGATGGAATTTACTCGAGGTATTTTTTCTCCTTTGCTGCAAATGGTAGATATAGCTTGAAAGTGCATGTCAGTCACTCCCCCAGCCTAAGCGGCCTAGCCTACTCTATTCCAGGGAGTCGTGCTATGTATGTACCAGGTTACATAGCAAATGGTAAGAATCATGAGCACCATTATTTGAGTAACATCATTTAATATATATATCTCTGGTGTGTGTGTGTGTGTGTGTGTGTGTGTGTGTGTGTGTGTGTGTGTATGAGAGAGAGAGAAGAGAATGAGAAAGAGAGATGGAATTTCAAAACCCTTTATGCTTGGGGTGCCTGGGTGGCTCAGTGGGTTAACCCTCTGCCTTCGGCTCAGGTCATGATCTCAGGGTCCTGGGATCGAGCCCCGCATCTGGCTCTCTGCTCAGCAGGAAGCCTGCTTCCCCCTCTGCCTGCTTCTCTGCCTACTTGTGATCTCTCTCTCTCTATCAAATAAATTTTTTAAAAAACCCTTTATGCTTAAGTCAATATATAATTTGTGCTATCTCTTCAATCCTCAGTGATTCAAAGTAGTCAAGCAGGAAGGCAATAGATAATTCCCACAGATATTTGGTATATTCATTTTAGTCATTATTTTGACTCTTTCTTGTGGCTGTTTCATCAGAATTATTGGCAGTTAAAAGAAATTTATTGTTTTTTTTTCTCAGTCATAGCTCCTGTATTTCCTCTATAGAGGTTTACGCAAGAAAAAGAGGCAAAAGTTGATAGCAGTTGAAAGAAGGAAGCAAACAGCCCAAACAATCCACACAAAATGAGTTCCTGAATAAATATGAATTTGGATGTTACAGACAACTGACCACTTCCTGAAGATGTGCTGTCTTCCTTTAAGGGAAAAGCACCAAATAAATAGAAGATATACGTCTTTTCTTAACACCATTGTTATAGTTCCTGAAGGGAAGCAGTGGTTAAAGTATTTAGTGGCATGAAAACAGAGCAGCTCCCATTATCTAATGAAGTGTCTGAAGAATGAAGACAAACAAAAATACTCTGTAATCATTTTAAACAATCTCAGAAAACATTTATTTCCAAAACTGCAGAATCTTTATGAACACTTTTCATGAATTTTAGCAGCTTATAACTAATCATAACTATTTCATAACATGATTCTATATTTTTGGTTTTTAAGTACCCTTAAGTAGAAAATAATCAAGATGTTCCAGTGAATTTGCATCTCCTGATAATTTTAGTTTTTCCTAAAATATAATTTACTTTCCTGTGTATTTACTTTGATTTACATCAAAACCTGTGTAAATCAAATTGCAAGGTAACATGGCTTTACAGCATGGATATGATTTCACATATAGATATAATACTTCAGTTATAAATAAATATTCCTTCTTTCATTTATACCTCAAACAGTTTTGAAGGCTTACTAGGTGATAGGCTTAGTCCTAGGAACTTGGGATAGCCAGCAAAATAAGACTTGATTCCTACTGAAGAGCTTGAAGGCTTCTTTTTTGTCTAGTATCTTTCTAAAATCTATGAGTTTGAAGGATACACATATCAGCAACTAGTATACAGTGAGATTGGAAAAGTAATATTCAACTGTCTTTTTATCTGTGTATTTTGTAGAGGCTCTTAGCAGCACAGCAAGAAAAAGGTAGGCTAGGGCGCCTGGGTGGCTCAGTGGTTAAAGCCTCTGCCTTCGGCTCAGGTCATGATCTCAGGGTCCTGGAATCGAGCCTCACGTCGGGCTTTCTGCTCAGCAGGGAGCCTGCCTCCTCCTCCTCTTTCTCACTGCCTGCCTCTCTGCCTACTTGTGATCTGTCAAATAAATAAAAATCTTTAAAAAAAAAAGAAAGAAAGAAAAAGGTAGGCTTCCCTAGGCATGTCTACTAAACATAACATTCACTTTATCAGCTCACTTTTAGAAGACCACTTTGAGCACACACTTCATTAAATAATGGGAGCTGCTCTATTTTCATGCCACAAATCTCCAGACACAAGAGTGCACCCTTCTCCTCTCCAAAGGCCAGTGTCTCTGCTGGATCTGCTCTGGATCCCATCCAGAGGCCTTGAGAGCTCAACCTTTCATGGTCCCACTCTACCGACCCCCCTGAGCAGCATTCAAGCATGAATTATCATCCCGTATTTTTAAAAAAATTTATTGTTTGTCTCCCTTCAGATACTGTCCACCTCCCTGTCATCAACTTCCTTGACATTAGTCTAAACCTGGTGCCTACATTTTCTCACCTCCAATTTTGACTTTGTTCACCACAATCTGACTTCCACCCAAACCACCCCACTGGAATAGCTCTGGCCCTAGTCACCAGTGACCACTCGGCTGTTAAGTCCAAAGAATATATGTCAGTCCTCAGCAGTGTCTGACACAACTGATTGATTTTGTCTTTGTCATCTCTTGGCTTCTATAATTACCTCTTATGCTCTGGATTTTCTTTTTTTTAGGGTCGGGGGGAGTCAGGCTCCTTTTCTGGCTCCTCCTTTTCTATCAAGACTCTAAGTGTTGGCAGTTCTCAGAGCTCATGTCTAAACTTCTTACCCTATCACCTGGAGCCACTCTGCCTGGGTTTGGAACCTCGCTCCTCCATCTACTGCTAGCTGTGTGACTTTGGGCAAGTTACTTAGTTTCTCTTTGCTTCAGTTGCATCATCTTGAAAAGGGAGGCTATAATAACTGTACTCTCCTCTAGCATTGCTAGGAAAATTAAATAGTCGATACATGTAAGATAAATAAGTACCTGACAAGTAGTGAGCCAGGGACTCAATAAATGCTATTGATTGCTACAGTTGAAATTGTTATTAGGTAACCTCATTAACCCGTATGGGTTTTATAATATCTATAGGCTTATAACTTCCCAATTCATAAGTTTAAAATTATTAAATCTAAATAAAACCTCTTTTTTGAGCTAGAAATCCATGTCCAACTGGTTCCTTGTCATCTTCAAATAGATATTTTAAAGGAATCACAAACTAGTCTCCTTCCCTTTAGCTTGCTTCTCCTCCCAAGTTGCTCATTTTAGAAACCTGAGAGCGGTTTCTTTTTCTTTTCTTTCTTTTGTTTTCCTACCAACTTTCTCTCCTTCACCATTCCATACTCAAACCTACCACCAGCTTTTATTGATTTTATTTCCAAATCACATCTCAAAATGCCTACTTTTGTCCTCCTCCCCACTGCTGTCACCCAGCCCACCCTGACATGTTACCCTGTCTGGACTGTTGCAGTGGCTATCTCAACAGCCCAGTGTTTGCCCATTCTCTAATGAGAGCAGCCACAGTGACCTGTTAGGAAGAAATACGGTCATGTCACTGCCCTGCTTCCCCACAGCTTGTAAGATGAAACTCTAAAATCATTAGAGGAGGCTGCAAGGGCCTCTACGAGCCTCTATGAGTCTTCTCTGGTCTTATCTCAAACTACTTGCCTCCTTGCTTTAAATTTTTTCAAATTTGCAAGGCTCTTTAGGACCTCAGAGTTTTTACACAACCTGTTCCCTCTGCCTGAGATATTATTACCTCCACTCTGCCTGGCTGACTCCTACTCACCCTTTAGGATGCCTTTAAATGTTACTTCCTTGAGAACACTATAAATTATGTACCTGTGTTATTTTTCTTCACAGCACCCTGTCTTTTTTTCTTATGTTTATCACGACTTATAAACATAGTTTTATTAGTATGACTATAAATTCTAAGAGGGATACTCTTTTATCTGTGATTATTACCCTCAAAATATTTATTTAGTGAAAGGATGGATGAATGAATGAATGAACGAACGAATGAATGAATGAATTGTGGAAAAAACAAATTCAATTATTCTAAGGATGTCATAAAGAAAAAAAGTTTTGTTTTTTTTTTTAAGATTTTATTTATTTATTTGACAAAGAGAGAGATCACAAGTAAGCAGAGAGGCAGGCTGGGGGGGGAATCAGGCTCTCTGCTGAGCAGAGAGCCCAATGCAGGACTCGATCCCAGGGACCCTGAGATCATGACCTGAGCCGAAGGCAGTGGCTTAACCCACTGAGCCACCTAGGTGTCCCCCCAAAAAAGTTTTTAAAATATCTCTCCAGAATCTCTCAAAAACAAGCTATTTGGGAAAGGGTCACTTGTTGTTTTGGCCGTTCTTTTCTTGGTCACAGGCAACATTCAGATGAATGCCCCAAGAAAATCAGCAGGCAGGAGTGAGGAGGAGCAAAAATGGGGCTTTAGCCGAATAAGTTCCGGAGGCTCCTTTTCCGTGCTAGGAGTTCCAGCCGGCCCCCATCCTGATGTGTTTCCACCATGCAAAATCACTGACCTGCACGCTGTCAAAGTGGAAGAGGAGGTGACTTTATCTTGGACAGCACCTGGAGAAGACTATGACCAAGGCCAGGGTAGGTTTCTTGTTTCACTCCCTGTGTTTCTACCAGGTGGCATTTCTAATAGCTATGTCAGGGGTTTGCTGGGTAAAAATAGCTTTGGGGACTTCGAGCCAACCAAGCTGCAGAGGGCTGTTATGAAAAGCTTTGAGCTGTTGATAGGGCCTTATATGCTGGAGTGTAGGAATGGGAGCTTGTCAGCTCCCCCAGAACTGAGAAGGCCCTAGTAAAAGAACTGACACTGATCATCTAGCAATCTTGACTGGAAACATAAATACCGTATGTAAGAGTAGTGTAGTCAACAGAAATGGGTTCTGCATTACAGAGCACGGGCTTCTAAATACTGGAGGTTATTTAGTTTTCTGAAGATTAGATAGTGGATAGTGAATTCAAAGATTTACAAGTCAAGGGGAATAATTCTCATAAGTCATGCAAAACTTGGTCCATTTTCCACCCCCACTTCTGGACATCACTTTTGTTAGGGAGACTAGACCCAGTTCTGTTAGGTGGGCTTTCTTACCCTTGTATGTGTGAACACTGATGAAGTTCTTTCTCAACATTCCTTTTTCCAAGGTCTACACTAGGTTCAGGCTTCCAGCATCATTTCTTGATCCCTGTAGCAACTCAACAAAATAATTTTCCTCAGAGAATAGTTTTTCTAACAGCTTTGCCATCACCAAAACATGGTTATCATTGATTATACATTAGATACTTTCTTTCCTGTTGCCTCTGATTGAGGTGCCTGTAGGAACCAACCTTCTCTACTGAAAGCTTACTTTTTCAATATCAGTCAAAGTGACCACCTTGGGCCTTTGCCAGTCTTTTTCCAACTTGGGTCACCTTTATTTGGTTTGTAATTCTTTACCCATTTACTACATTCACCAGAAAGCATCTCAATTACAAATAATTCTGTGCTCCTGAGGAACATCTCTATTGTAGCTTTGTCTTCCTGCTCTTTTATCCAAAATCTGTCTCTTCTGGTCAGAGAAGAAAGAGTGAAATACTTTACACTCTGAATTAAGGATTCTCCTATTTTAAAGACTGGAGATGTGCAATGATTGAAACTCTAGGATGGGTATGTCCTTTGTATAAAGGAAAAAGCTGTAATTTTCATGTCAGGAAAAAAATTGTTCCCACTCTGGCTTTCAGTCCAGCTGTTTGATCTTTGGCCAGTTGCTTAGCCTCTATTGGCTTCAGTTTCCTCATATGGAAAATAGGACTACAAATATTTATTTCATAAGGTATCATGAAGAGGAAACGAAGTAACGCATATAAAATCAGAGAGGGAAGAGAAAGTATGTCAAGTTTCCTGGGCCGCTGGTTTGTCGCTACTGTCTTCTATCTACCTTTTTATTTAGATTTAAGGAGCCACAAGCGCTCCCACCAGTATTTAAAGGTAAGAGTGGTGCCACCTAATGGCACCTCATGAGAACCTAGTGTTCTCACTCTTGCCTCAGTGCCTCCCTCAGAAACACCTTGTGTACTGAAAGAGACAAATGCAAGTTCAGTCTCCCATTTCTACTGGAAACTGTTCCTTTCAAGAGCCCTAGGAATTTCAGCTACACTGCTGAATTAAAAGAGGAGAAAGAAAGTGTGCAGTGTTAGTGGTTATTAACGTCTTGAAAAGAAGAAATACAACCATATGGGACTTCAGAATTGGCATCACAAATGGCATTAATCAAGGGAATAGAGAGATCTTCATGCATCTTCACTGATGAGCAGGATGATTGAAGTAGACCTGGCTTGTTATAATATAAAAACCATAAACCACAAAAGATAAGTGGTGGGGGGCGGTGCCTGGATGTGTATTAAGTTGCTAAAATCACTGTCATAACTGATTGATGACTCAGCAAAAGCAAAATTGACCAATTAGTCATGAATAGACCAACTAACAAATAGGTACCTGTTTAATCCATAAACATGTGGCTTCATTGCCTATTTTCCCTCACAAGTTATTGTCTAGAAAGGCGTTCTCACCTTTATGATCAGAGGTAAAAATAATGGGGGTATGTCTCTGGCTTCACAATTATAAAAAATGTGACTATTCTTAGGAACCCTGTTAGCAATAAATGAATATCATATATGGACAGGTATATCAGTATTTATCCAGGTAGCAGCCCTTTACTATACACAATATCCTAGAAAAGATGACCCGTTATGTGGAATAAACAAAACATTATCAGATCGCCATTATGTATACAGACTAGGCATTATGGAAATGGGTCGCCTCATTGGGTTTTCATTAAAAGTCTGGGGTAAAATAATTGCTAAAACTGAGTACCAAGCATGTTCTGCATCTCCTTTGTATTTCTTTTATAGAAATTAGGAACACCTGGGTGGCTCAGTCTATAAAGCATCCACCTTTGGCTCAGGTCACCATCCCAGAGTCCTGGCATTGAGTCCTGCATAAATAAAATCTTTAAAAAAGAAATTAAAGTAAAAATATATTTATTAAGTACTATTCATGCCCACCATAGCACTAAACATTATATAAGCATAATTTAAGATGGTCATTGCACTCTAAGAATTTATAACCGTACGCTGAGGAAAAAAGGCACAAAATGGTCAAAAACCACAGTTTAACACAGTGCCATTTGTATGGCTTGGAAGCCACAGAAATTAAAAGGCTGTAGAGATCAGTGTGGGTGGGAGCAGAGGAGAAGCCAGGTTCTTACACCAGGGCCCAAGCAGAGCCCTTGGAGTGGGGCCAGACTCCAAAAAGTGCCAATCTTGTACCTCCTTCCCTGCATTGACTACCTTCCCTATGTGCCTAACAAGCCTGACATTCACACTCTTCCTCTGACATCATTTCACCGTGTTCTTATATAACCATTGCTACAACTTACTATCTTTAAAAATCGTTGAAAATGTGCTGCTTCTGAAGAAGCTGTTCCATGACAGCAATTGTTCTTTCTACTAGCCCTCCTCTATCCCTCAGTTATACTATAAGCTGGAAGAAGACTTAATGTAGGAGAGACCCAAAATAATCCTTAGGGGATGAACTGGATTTCAAATGAAGAGAGGAAGTAGCAACTGTTAACAGTTGAGAGACCTCCCTGAAGATGGGACCAAGTCTTCAGCTTCCTGCCCCAGACCTCAGTCCAAGCTCAGAACTTTCCCTACTAGGAATTTACTGATAAAGATGCAAATTGAGATGTAAGCCTCAATAACTGGAAAAGCAGCACAGTTACTGGGAAATAAGAAACAGGAGGGAGTGTAGCCAGGGAGTATAGCCTAGTAGGAGGCTGCACAGCACAGTGCTAAGGTATTGGGCTTTGAAATCAGACACCACATTTTACCAGTGTAAACTGAGGCAAGTTACTTAATTTCTCTCACCTTCTGATTATTAATCTGCAAAAGCAGATAGGACGAGTAGCTATCTCAGAGTGTTGTTAAGAGAGTTGAATGAAGTAAGGCACAGAGAGGGATTAAAACGATGTCTGGTCCATACAAAGTGTTCACTAAATGTCAGCATTTGTAACAGTTTGGAGACAGAAGAGATCTTAAAGATGTGCTAGTTTGACCCCGTTGTTTCAAATGTAAGCGAATGACCCAGAGAGTCTAAGTGTCTTGTCGAAGGCCATAGAGCTATTTTCATTGGCTAAAATACACTGTGAAAAAAGAGAGACCAAACCTAGAGATATATACCCAAGAGGTCAAAAATGCAGAACCAGTCTGACTTCTCTTTCTCACAAGGAGAGAGGTACATAACAAGTACTGTAAATGGAAGGTGCTTCTCCATGAATGCATGAACTGAGTTTGAGTCTTTGCAGTTGCATAGCTGTTCTGCATAAAGTTTAATAGGTGCTCATAGTAGAAAGGAATGGGATTTGGAGTTGGAAGAAATGAATTCATTACCAGCACTACTATTTCCTAACTATTCATCATGGTAGCGCATTTAACTTCCCGAGTCCCTACCTTTTTATTTAAAATGAGATGATCAATTTCACATAGAGAGAGCATTGGATGTGGAAAATCTTTGTCAATGCTAAGACTTATGAAATATTACTTGTTTCATTATCTAGGAGAGGACTCTGGGAAAGCACCATGGGGAGGGCTTTCTCCAGAGAGAGCAATGGACATGTTCCACTGTGAGTGTAGAGAGGCTGGTCAGCCTAGCTTCTCACCCATGTCTGTCCCCCTGTATTGGAACTATCTATAGTGAGGAAGCCCAGTGGGTTTACTCAGAGGGAATCAGCTGATTGATAAATTTGAATATAAAAGCTATTTTGTTTTGACAACTGTCTCTAATGGTGTTTTATTCTAATTACTAGGCAGGATAGAAATAGTCTATCAAAAATTATTATAGATTTGGAAACTGTTCAAAACATAGAATATTTTCACTTTTTAACTAAACTTGAAATGTCCTATGGTTTCCATTCCTCAGAACAAAATCCTTCTTTGAAGCTGCTCTATTCATTATTAAATTTATTTTTGGCCATTGTAGATAAGAATTATGATATTATTAGAGTGGGTTAGTACTACAGGTGGCTTCCATTTTTGCATAATTATTTATTATTCATAATTTTAGTTTTGAATTGGTAATACATTCACATGGTTGAAAATCAAAATGGCACAACAATGTGAATGTAACCCTTAAAAAGCACTGAACTATACCTTCAACTATACACATTAAAATTGGTTAAGATGATAAATTTTATTTTATATGAATCTTACTCCAATTTTGAAAAATCAAAACAATATAAGGAAAATCAAAATAATAAAATTCCTGCCATCAGCTTCTCCAAATTTAGCTTTTCTATAACATGCAGTTTTTTTTAACCTATCACAGACTTGCCTGAATTAATGTCATACCACTTCACATAAAATGTGAGAATCTTTCAAAAGTATAATTCCATATACCCTCCATCATCTTTTGTGGGGCTGCTGTCATATATTGTGCTGCTGTATTTTTATAAAGACCACAATGCATTGTTATGGCTTCTGTTTTAAACAATCCATTGTCTTTTTGATAAATTTTAAAGAGAAAAAAGTGACCCTTTTTAGTAACCCATGTAGTCACCATTTCTAGTCTTCTTTTCTATAGGTCTGCATTTTTCTCTATCACCATTTCGCTTGTAGCTCAGGTCTTCAGGTGAAATTCTCTGAGAATGTGTTCATTTCACTTTCAGTTTTAAAGTACATTTCACTCTTTAAAAAAAAAGTACATTTTCACTAGATATAAAATTCTAGGGCAATAAATTTTTCTTTCAGCACTTTAAGTATGTTATTTCATCGTCTTATGGCTCCATTTTTTTTTTTTTTTCTGATGAGAAGTCAGCTATCATTCTTACTGTTATTCTCCTGAGTGTAAAGTGCCTTTCTTTCCCTTTGGCTGCTTTAAATTGTTTTTATCTTTGGTGTTGACCAGATTGACCAAGATGTGCCTCAGTGTGGTTTTCCTGATGCCTATTCTATTTGGGGATTGCTGAGTTTCCTGGATCTGTATTCTTTTTGACCAGATTTGAAACATTTCCAGCTAACACATCTTCAAAAAACTTCTGTTCTATTCTTTTTCTTCTTAGATAATATTGATATGATATGATATAATATGATGTGATATGATATGATATAATATGATTATATTATACCCACATACACTAAATGGGTATGTCAGTAAATCACAAAAATCATTGAAATTGTATTTAATTTTTATCTTTTGTCCTGAGTGCTCCAGTTTGATTTTTATGAACTTGTCTTCAAGCTTACTGATCTTTTCCTTCTGTTGTGTCCAATCTGCTATTAATGTCAAATTAATTTTTTCATTGTTTTTTTTCCAATTCTAGAATTTCCATTTTCTTCTTTTTTTAACTTTCCATATCTCTCCTCAAATTTCCTATCTCTCCATTTGCTATATCCAACTTGTCCTACTGACTTTTCACATACTCATCATGGGTTTGTTTTATTTTTTAAGATTTATTTATTTGACAGAGAAAGAGCAGAAGCATGTGGAGCAACAGGCAGAGGGAGTGGGAAAAGCAGGCTTCCTGCCTGATGTGGGGCTCAATCCCAGAACCCTGGGATTATGACCTGAGCTAAAGGCAGATGCCTAACTGACTGAGCCACCCAGGTGCCCCTCATCATGGTTACTTTAAAGTCCTTATCTATTAATTTGAAATCTCAGTCATTTGTGACTCATTTTATTTCCTGATATTTTCCTGATATTACATTTTCTACTTCTTTGCATGTCTAGGGATTTTACTGTTGTATATTGGGCATGTGGTAGTAAATTATAGACTCTGGAATCTGTTATACTCTTCTGAAGAGTTTTGAAATATTTTCTCTTCCTTCTTTTTTTCCTTCCTTCCTTCCTTCTTTCCTCCTATCTTTCTTTTCTTTTCAGAGAGAGAGAGAGAGAGAGAGAAAGCACATGAGAGTGGGGAGGGGCAAAGGGAGAAGCAGGTTCCTTGCTGAGCAGACAGCCCAATGCAGGACTTGATTCCAGGACCCTGAGATCATGACCTGAGCCAAAGATAGATGCTCAACTGACTGAGCCAGCCAGGCACCCCAAGAGTTTTGAAATTTTTTTTTTTTAAGATTTTATTTATTTATTTGAGAGAGAGAGACAGTGAGAGAGAGCATGAGCGAGGAGAAGGTCAGAGGGAGAAGCAGACTCCCCGTGGAGCTGGGAGCCCGATGCAGGACTCGATCCCAGGACTCCGGGATCATGACCTGAGCCAAAGGCAGTCGTCCAACCAACTGAGCCACCCAGGCATCCTTGAAATTTTTTTGATATATAGTTTGGTTCACCTTGAATTTGAGGAGGCTTGGTTTTGCTTTTGGCTAGGGTTTGTCTATTTCAGTTTTGCTCTTAATCCAGGGCATATCCCTTAATTCTGAAACCCAATCTTTATTCCTAAAGCATGGCTCTTTCCAGTGTTTTAATGGCTATCTTCACATATTTACCATGCTCCTCTAATTTGAGAAGACCCACACTCCAAACTCTATACTCTTGATGAGCATTAAAATAAAACTCTGTTCAGTTTTTCAGCCTTCTAGCTGTTGTTTGTCCCTTGAGCCCTTATTGTTTCATACATACATGAATAATTAGAATTAGAAGTCTTCCAATGGTCTGAAAAAAGTCAATGCATAGATTTGGGGGTGGTCCCTCTCCAGCAACCTTAACTTTCAGTTACTCAGGCAATCCCATATTCAGTCTTCTGATTTCTCAGCTCCAAAAGGTAGCAGCTTTCCATTCCAGCTATCATATCTGTACAGGAGAGGGAAGTTCCTTAAGAGGAAAAGCTGCACAAACATGAATCATCCCTACTCTGATTTCCTTATTTTAAGGATTGTAACACCTCTGATTTCTGCCTATTTTTACTAGAATCCAGTGCTTTAATAGCTTTGTGGGGTTTTGGGGGGGGTTTTTTGGTTGTTTTTTTGCTTTCTTCAGATTTCATACCTGTTATCTTCTGGACAGTTAGTCTAAGCTACGTAACCCTTACCAGAACTCAGAACTAAACTTTTACCTTTGACTTAAATAACATATTTTTTAATTTTATTTTAAGATTTTATTTATTTATTTGAGAGAAAGAAAGCTAGAGAGAGAGGGAGCACACAAGCAGGGGGAGGAGCAGAGGGAGAAGCAGACTCCCCACTGAGCAGGGACCCTGATATGGGGCTTGGTACCAGGACCCCAGGATCATGACCCCAGCTGAATGCAGACACTTAACTGACTGAGCCACCCAGGCATCCCCTAGAGGGTTTAATAGAATCATGTAAAATTTACAAATAACTTAGGGAAAAATAACATCTTTATTACGCTGAATCTTCCTATCCAAAAAACAGTAAGTTTTTCCTCTTGTCTAGGTTTCAATATGAGTTTTTATGTAGTGTTTTAAAGTTTTCTTCATATGCAATTTTTGTTATGTTTATTTCTAGGTATTTTTAGTTTTGTTGCTATTCTCTAGAAAATTTACCCAAGTGACTTAACCTTTCCATTTATATTTTTTATTTTCAGCCAACAGCTATGAAATAAGAATCAGTAAACATTTACAGAATATTCAAGATGACTTTAACAATGCCATTTTAGTGAATACATCAAAACTAAATCCTCAGAAAGCTGGGACCAAGGAGGTATTTACATTCTCACCAAAGTTTTTCACAAATGGACCTGACCACCAACCTGATGGAGAGATGCAAGAAAGCCACAGAATTTATGTGGCAATACGAGCAATAGACAGGAACTCCTTAAAGTCTGCTGTATCTAACATTGCCCAGGCATCTCTGTTTATCCCCCCATATTCTGCTCCTATACTTGCCAGAGACAATCTTATATTGAAAGGAGTTTTGACAGCAGTGGGTTTAATAGGAATCATTTGCCTCACTATAGTCATAACACACTGTATTTTAAACAGGAAAAAGAGATCAGACAAGAAAAAGAATGGAACAAAATTAATATGAGCAAATGTAGAGAGTACCTTCCTCCTTAGATATAAAATCCATGGCCTTTACACTTTACAAAAACATACCAGTAAAGTCAAATTAACACCAGAACTATTAAAAATGCTTTGAGTTTTTGTATAATACAGGTCAGATTTTTACATGGTAAGCAGACAAAAATTCTTTTATAACACTATTTTTGAAAGGAAGTTAGGAAACCCTTAAGCTTTGGTTATGGACAAAATAATAAAAATTATTCTCCAAGGTAATGTCTTTAAAAGCAAAGGCAAGGGCAAGGTTGAACCAAAGTAAAAGAAAAACTTGTTTTATTGTAGAGGAAAAATAGCCCCAGATAAAGGAAAGGAGGTTGGTATAACTGTCCATATGAGCAGTTGCTTATACTTTGATTAATTTTTATTTCCCCTTATCTTTTCAGAATAGGTTGCTTTTTTATGACTAAAGATCAAGCTGCATTTTATATACGAAGCCCCTATTGTAAAGTTCTTCACCTCTTGACATCTGGTTAATTATACAACAGATCAAATCCCACTGGAAGTGGTCAAAGAGATCTTTGTTCACTGTAAGAGTTATTATTAAAATGTGGGTATTATCCCTGTCCCATGACATTAGTTTTGTAACAGAGGTCTACTGAATTTATTGCATATGAGATTGTATTCTTATCAAAGCAGGTTTCCAAGTTATTGCCTTGGTGCTATTTGATAAAAATGGTTATAACTCTCATAAGGCTTTAAATAAAGCATAAAAGACATAGCTCTGGGCTTATCTTAATGCATACACAGGCTATATGATTTTATTTTATTTCAACTACAGAAGAGGCCATGGGGGACCCTGGGGAAGGGAAAAAAGTGACCTTTGGAAATGGTTAACTGATACTATTTTTTGTTCAAAGAAGAGTCTAGGAATCCTTTCTCCATCAAAGGTTATTTATCTATGGGTGTGGGGGGTGAATAGAGAGTGAAGCATGGGTCACAAGGAAATAAAAATCATCTTTCATCTAATTTTACTATCCTTATTTTTTTAAAGATTATTGAGCAATAGAATAATTTGCCTTGTATATTGAAGAACTTCAAACTTTATTGGATAATAGAAATAATAATGTGGAATAGATCTATCTTAAAACCAGGGCCAATTAAGAATGAAAATTTGATTAAATTCTGGAGAAGAAGGGAGGGAACTGTGGAAAACTGGGACAAGAAGAAAGAGAAAGAAGCCTGAGTTAGAGACTCAGAGCAGTGTTGAAGAGTAAAATGACCAGTAAATCTCTGTTCCCAAGCTGCCTCCTTACAGCTTAGACTACATTTCAGATCTGACTTGTTATTTTCTTTCTTTCTTTCTTTCTTTCTTTCTTTCTTTCTTTCTTTCTTTCTTTCGTTCGTTCTTTCTTTCTTTCTTTCTTTCTCTCTTCCTTCCTTCCTTCCTTTCTTTCTTTCTAACATATAATGTATTATTTGCTTCAGGGGCACAGGTCTGTGAATCATCAGTCTTACACAATATTCTAAGTCTCACAGTGCCTAAATTTTTGCTGATGCAGACTCAAGTCCCTAGGCAGTGAGTCCCTCCTCCCTCATTGCCATTAAGCCTGCTAGCCTGGTATTTGCCTCTCTGTAGCTTCAGTGAGTTGATACTATATAGTACTGAGATGGGGTGTGGTGGGTTTTAAGCCTTTGAATGTCTTCTTCATTTTATAGATAAAAAAATTATGGTTAAGGGAGTAACCCAAAGCACTGTGATGGTTAACAGCAGAGATATGTAGGAGTATAGCCAGGTACTCATACTGCTTCTTCATTTCTATTTAAGAAGGTGTGGGAAGATAGTGGGGATTATGCCTAGAAATATTTAACTCTTCCAAGAACCACATCCCCAGAATGAAGTTATGCCCTAGAACAAGAGCAAAACAGATATAGATCTGCTCTGACAAAGCCTAAAACCAAGTCTCCACAGAATCAAGATGATTTGTGAATAACTAAACTACTGCTAGAACATAATTCGGAAAAAGAAAACATATACAGAGTCTCTGCAACACATCATGCAGTATCTAATAAAAAATCAACAGACATGCCAACAAGCAGGAAATGTGTCCCATAATTAATAAGAATAGAAATCTGTCAAGAGAACGTGCAAAATTTTTCCAGAATTGGAATTAGCAGACAATAAGTTGACAATAGCTATTATAAATATGATTAAGAAATTATAGGAAATGATAGGTATAAGTAATGAATAGAGAAGAAATTTCAGGAAAGATGCCAAAATTCTTTAAAAAGAAGCAAATGAAAATACTAAAACAGAAAAATATAATATATGAAAGAAGACTTTTGTAATGGATTAACAGCAGACTGGAACTACAGATGAAAGGATCAGATGACTTGAAAACAGGAACATAGAAATCATGCAAACTGAAACATTTCATTTTGAAAAACTGGAAAAGTCAAAATGACCCATGGAACATTATCAAGGTGTTTCACATACATATAAATGCGTCCCAGAAGTAGAAGGAGGAAAAACAGAGCACAAAATATTCAAAGACATACTAGTTGAAATTTTTCCCAGTTTAACTTAAACTCTCAACCTGTGGTTCTAAGATGCTCAGTAAACCTAACATAGGATCTATGCAAAGAAAATAACACCTCAGTATATCATAGGAATAATGACTGATTACTCATCAGAAACAACTGAGGCCAGAAGACAACAAAATGACATCTTTGAGTGCCAAAAGTAAAATCTGTCAATGCAGAACTCTATATTCAGCGAAAATCCCTTTCAAAATGAAGGTAGATAAATAAAAGCCAAAATCATGTTCACCAGCAAGAAATACCAAAGTAATTTCTTTACCTAAAGGAAAATGATGTCTGGTAAAAATACAGAGCTACAGTATGGAATGAAGATCACTGGAAATTGTAAATAGGTAAATGCAATATATTGTTGGTTTTCTTTACTTTTAATTCCTTTAAAAGGCAATTAACTGTTTAAAGTAAAAACAAAAACAATGTGTTATTCTATTAATAACATAATTAAGTAAGATGTATGACAGCAAGAGCAGAACAGACAGATGACAGATGGACTTACACTGTTAAAATGTATTTACACTACTCTTAAAGTTGTATATTCAAGTACACTGGGATAAATTAAGGATGCATTTATAAACCCCTTGCCACACATTAATAGTAGAGAAAGATATATCTAAAAAGATAATAAATGGGATAAAAATGATCACTAAAACTAACCAATTAACATAAAACAGGTAAAGTAGAAGAAAGGAACAAAGAACAGAGGTAATTAACAGAAAGCAAATAGCAAGATGGTAGACTTAAGGCCAGCTAAATTAATAATTATATTAAATATAAATGAACTAAACACTGAAATTAAAAAGCAGAGATTTTTTGGACTTGATAAAAAAAGCAGACTCAACTATATAGAATTTACAACAGATTCATTTTAAATACAATGACATAGGGGAGTCAAGATGGCAGAGGAGTAGCAGACTGAGATAACATCAGGTAGCAAGAGATCACCTGGATAGTTTATCAAACCATTCCGAACACCTACAAATCCAACAGGGGATCGAAGAGATGAAGAGCAGCAATTCTAGAAACAGAAAATCAACCACTTTCTGAAAGGTAGGACTTGCAGAGAACTGAATCCAAAGCAACGGGAAGATAGACCGCGGGGGAAGGGGCCGGCTCCGGGCAAGCAGTGGAGCAATGGAACACAAAGTCAGAACTTTTAAAAGTCTCCTCCATGGAGGGACATCGCTCCAGAGACTAAGCAGGGGTGGAGCCCTCGCGGGGACAGCGTGGTCTCAGGTCCCATGGGGTCACTGAAGGATCAGGAGTGTCTGAGTATCACAGAGCTCACATGTATTAGAGCAGGGAAACCGGTAGAGAGATGGAGCCGAGGAGTGAGCTCTCAGCTCAGGGCACAGTGATCCGTGGCACAGTTAGGCCACTGCTCTTTGAGCAGGGACCCCACAAATGGCAGATCCGGGGAGACATCCCTGGAAAAGCAGCAGTGATCTGCTGGATTTGGAGACTCCAGGCAGGGCTGTGTGCCAGAGACAGAGATGCTAGATCACAGGTTGGGTGAGCTCAGAGTGCAGCCAGAGGCCAGGGAGATGGGAGTGATTGAGCGCTTTTCTCTGAGGACGCACTGAGGATGGGGGCCCCAAGCTCTCGGCTCCTCGGGGCCAGAGATTGGGAGGCCGCCATTTTCATTCCCATCCTCCAGAACTCTATGGAAAGTGATCAGGGAACAAAAGCTTCTGAAAGCCAACCCAAGTGGATTACTTAGCCTGGCCCCTGACAAGGGCGGTGCAAATCCACCTCGGGCAAAGACACTTGAGAATCACTACAACAGGCCCTTCCCCAAGAAAATCAGCAAGAAATCCAGCCAAGACCAAGCTCACTTATCAAGGAGGACAGTGGAATTCCAGAGGAGGAGAAAGCAAAGCATGGAATTCATGGCTTTCTCCCCATGATTCTTTAGTCTTGCAAAGTTAAGTAATTTATTTTTATTTTATTTTTTTCTTATTCTAATTTTTTTAACTTTTATTCTTTCCTCTTTCAACGTTTTTTAACTAGTTTATCTTAACAATATCTTTCATAAAAAATTTTTTTTGAACCTTCATTATTATAGTCATATTTTATCCTTCGTTGTATCTAACTTTATTTTTTGTATACGCATAGGGTTTTTTCTTCTAAAAAATTTTGGGATATAACTTCTTCTAATAGATCAAAATATACCTTAAATCTAGAACAGGGCTTTCTTCTAGTCTCCAGCCTGAGTAAATTCTCTCCACTTTTTCTTTCTTTTCCCAACCAGCTTATCTTATCAACTCCTTTTTTAGAATTTTTTTTTAAATTTTCAATTTTTTTAAATTTTCATCTTTACAGTCATATCCCATCCCTTCATCATGTTTACCCTTATTTGTGTGTGTGTTTTTCTTTCTTTAAAATTTTGGGAGGTAGTTTCTTCTAAGAGACCAAAGTCTCCCAAAATTAAGTGGGTGGCTCTGTTCTAGTCACCAGTATAATATCTTCCTTTTTTCTTTAAAAATTTTTAACTTCTTTTTACCCCCTTTCTTCCCCCCATGATTTGAGGTCTCTTCTGATTTGGTTAACACACATTTTTCTGGTGTATTTGCCACCCTTTTAGCATGTTATTCTCTCCTTCATATATTCTTATCTGGATAAAATGACAAGGCAGAAAAACACCACAAAAAAAGGAACAAGAGGCAGTACCAAAGGCTAGGGACCCAATCAATACGGACATTGGTAATATGTCAGATCTAGAGTTCAGAATGATTATTCTCAAGGTGCTAGTTGGGCTTGAAAAAGGCATGGAAGATATTAGAGAAAACTGTGTGGAGAAATAAAAGCCCTTTCTGGAGAAATAAAAGAACTAAAATCCAACCAAGCTGAAATTAAAAAAGCTATTAATGAGGTGCAATAAAAAATGGAGGCTCTTACTGCTAGGATAAATGAGGCAGAAGAGAGAATTAGTGATATAGAAGACCAAATGACAGAGCAAAAAGAAGCTGAGCAAAAGAGAGACAAACAACTACTGGACCACAAGGGGAGAATTCAAGAGATAAGCGATACCATAAGACAAAACAACATTAGAATAATTGGGATTCCAGAAGAAGAAAGAGAGAGGGGAGCAGAAGATATATTGGAGCAAAGTACTGTAGAGAATTTCCCTAATATGGCAAAGGGAACAAGCATCAAAATCCAAAAGGCGCAGAGAACCCCCTCAAAATCAGTAAGAATAGGTCCACACTTCATCACCTAACAGTAAAACTTACAAGTCTTAGTGGCAAAAAGAAAATCCTGAAAGCAGCTGGGGACAAGAAGTCTGTAACATACAATGGTAAAAATATTAGATTGGCAGCAGACTTATCCACAGAGAACTGGCAGGCCAGAAAGAACTGGCATGATATATTCAGAGCACTAAATGAGAAAAACACGTGGCCAAAAATACTATATCCAGCTAAGCTATCATTGAAAATAGAAGAAATAAAAAGCTTCCAGGACAAACAAAAACTAAAAAAAATTTGTAAACACCAAACCAGGTCTACAGGAAATATTGAAAGGGGTCCACTAAGCAAAGAGAGAGACTACAAATAGTAGACCAGAAAGGAACAGACAATATACAGTAACAGCCACCTTACAGGCAAGACGATGGCACTAAATTAATATATCTCAATAGTTACCCTGAAAGTAAATGGGCTAAATGCCCTAATCAAAAGACATAGGGTATTAGAATGGATTAAAAAAAACAAAACCCATCAATATGCTGTCTACAAGAAACTCATTTTAGACCCAAAGACACCTCCAGATTTAAAGTAAGGGGGTGGAAAACAATTTACCATGCTAATGGACATCAAAAGAAAGCTGGGGTGGTAATCCTTATATCAGATAAATTAGATTTTAAGTCAAAGACTATAATAAGAGATGAGGAAGGACACTACATCATACTGAATTTTAAATATCTATACCCCTAACATGGGAGCAGCCAACTATATAAACCAATTAATAACAAAATCAGAGAAACACATTGACAATAATACAATAATAGTAGGGGACTTTAACATCCCCCCACCCCCCGAAATGGACAAATCATCCAAGCAAAAGATCAACAAGAAAATAAAGGCCTTAAATGACACACTGGACCAGATGGACATCACAGATATATTCAGAACATTCCAACCTAAAGCAACAGAATACACATTCTTCTCTAGTGCACATGGAACATTCTCCAGAATATTTCACATCCTGGGTCACAAATCAGGTCTCAACCAGTACCAAAGGATTGGGATCATTCCCTGCATATTTTCAGACCACAATGCTCTGAAGCTAGAACTCAATCCCAAGAGAAAGTTTGGAAAGAACCCAAACACATGGAGACTAAAGAGCATCCTTCTAAAGAATGAATGGGTCAGCCAGTAAATTAAAGAAGAATTGAAAAAAATTCATGGAAACAAATGATAATGAAAACATAACGGTTCAAAATCTGTGGGACACAGCAAAGGCATTCCTGAGAGAAAAATATATAGTGATACAAACCTTTCTCAAGAAACAAGAAAGGTCTCAAATACCCAACCTAACCCTACACCTAAAGGATCTGGAGAAAGAACAACAAAGAAAGCCTAAATGCAGCAGGAGAAGAGAAATAATAAAGATCAGAGCAGAAATCAATGAAATAGAAACCAAAAAAACAGCAGAGCAAATCAACGAAACTAGGAGCTCGTTCTTTGAAAGAATTAATAAGATTGGGGCGCCTGGGTGGCTCAGTGGGTTAAGCCACTGCCTTCGGCTCAGGTCATGATCTCAGGGTCCTGGGATCGAGCCTCGCATCGGGCTCTCTGCTCAGTGGGGAGCCTGCTTCCCCCTCTTTCTCTGCCTGCCTCTCTGCCTACTTGTGATCTTTCTCTCTGTCAAATAAATAAATAAAATCTTAAAAAAAAAAAGAATTAATAAGATTGATAAACCCCTGGCCAGACTTATCAAAAAGAAAAGAGAAAGAACCCAAATAAATAAAATCATGAATGAAAGAGGAGAGATCACAACCAACACCAAAGAAATACAAACAATTATAAGAATATATTATGAGCAACTATACACCAGCAAATTTGACAATCTGGAAGAAATGGATGCATTCCTAGAGACATATAAACTACCACAACTGAACCAGGAAGAAATAGAAAACCTGAACAGACCCATAACCAGTAAGGAGATTGAAACAGTCATCAAAAATCTCCCAAAAAACAAGAACCCAGGGCCAGATGGCTTCCCAGGGGAATTCTTCCAAACATTTAAAGAAGAATTAATTCCTATTCTCCTGAAACTCTTCAAAAAAATAGAAATGGAAGGAAAACTTTCAAACTCATTTTATGAGGCCAGCATTACCTTGATCCCAAAACCAGACAAAGATCCCATCAAAAAAGAGAAATACAGACCAATATCCTTGATGGACACAGATGCAAAAATTCTCACCAAAATACTAGCCAATAGGATCCAACAGTACATTAAAAGAATTATTCACCATGACAAAGTGGATTTTTTCCTGGGGCTGCAAGGTTGGTTCAACATCCACAAATCAATCAATGTGAAACAATATATTAATAAAAGAAAGAATAAGAACCATGTAATACTCTCAGTAGATGCTGAAAAAGCCTTTGACAAAGTACAGCATCCCTTCCCGATCAAAACTCTTCAAAGTGTAGGGATAGAGGTTACATACCTCAATATCATCAAAGCCATCTATGAAAAACCCACCGCAAATATCAGTCTCAATGGAGAAAAACTGAGAGCTTTTCCACTAAGGTCAGGAACATGGCAGGGATATCCATTATCACTGCTGCTATTCAACATAGTACTAGAAGTCCTAGCCTCAGCAATCAGACAACAAAAAGAAATTAAAGGCATCCAAATCAGCAAAGAATTCAAACTATCGCTCTTTGCAGATGATATGATACTTTATGTGGAAAACCCAAAAGACTCCACTCCAAATCTGTTAGAACTTGCATGGGAATTTAGTAAAGTTTCGGGATAAAAAATCAATGCACAGAAGTCAGTTGCATTTCTACACACCAACAACAAGACAGAAGAAAGAGAAATTAAGGAGTCAACCCCATTTACAATTGTACCCCAAATCATAAGATACCTCAGAATAAACCTAACCAAAGAGGCAAAAAATATGTACACAGAAAATTATAAAGTACTCATGGAAGAAATTGAGGAAGACACAAAGGAATGGAAAAATGTTCCATACTCATGGATTTGAAGAACAAACATTGTGAAAATGTCTAGGCTACCTAAAGCAATCTACACGTTTAATGCAATCCTTATCAAAATACCATCCATTTTTTCAAAGAAATGGAACAAATGATCCTAAAATTTATATGGAACCATAAAAGACCCTGAATAGCCAGAGGAATGTTGAAAAGGAAAGCCCAAGTTGGTGGCATCACAATTCCAGACTTCAAGCTCTATTACAAAGCTGTCATCATCAAGACAGCATGGTACTGGCACAAAAACAGACGCATAGATCAATATAACAGAATAGATAGCCCAGAAATAGACCCTCAACTCTATGGTCAACTAATCTTTGACAAAGCAGGAAAGAATGTCCAATGGAAAAAAGACAGCCTCTTCAACAAACGGTGTTGGGAAAATTGGACAGCCACGTGCAGAAAAATGAAATTGGACCGTTTCCTTACACCACACATGAAAATAGACTCAAAATGAATGAAGGACCTCAATGTGAGACAGGAATCCATCAAAATCCTTGAGAAGAACACAGGCCTCTTCGACCTGAGCTGCAGCAACTTCTTCCTAGGAACATCGCCAAAGACAAGGGAAGCAAGGGCAAAAATGAACTATTAGGACTTCATCAAGATCAAAAGCTTTTGCACAGCAAAGGAAACAGTCAACAAAACCAAAAGACAACTGACAGAATGGTAGAGGATATTTGCAAATGACATATCAAATAAAGGGCTACTATCCAAAATCTATAAAGAACTTATCAAGCACAACACCCAAAGAACAAATAATCCAATCAAGAAATGGGCAGAAGACATCAACAGACATTTCTGCAAAAGGAGACATCCAGGTGCCTAACAGACACATGAAAAAGTGCTCAACATCCCTCAGCATCTGGGAAATACAAATCAAAACCACAATGAGATATCACCACACACCAGTCAGAATGACTAAATTTAACAAGTCAGGAAATGACAGATGCTGGTGAGGATGTGGAGAAAGGGGAACCCTCTTACACTGTTGGTGGGAATGCAAGCTGGTGCAACCACTCTTGAAAACAGCCTGGAGGTTCCTCAAAAAGTTGAAAATAGAGCTACCCAATGACCCAGCAATTGCACTACTAGGTATTTACCCTAAAGATACAAACGTAGTGATCCGAAGGGGCACGTGCACCCAAATGTTTATAGCAGCAATGTCCACAATAGTCAAACTATGGAAAGAACCTAGATGTCCATCAACAGATGAATGGATAAAGAAGAAGTAGCAGTAGTAATATATATATATATATATATATATATATATATATATATATACACACACACACACATATATACACACACACACACATATATGTACATGCATATGATGGGATCAGGAGGGAGACAAACCATGAGACTCTTAATTTCACAAAACAAACTGAGGGTTGCCGGGGGAAGGGGGGTAGGGAGAGGTTGGTGGGGCTATGGACATTGGGAAAGGTATGTGCTATGATGAGTGCTGTGAAGTGTAAACCTGGCGATTCACAGACCTTTACCCCTGGGGCTAATAATACATTACATGTTAATAAAAAATTGTTTAATTAATTATAAATAAATTAATTAATAAATACAATGACACAGAAGTCAAAAATGAAACAAGGAAATAGTATATTATGCAAATGCTAAGCATAAGATGGCTGGTATTAATATATTACTATAAGACAAAACAGGCCTTGAGAAAAGAGAGAAAAGAGTGTCATTTATAAGGACAAACATAAATTTGCTAAGAAGATACACAAATCCTACATATGCATATACCTATTAACAGAGCTTCAAAATACCAGAAATAAAATTTGGCTAAACTAAAGGGAGAAATAGACAAACTAACAATCAACCTTGGATATATAAATCTCCCACTGTCAAAAATTGTGGCAACTAGATGGAAAGACTCAATAAGATTGGAATATCATTCAACAATGAAACAAGAATTTGAACAATGTTATCAACTAATCCAACCTTGACATTTATAAAATACTGCGACCAACTACTGCACAGTACACATTTTTTTTAAGCGCTCATGTAACAGTCACCAAATGAGATCATGAGGTAGGCCATAAAATATCCCAGAATGTAAAGCCCAGAAATAGACCTATACACATATGGTCAATAGATTTTCTTCAAAGGTGTGTGGAGAAGGCAAATGGGGGAAGGCAACTCAATGGATAAAGGAGAGTTCTTTTCAATAAATGATGTTGGAATAACTAAATGTAGTTTGGGAAAATAATTTTACTCCTACCTTATAAAAATACAAATTCATGATGAATCACAGATATAAAATAGAATTAAGATATAAACTTCTAGAAAAAATATAATGTCTTCACAACTATAGTGTAGAAAGGTTTCTTAGAACAGAGAAAACACTAAGCATAAAAGAAAAAAAGTTGGACTGCATCAAAACTAAATATTTGTGCTCATGAAAGGACACTGCTAATAATGAAAAAGCAAGCTAGAGTGGAAGAAATATTCACAAGATGTATATATGACAAAGAAGTCTTATCTAGAATATGTAAAAATTATTATAAATAAAATATGTAATATTTTATAAATTATAAATAAAATATATATTTTAAAATACTGTTATAAATCAGTAATAAAAAGGTAAAGAACCCAATAAAAATGGGCAAAAATTTAAATAGACACTTCTCAAAAAGTATATATAAATAGCCAATAAGCACATAATAGGCTATCAACATCACCAGTCATTAACAAATGAAAATAATAAATATCATGAAATACATCTCCATTCCCACCAGAACAACTAAAGAATAAAGATTGACAATAAGAAATGTCAACAAGGATATGGAGCAATTGGAAGTTTCCTACATTGGTGAATGTGCAACCATTTTGGAATACTGCTTGGCAGTTTCTTAAAGTTATATATCTAACTCATGACCCAGCAATTCCACTTCCAAAGAGATGAAAAGATGTCCACCAAAAAACTTCCTCAAGAATTTTTATGGGCCACTTTAGGGGCACCTGGGTGGCTCAGTCAGTTAGGCATCTGCCTTTGGCTCAGGTTATGATCTCAGGGTCCTGGGATGGAGCCCCATGGGAGGCTCCCTGCTCACTGGAGAGTATGCTTCTCCCCTCCCTCCGCTGTTCCCCTTGCTTATACTCTCTATCTCTCAAATAGATAAAGTCTTCTAAAAAAATTTTTTATAGCCACTTTATTCATAATAACCCCAAACAGGAAGCAATCAAGTTTCTATTAAAAGAATGGATAAAATAAATGTTGCTGTTTATATGAATTCACAAGGAACTACCATTCAGCAGCAAAAAGAAACAAACAACTGACACATGCTACAATGTACATGAATCTCAGACGCATTTTCCTGAGCTAAAGAAGTCAGACTCAAAGGAACCCACACTGTATGACTCCACTTCTAAGAAGTTCGAGAACAGTAATATTCTTTGGACACAGAAATCTAATAGTGGTTGGTTGTCTCAGAGCAGAAGTGTTGGAGTTGCCTGGAAGGGGCAGAAGGAGGCTTTCTGAAGTAATGAAAATTTATATATATTGATTGGGATGGTGGTTTACATGGGTGTATACATTTGTCTACATTCATTTATTTGTGTACATTTGATCTGTGCATTTCATTGTACATAAATGTTAACTCAAAGAAACAATATGAATAAACTTATTATATCCTTACCTTTATAGCAATCTTTATAGCAATTGGTCTTAACCAGAGGTGATTTTACCCTTTCAGGGAACACGTGGCAATACCTGTGGACATTTTTGTTTCACAGGCAAGGGAGTTCTCTAGTGAGTACAGGCCAGGGATGCTGCTGAACATCCTACAATGCATAGAACAGCCCCACAACAAATAATTACTCAGTGAAAATGTCAATAGTTCCAAGACCGAGAAACCATGCTTTATAGTAGGAAAGTGAAAGGGGTCATTTGTAAGGATATTTGATACATTAATATAAGAAAAAGTGGACTTAGTGAGGTGGAAAGGGGACACAAAACTGTGAGGCAGATTTAAGTGTGGTTGAGAAGACAAGAATGAAGAGAATTATACTGGGTTCTGGGATTGAGCCCCGCATCGCATTGGGCTCTCTGCTCAGCAGGGAGCCTGCTTCCTCCTCTCTCTGCCTGCCTTTCTGCCTACCTGTGATCTCTGTCTGTCAAATAAATAAATAAAATATTAAAAAAAATTGACTCTTAAGTATCCATGTCTTCAAAATACATACTGGTCATTCTTGATACCATCTAATATAAAGCCCCAGCTTTCTCCAGCTTGTTGCTTTTTCTCCTATCTCTCGCCACAAAGTTAAGGTTTGGGTGAGTGGAAGAGAAGGGGAAGCACATTATTTTTTTGTTAAATAAATTTTTTGTTTATTAAATGCTTGTTTTTGTTTTTATTTTATTTTTGTTTATTAAATAAATTCTATGTGCCAGGCATTGTGCTGACTGTGTTATACTTATTTTGCTTTATTTTTTCAATATTTAAATACCAGTATACCACAGCTAAAGTCATAAAAAAGTAGATTTGATGCAAGAAATATTAGAGAAAATATAGGTACTATAGAAAAGGCATTTTATAATGACAATGATATAACAATCCTAAATTTGTATTCAGCAAATGACATAGCTTTAAAATACATAAAGCAAAAGTTGACAGAACTAAAAAAAGAGACAGAAAGAAAGAAGAAAAAAAAGAAATAAACAAATTCACAATCATAGTTGGAGATCTTAACACAACTCTTTCAATAACTGAAAGAACAAACAGACAAGAAATTGATAAGAATAAAGAGGATCTGAATAATGTGATCAACCAACTTGGCCTAACATACACAGAATACTATTCCTCACAACTACAGAATGCCCATTTTTCTCAAAAGCACATGGAAGATCTTATCAAAATAGACCAAATCTGATTCAAAAAGCAAGTTTCAACAAATTTCCAAGTATTTAAATTTACAGTATGTTTTCTGACTATAGTGAAATTAAACTAGAAATCTGTAATAACTTAAAGTAACCCCAAATGTCTGGTAAATTAAACAACATACTTCTATATGGTTCCTATGTTAAAAAAAAGAACTTGAAAGTTAGAAAATAACTGGAAATGAATGATAATTAAAATGTGATATATCAAAATTTCTTACATGATGAAGCTAAAGCAATAGTCAAAAGGAATTTTAAGAAGGAAATATCTGTTTCAGAGAATAGAAAAAAGGAAATTCTTCCCAACTCATTTTTTGAGGGAGATAGTCTTGACTCTAATACCCAGCAAGGACATTAGAAGAAAGGAAAAGTACAGACCAATCTTTCTCATGAACATAGATGCAAAAACCCTAAACAAAATATAAGCAAATTGAAAAGGATACTATCTATCTATCTATCTATCTAAAATAGAATTTATGCTAGAAATATAATGTTAATTTAATATTGAAAAATCAATGTAAGTCACCACATTACCCAAACGAAGAAAAATCACAATCATGTCAATAGGTGCAAAAAAAGCATTTGATAAAATTCCAAGATGCGTAGGTGGCTCAGTCAGTTAAGCATCCTCCTTCATATCAGATCATGATCCCAGGGTCCTGAGATTGAGTCCCGCACAGGGCTCCTTGCTCAGTGGGGAGCCTGGTTCTCCCTTTGCCTGCACTGCCTGCCACTCTCCCTGACTACGCTCTCTCTCTCTGACAAATAAGTAAATAAAATCTTTAAAAACAAACAAACAAAAATTTATAGAAAAGCATTTGATAAAATTCAACACTTATTCATGGCTTAAAAAAAGAAAACTAGGAATAGAAGGAGACTTTCTTAATCTGGTAAAGGTATCTATAAAATATCTCTAGATAAAAGCATTCTTAATGGTAAAATATAGAATGTTTTCCACTCAGGATTGGGAACAAGAAAAAAGATGTCCATTCTCTTCACTTGTATTCAACATTATACTGGAAATCCTAGCAAGTATAATAAGTGAAAGAAACAAAATAAAAGACATAAGATTGGAAAGGAAGAAGTAAACAGGTTATTATTCACAGGTGGCATAATTATATATGTACAAAATCCAAAAGATAGCTACTAAAAATAATAGGAATTTAGGAAATTTACTGGATATAAGGTCAATACATAAAAACCTATTATATTTCTATATACCAGCATAAACAATAAGGAAATGAAAAGTTATAAAAATATCATTTATAATAACACCCCCCAAAAAAAACCTATAAGTAAATCTAATGAAAGACCTCTACCCTGAAAACGGTAAGACATGGTTGAGATCAATTAAATAAAACCTAAAATGAGAAAGGTCATGTTCATGGATTGAAAGACTCAGTATTATAAAGGTGTCAATTCTCCTCAAACTGATATACAAATTCAATGGAATCCTACCAAACCCAGCAGATTTTTTGGCGTGGGGGGTGGTGAAATTAAAAAGCTGATTCTAAATATTATGTCAAAATGCAAAGGACTTAAAATATCTCCAAATAATCCTGAAGAAAAACAAATCTAGAATGATACCAGATGTCAAGACATGCAAAGCAGCAATAATTAAGACTCTATACTACTGAGGTAAGGAGAGTCACACAGACTAATGAAACAGAAAAGAGTTCAGAAACAGACACGTACATTTGCAACCACCTCATTCACAACAAAAGCACAACTGCAATCCAGTGGGAGGCAAGTATGGTCTTTTCAATAAATGGTCTGGGCCTACCGGCCACCCTTAAAGGAAAACCAAACAAGACAAAAATCTTGAATCTTACCTCATACTATGTAAAAAAAAAATGACTTGAGACAGACCACAGACCTAATTATGAAAGGCAGAACAATACAGCAGAACAGAATACTGTATATTTTCATGAACTTGAAAAAGCTGTCCTAAATATGACAAAAAAACACTACCCATAAAAGAAAAGATTAAATTAGACTCCCTCTGCCTGCTGCTCCCCCTGCTTGTGTTCTCTCTCTCTCTCTCTGACAAATAAATAAACAAATAATTTTTTTATTTAAAAAATAAAAAAAAATTAAAATTGGGCAAAAAGACTTGAACAGGCACTTTACAACAGAGGACATCCAAATGACCAAAAGTACATGAAAAGGTACTTAACAACATTAGTCATTAGGGAAAATGCAAATTAAAACCACAGTACAATATGATTACATTCCTACTAGATTAGCTAAAATCATAAGGACTGACATTACCACATACTGATAGAAATGTGCAACAAGCAGTGAAACCACTTTGAAAAGTGTTTGGCAGACCAACTAAAAAAAGCTGGACAGGGACGCTCTTCCTCTGTAGCTTCCCACTGCTTGTGCTCTCTCTCTCTCTCTCTCTCTCTCTCTGTCAAATAAATAAAATCTTAAAAGTTAATAATAAATAAATATATAAATAAAGCTAGACCTATGTATACCCTGTGACTCAGCAATTCTGCTCTTGGTATATATCCAACCGAAATCAATGCTTATAGTTTTATTAACAATAGTCCCAAACAGGAAATAATCTAAATGCTCTACAACAGTAGCCAGTGAGCAAACTGTGCTATATTCTTAAAATGGAATACAGTGGATAAAGAACATATTGCTGCTACATGCAACATGGCTGAATTTCATGCAGCAAATGTTATGTGAAAGTAGCCAGATACAAGAGGATGTACTGGGTATTTCTATTTACATGAAGTTCAAAAACAGGTATAATTAATCTACGTGGCAATGGAGGTCAGAATAGTGATGACCATTTGGGTGGGGGTTTCTGACTAGAAGGGAACAAAAAAGAGACTCTGGGATGCTGAAAATACTTTACACCTTTGGCAAAAGTTGTCACTCAGGGTGTTAACTTTCTGTACCTCTGCTTAGTGTCATCTGGCCCATCTGGGCTGTCTCTGACAAAACCAGATCCCATGTGCCATCATACAATGTTTTATCTGAGCCAAAGACTCTGTGAATCTGTTTAGGCTGAACGTGGACACCAGCAAGAGTGGAGCTGCCACTCCAGCTCATACTAAACGAGGCACTCTCCCTGGAGAGACAAAGATGAGATGAAGATGAGGAAATGAAGCAGTCACGGCAGCTGCATGGAGTCTCCATTGAGCAAGGAGCCAAGGCCCAGTCAGCAGAGAAGGCCAGGCAAATCTGGGGAAGTGCCTAAACTGGGTCTGTCACATCTTTGTCACAGACAACTGCAGAAGCCACAATCTAATAAGAGCAGGGCAGCTAAGGGCTCAGATCCTTCAGGAATGAAGTCTCTGGTTATACCAACAGGCAAACAAACAATAAGATGAGCCAAAATGCTGGCTAAAAGTGAGGGAAATTGGAGATAAAGGAAGGAGATAAATATCCATAATGGCTGTGAAAATTAATACAGGGCAACATCAGTAAAGTGGAATCAGGAGGACAGGAGGGGAGGCTGGAAGGGGAACCATAGCACTCAACATCAATTGCAGGAAGAACTGTCAGTTATAGACCCCAAAAGAGAATCATCAAGAGGAAAAAATAATCCATTACATGCCTCAACCAGGAAAGATGTACATGGCATTTCCTATGAGAAATCAACTACCCCTGCAACTTGGTCAATTTCCCCAATGGATGGACTTTCTTTCAAAACAACTCTTCCCAATTTCCTCAAATAATGTTCCCTTCCCTTCCTTTTTTTTTTTTTTTTTTTTTTTTTTTTTGGAGTTGCCATAGCTTGCATGACCCAAATTACAATTCTCTATTATTCCTGAATAAACCCATTTTGCTGGCAAAAGAACTGACTTTTATTTTAAGATTAACATGGTCTTGAGACCAGCTCTAGCAGCAGACTTTAATTTATTTCAGTATGTCTCTTGCTTTGGGTATTTTAGGAGATTGCAAATGGTGACCACCTTGAAGAAGATTCTACGAATGATTAGACTTGTACCTTCTTTCAGAGAAAAAAAAATAGCTTGGGCCCACACACACAAAATGTAAACTTTACATTATAACATTAGAGCTAAATATTATGGAAGGACAACAGTGGATCCCAGCAGTTGAAGGGGTAAATTATGTTGGATTAATCTGACAGAACCCCCTTAGATTTTCTTGGCCCAATCTGTGCAACTGGACCCTCAGTTACTTACTCCCCCCCTCAGTCCCTACCTCCTACTTGAGGGCCCAAATGGTTCCACTGCCAGAGGCCAACCATTCACCACTTGGAATGTACCTCCTTAAGCACAAGAAGGCAAATGATCTCTCTTTCTAAGCTGCTGCTGAAGGGGCTGGACAACACAGGGAACTCAGGAAAAATGTATATAGTTGGGGGTGTGAGATATTTTAGATATAAATTTTTATGTATAATAAATGCATGTGCTTATTCAATTATTAAGTTATTTCTGTATAAAAGCATATTTAGATCATCTGGACAACCACTTTATAATTGAGTATTTCCACTCCTATGAGAAATCAACTACCTTGCAACTTGGTCAATTTCCCCAAGGGATGGACTTTCTTTCAAAACAACTCTTCCCGATTTCCTCAAATAATGTTTTTATCTCAATCTCAATGGCTCACTTTGTATTAAAGATTATGTATTTAAGCAGTAAGTTCTATTTATTAGCTATAAATACTAATCTAATTTTTATGAGCCAATGTCAAAGAAAGGGGGTGGACAAGGTGAAATAGATGCTTACTACAGTTTGAAGACCAAATGAAGCCACAGGATGAACGGATATTTCAACTAATTTGAATATAGTGAAATGGTGGACCAATTTGTGTTTCCACCTGAGGTTCAGCAAACTTAAAAGTGTCTATACAGTAGCTGGCAGTTCATAATTCATATTCTTTTTTTTTAAAGATTTTATTTATTCATTTGACAGACAGAGATCACAACTAGGCAGAGGCAGGCAGAGAGAGAGGAAGGGAAGCAGGCTCCCGGCTGAGCAGAGAGCCCGATGTGGGGCTCGATCCCAGGACCCTGGGATCATGACCTGAGCTGAAGGCAGAGGCTTTAACCCACTGGGCCACCCAGCTGCCCCCATAATTCATATTCTGAGAGACATTTAGTTTCAATAAAATAATTTAATGTTGTTAATTTTCATTATATTGACCAATGGGAGCTTTGGAATAGAGAAATAGAGATCTGATGAGGAAACCAGAAGGAGTTTGCTTTGCACAGTGATATGGAAATTTTATCTTTTCTCTCCATTATAAAATATCCAATAGTATGTTGCTTTCTAATGTTTTTTGGTGCAAGTGGATTCTGTAAGGGAGTACGAAGAGGTGATGAGGCTATGTCAAAATCAATGAGGGTTACAAAAAAGGGGGGGCGACACCATAAAGGATAACTGGGAATATGGCTTACACTTAATAAATGCTCACTGAATATGCAGAACAGTCAGACCTCCATGGGCAGGTGAAGGTTGGAGGGTGGTGTTGGGTGGGTCAGTGTCCCTGGTTGGCAAACATTTGTAATAAGTAAATATCTTTCAATGGCCAAGCTGCTTGTCACCTGTGAGTCCCTCCAGGGAACCGGATGTGGGCTCCCCACCCTCATTCCCAGCATCTGGCACAGGTGAAGGCAAGGCTAATAATAATCCTTTCAAAATGAAACATTTGAAAGTACACAGAATTTGAGACCAAGCTTTATTTCCTTATGGAGGAAACAAATGCAATAGTGAAAGAATTTTGGGTCAAAGGGTTAAACACTTTGATAAACTACCTCTGATAGCTTGGAAAAAATGTGTGTCTATATATTCATGTATATATATATAGGTATATATAGGGGTAAAGAAGACCTCTAAAAGCATCATTCTCCAAAGAGAGAAATCAAAGTGCAATGTACAGCAATGGGGTCATTTAAGAGTTCTGTTTTCATCTTGGTCTTTCATCTCCTTGAAGGGGCCCTAAGCAATTCATTCATTCAGCTCAATAATAATGGCTATGAAGGCATTGTCATTGCAATTGACCCTAATGTGCCAGAAGATGAAACACTCATTCGAAATATAAAGGTAAGTTCAGGGGCGCCTGGGTGGCTCAGACTATTAAGCCTATGCCTTTGGCTCAGGTCATGATCCCAGGGTCCTGGGATCAAGACCTGCATTGGGCTGCCAGCTTAGCAGGGAGCCTGCTTCTCCCTCTCCCACTCCCCCCGCTTGTGTTTCCTCTCTCTCTGTGTCTCTTTCTGTCAAATTAAATAAATAAAATCTTTTTAAAAAAAATCAATCAATTAATCAATCAAGGTAAATTCAAAATGGTAATTATCCATGCTTTAAAAAAAAATCAAGTGTAATCTTGTGATAGAGCAAACGTGAGTTCTCTAAGTCCAACTGTGTGACATTAGCAAATTATTTTCATATCTAAGCCTGTTTCTTCAGCTGTAAAATGAAAATAATAACACTAAACTACTAGGATTCTTGTGACAGATGAGATTATAAATGCAGTCACATAACTCAGTTTGATACATTGTAGGAGCTTAATAAATGACAGGTTATAGACGATATCGTCGAAAACTATTTAGCTTCACACTAAGGTAGGGCCAGCATTATTTGACAGATATTGTGAGATATGGGGAGGTTAATTCTTTTGCTTAATTTCACCATTGGCTTATATCATATTCTCCTTTTATGGTCCCAATTGTAACCCCCTTGTCTGTTATCCTAATATAGGAGCCTAGGAAGCAAATCTCTGATTTTAGAAAGATCCCAACTCTTCCAATGAGAGGAAACTGTGCATTTTACCAGCCCTAATGCAAAGGAACCCTCTCAGGGCTGCTAGGCAGCCTCACTTCACTTACTACTTCTCCTATGGGAGAAGGAAAAACTAGGGAAAAAGACTCTTTGTATTCCAGCAGAGGCATCTGACCGCTGCAAGGTAGAGGGATGAGGGAGGTCGTGTGCAACAGCGAACAGCTAAGAATAAAAAGGAAATGCCTTACAAAAGGCTGTAGCACACATCCAGAGGCAGTATTGTATAGTGAGTAGAAGTGTTAGTCTGTAAAACGGGAATAATAATAAGTACCTTCCTCATAGGACTTTGTGAGGATTCAACGTAACAATGCATGAATATAAGGGAAGCAGAGTGAAGTGTATATGGGAACTCTGTACAATTTTTGTATATCTTCTATAATCCTAAATTTATCTCAAAATTAAAAAAAAAAAAAACAGCTTCAAAAACATATGCATAGTGCCTTGTATGTAATGAGAGCCCAGTAAATGGTAGGCATAGTCATCAACTACCAGTACCACTTTTAATTCTTCTAGATCAGGAGTTCCTCCCTCTTAACCAAGCCAAAGGGACTGAAGCTTGTTTCTGGGCAAAGTTCTTGAGTGTGAGCTCAGAAGTTAGTAGAGCAAGGGCTCCAAAGGTCACCCTCAAAGGTTCTTTGCTCTCAGCAGCAGCAAGGCTAAAAAGATGAGTTTGGAGAGAACCATTTTATCACCAAGAGCATTTTAGGGTTGGAGAAGTGCAGCAGTTGATGGGGGCAGGGAGTTTACCTATTGAACTAGAAGACTATCAGGTTTACCACCATTGGTGAAAGAAATTCACACCTTTTGAAATCTCTCAATATCAGAAACCTTGGGTAAGTTCTTGATTACCTCTAAATTTAGAAATGACTACTTCAAAAATGAAGTAGTCACTGGAGCAACAAAGTATGGAAGAAAAATGTGGCCAGTGATGTTTCTGTCTCTGGCTGGACAGTGAGAAGGGCTCAGAAACTGCCAGAAGGAGGATACAGATGACTTACTTGAATGACAAAGGTCATTTGTATTTATATGGCGCCTTAGAGCTTTCAAAGTGCTTTCACCTAATATCTCTGGGGGTTTTCCTCCTGAAAAAAATGCACTTCTCACTTCAGTTCGACTTTATGGTTGAAGTCCTGAATGTGCTGCCTGTAAGTTCGTTTCCACATCTTCTCTATAAAAGGAACACGGGGAAGGGCAGTAAGTGTGCTCAGTGTCCCTGAGTAGCTAATAAAAGTAGTTTCCCTTATTTGATGTTCCAGATCCGCAGAGTTGAGGGCTTTGCCGCCTTTCCTGGCCATTCCTTGAGAGCTTGTTTGGAGGTTCTAGCAGGGGAGCGCAGCTACTCGTATACCCTTGACCGAAGAACGGTCCTCTCCTCTATCGGGGAAGGTCGCCCTCTTCGACCGAGCGCGCAGCTTCGGGAGGGACGCACACAGAGCGGTGAGGGAGGAAGGGGACACCCGCCTAGCCAGCCAGATCAGCCGAATCAACCCTGGCGATCAATGGGGTGACAGATGTCGCAGCCAGATCGCCCTCACATCCATTTCCTGGCCATTCCTGACTCTGCTTTCTGAGGGGATTTTCTCCCTCCTGCCCTCAGAGGGACAGAAGCTGCAGCTCTTAAATACCGGCTTCCCCAGGACAGTCCCCAACTTTTTCCCACCTACAAGGCCGGCAGATGGCGCTGCAGCTGTTCTAGCCACCGCGCCTACACTCTACCCAGCGTTAGAGAAGCAATGGGAGCACATCTACAAGATGAGGGAATGAGAGTCAGAGATTCACTCTCTGTGCGTCCTCTCTCTCTTCCCCCTTCTCTCTCTCCTTCTCCCTCTCTCTCTCTCTCTCTCTCTCTCTCTCACACACACACACACACACACACACACACAGATACACAATCGGAGTAGTTTGGGGTCTCCTCGATGCATGGGAGCCCAGGCATCTCCTGACTTGGCACTCCTGGACAGTTTACCACTCATCATAACCACTTACTTCATTCATTCAGTTTGTTCATTCATTCAACAAATATTTACAGAGCATCTACATTATGTTGGCACCAGGAACCTAGTGATGTACGATATGATATCCTTGTCCTTAAGGAATTATCAGCCCTTCTTATAAACTGTCATCCTCAACTTTCTCCAAACCTCAAAAGTTTAAATGTCTATTTGGATGTGAGGTCATCTCAAAACCTGGAACAGATGCCGAAGCAAAGATCCCTTATTAATGGTTCCATTAAAACATGGAAGATAAGAGCATTTCATGCTACTTATTGTTCCGGGAGATACTGAAAATTCACATTTCACAAGTCAAATTGTGATATAACACCCTAAGGTCGGAAGTTTTATACCAACTTTTCAACTTTTTGGCAATCTTGACTCGATGTTTTTGTTTCTTTTTTTTTTTTTTAAACAGTCTACTTTTCTTTTTTTAAGTTTTTATTTATTTATTCAACAGAGATCACAAGTAGGCAGAGAGGCAGGCAGAGGGAGAGGGAGAAGCAGGCTCCCCACTGAGCAGGGTCCCCAATGCAGGGCTCGATCCCAGGACCCTGGGACCATGACCTGAGCTGAAGGCAGAGGCAACACTGAGCCACTCAGGTGCCCCTCTGTGTTTTTATTTCTAAAAATGATACAATGTTAAATTCTCCTAGTGGATTGTTAAAAATCTGTCTTTGGGGGAAGGAGGCAATGCAAATTATTACAAGAACTTTTTAAATAATATCCAGGCAGCCATAATTATTATCACTATCTGAAAGGAGGGAAACAGACTCTTTGAGATAAATTCCCCAAGTTTATCCTGTTAGGAAGTGGCAGAGCGAGAGTCCTCCTGTATCAATGCTCAAGTGCTGCTTCCCCATGTAATGATGAACTGTTCCTGCCTCTAAGGCCAGCCCCACTGGGCACTGGGGGCTAGTCACTTTGGTCTGCTCCTGCAAGGACTTTGCTCCCGCAAGTCTCTTTTCTCTTACATTATATGGGTTGTTTTTTGTCGTTGTTGTTGTTGTTTTCCCCATAGTGTACACATATAATAGTTTCCATTTAAAACAAACAAACAAAACAAAACCCCTTACCCTGAAGTCCTCCTTCAGCTACTTCTACATTTCTGCATTCCTCTTTAATTCATAGGAAAACTTCTTGATTTCTAGTATTCACTGCCTCTGCTTCCTCAGCTCCTATTCTTTTGAACTCATATGGAGCTATCATCTCTCTTCCACTAAAACGGATCGCTCAGGTTGCTAGATCCATTGCTCAGTTCTTAGTCCTCACCACACTTGATTGCCCAGGAGCATGAGACACCGACAAGGCCTCTCTCCTTCCTGAAACACTTTCACCCCAGTGCCTTTTGACTTCCTCACCATGCACCTGCTGCTCCCTGAGTCTCCTTTGCTGGCTCCTCCTCACCGCACCTCTAATGCTGGGGGCCCGAGGCTCAGTCCTCATCCCTCTTTTTTCTTCTATCTGTACTTGCTTTTGCGCTTTTCGGTGGGTTTTGGTTCCAGTAGACCCAATGCCCCCTGGTATAATGAATCTCCTATAATACCCTCTCTACTCTCTTGTCATGAAGCAACTCAGGGAATCTGCAGAGGCATTTAAAATTTAACACTATGGCTCTTTCATTTCAGAGAAATAAAGTTAGGTGTAACCTGAAGATAAATTAATTATGCCACTTCCTTATATTGAACACTTGGTACTATACTAAAAATAAATGCTCTCATAACATTTAGTTAACCCCCAATTTATTACAGCGACGTGAGCAGCTGTACTCATTTTAATTTGGGTTTCTCTCCCAGTACTACTTGGTGCGTGACTTTGAACCCTATACTCTCCAATTGTCAGTTTCTCCCTGAAAGGTTTATTGATACTCCAAAAATCAAATGAAATGAAACCCATAGCTAACATTTCAAAAGCACTTGTGCTAAGTAAACATGGTCTGAAGTGCTTTCCTGACTTCCTTTGACCCTCACGACAACTTTATGAGCTAGTCAATAGAATATTTTCCACTCTATACCTGGAGAAATTGAGGTTCAGGAGGGCTTGAGAAAATTGCAAGATGTGCTAATGTAAGTGGTGGAGCTAGAATTAATGTCTGCCTCTGGGGTCTGCACTGTCAACCATTACAGCATGACACAGCATATGGTAAGTGCTTAGGAAAGGTTAACTATTATTATTAATAAAAGGCAATTCCACATTTCCCTTTCCAGCCTGATAAATAGCTAGTCTTTGGAGATGTGAAATACAGGTGTAAATTTGAAGGATTGGCAGCTTTGCCTATTTTCTGTCATAATTGTGCTGGTTACATATGTTTTCTTTTTTCCCAGGACATGGTGACCCAGGCATCTCCATATTTGTTTGAAGCTACAGAAAAAAGATTCTACTTCAAAAGTGTTGCCATTTTGATTCCTGAAAAATGGAAGACAAAGCCTGAGTATGTGAGACCAAAACTCGAGACCTACAAAAATGTGAGAATCTCAAGTTCCTTTTTTCAAGTTCAATTTCCTTCCCTGATTCAGATTTTTTTCATCAAAATATTCTGGAATCAAGTGAAATTGGTTCAAAATCCTCCTGTGTGAATAAAGTCATTTATTTGCTGATACTGATGTGGGAAACAAAAGTAGAAGAAAACTTACTAAGTTTCCTTACTACCTACAGCCTATGGATGGATAAGTCCTTAAAACAGGCAGAATGACATTCCTCTAGGGACTCAACTGTCTTTGTTGATACTTTGCTAGCGGCAAATGCAACCTTAGCCCAACTTCCTGGAACCCATAAGTCTACTTTAACATATAAAAATTCCTTTGGAAACTTCCTTATCTCTACCCTCCCAAGATACTTGGGATACATCCCAAGCATATGACCTACTGATATACATTGGAAAGGTCTTATGACTAGGTTTTACTAAATAGGAATATATGACCTTTCCTAACAATAGCTAGCCCCCTCAGGATCCCGGAAACCTTGTTTCCAAAATACTGGGGAGTCTTACACTATCCCTAACCCCTTTCCAACTTGAAAGTTTTTAAGGAGCCACTCCTCATGACTCCAGTGCAGCTTGTTCTGCCCACAGGTTCTGTCCCTGTGCTTTAATAAGACCACATTTTTGCACCAAAGATGTCTCAAGAATTCTTTCTTGACCACTGGCTTTGAAACCTAATGTCTTTCTTACATCAATATTTTGTAATAATGACTTTTCCTTAAATTTCAGGCTGATGTTCTAGTTGCTGAACCGAATACTCCAGGTGACGATGAACCCTACACAGAGCAGATGGGAAACTGTGGAGAAAAGGGTGAAAGGATTAATTTCACTCCTGACTTCCTAGCAGGGAAAAAGTTGAATATATACGGATCACAAGGTAGGGGTAGAAATAAAATATTCTGCTATATTTCTCACAATTTGATAATTTTATGTTCAAAGTAGATCAGCAATCAACATGATCTGAGGGAGCATATATAAGCAAAATAAACTATTATAACTTTCACTTAAAATAGGGAATAAGAATAATGCATTTCTCGGTTAAAGTTTAACTTCTTCGTATTTAGCATACATGTGTAAATGCAGTATTTTTAATTTTTAGAGACTGTTATCTGGTAATATTAGTATGAGATAATAACTGTAAGATAGTTTTATATGTATATTAGGTTTCTATGGATCCTGGGGTGGGGGGTGAACACCTGAACAAATTAAACCTCCCGCCTGCAACTCAGGTAGTAGCCACCAGATGGCAGAGATGCACAGTGCGCTCAGACTCTTCTGTACATTCACTTCAGAAATGGATTAAAATGCAGATGCTGTTTAATAGGTGTGGGACCAGACTCAAGAATTCACATTTTTAATAAGTTCCCAGATAATGCTGATACTGTGAGGCCATGGACCACACTTTGAGTACCAGATAGAATATCTCAAAAATCCGAGACTAAAGAAAAGGTCCAATTGTCCTTCACAAAATAAACTACCATTCCCATATCAGCTATTTAGAGCAACCTTTGGAGAAAATTTTAAAAGAAACAAGCAATGGAGTATACATATTATGTACTTTCCAAGTATAATAAAATATGATTCCTTTTAGATAATTAGGTTAACTAATAACTAGTAGTAGATTGTAGTAGATTTCTTTACCATCTTGAAAAGGTTAGAACCATTTTGATTTTCTTCATTTAAATGGGCAAGGCAGAGAAAACAAACAAAAGAGTGCTAGCACCTTCATACCCCACCCCCAAATACCCTAGAACACCGACAGACTTTATCAGAAAGAGGTGTCAAACAAATGTACTTCTTTGTTGTTCGTTTACAACACTCGATCTCAACTCCATATCAAAGAGAAAATTCCCAACATATGGCTCAATGTGTGTTGAATAGATTTACCTAACTGCCCCCTCCCACTCCTTAGTCACCTTAGCCACCATGGTCACCACATATAATGCCATTCCTTTATAATCTTTCCTTTCTGTACTGTGACTCCATGCCTGCTCCCCCAAAACCTACCCTTTCCTTTAAGAAGCCATGAGTTTTTCACCAGCACTGATAGAATAGTTTAAATCTTCAGTGTGATATACAAGGTCTTTCTTAGCATGTGCCCTCTCATTTAACCTTCCAAATTCAGCATACCTAGGAATTTACATTCCAGAAAAACTGAGCTGAATATAAGTCACTAAGATTCATGCAAATTTAATAAATACTGAGTGCCTATTTAGTTCTAGGCACTATTTCCAAGGCAAGACAGTGAAGAAATCATAGTGTCTGTTCTTATGAAAACAAGTGTCTAGGGGAGAGACTAGCATGTAAGCAGCAATGAAAATATAACATGTCAAGTGCCATAATGGAATGTAATGAAAGCGCAAAGAAGAAGTATCTGGACTAGTCTGAGGGTGTCTGAGAAGGCTTCTAGGTGACTATAAGCCTGATTCTGAAAGAAAAGTAGGAGTTATCCAGATGGAGAAAGGGAGAGAGAGAGAGTGTTCTGAGCCAGAGGAAAAATATGTGAAAAGAACCAGAGATGAGCAAGCGCATGGTGTAACCCTAGAAAGTAAAAGGGAGTTAGGAATTCACTGTGCTTGGAACTGGGTTAAGAACAGCAAGAAACATGGCTACAGAGAAGAGCAGGGCCTGGATCATCAGGAACCTTGTATGCCATGTTGAGAAATGGGATTTCACTTGAGCACCATAGGGCAGCCACTGAAGACTAGCGATATGGAGGCGAGGTGTCTACTGCAGTGATTCAGGAGTAGGTGGCAGTAAGACTAGAAATATGAGACTAGGTCAAAGCAAAAAGGCAGAAGTATAGTAGGCAGGTCTTGACAGTTAACCAGAATGAGCCATGAAGGAGAAGGACACACTGGTGATGCTGCCCAGGCTGCCTCGTGACTACCTCTGGCTCCACAGCAGCCTGCACTGACTTCCATCATGACACTTAGACAACTTGGGATTTAGTTATCTGGTCTTCTGCATCATCTGCTGGACCATGATCTGTATGAGGACAAGGCAGTTGTTTCATCTTTGTATGAGCAACTGCCTGGCACTTACTAGTGTCTAATTAACATTTGAGGAGCCAAAATAAGGAGTTACATTTTTAAGAAATGTGCAGTTGTTATTTGATTTTTTCCTAAGAAAATCAAACATTTAATTAAAAAAAATTAACATAGCAAAGTATAATGATGTTTGGAAAAATTATTTTCTCCCAGCATGAGAAGATAGTCTTGCCATTCTTATTGTAATTGGGTGTTTCAAATATTTCTTACAGGAAGGGTCTTTGTCCATGAATGGGCTCATCTACGATGGGGGGTATTTGATGAGTACAATAATAACCAGAAATTCTACTTATTCAATGGAAAAAGAGAAGCAGTAAGGTATGTATATTTTGATTTAACTTCTCCTAAACTATTTTAAATTGATACCAATTTTTTCAGGAATTGATGGCATTAAAAGTATCAGGTTTTTTTCATCTTATTTTTGATCTCTCATTCTTAGTGTCTTCTTTTTCAGCTTCCCAAAAACTACCGATTTTGTTCACATTGTAAGTGCTTCAAATAGTTGAATTCTCTACTGTGTAGCTACAAATTATTTGCTTCTGTTTGTGTGTGTGTGTGTGTGTGTGTGTGTGTGTGTGTGTGTGTGTGTGTGT
>NW_019154093.1:52890902-52924447 GCF_002288905.1 Enhydra lutris kenyoni
AACTATAAGAAATCCACAGGTGCTATGTTCAGTGTCTCCATCTTCCTGCATCAGAATCAGGGACATAAACAAATCTAACGCATTCTTCAGTGCCTTCAGGGCAGAATGATATCTATGCAGACTTCATTAGTATGATTGGGCCTGGGAGGGACAGTAGAACTTAAAAGAATGACAATCCAAATATTAAAACAAAACAGAATTTATCCCAATTAAAAAAAAATTTTTTTTTTTTTTTAATTTGGAAGAGAGAGAAAGATAGAGCATGAGGAGGGAGGAGGGGCAAAGGGAGAGGGAAAAGCAGACTCCTTGATGATCAGGGAGCCCGGTGCAGGACTCGATCCTAGGACTCTAGGGTCATGACCTGAGACAAAGTCAGACACTTATCCAACTGAGCCACCCAGGTGCCCCCATCCCAATTTAAATTAAACTTTCTGTGGTGTCAATAGAAAGCAAACTGAATATTTGTAAAGTACTCTTGGCTGCCATTATTTTATGAGTGAGATCGGTTTCAGTGAATATAAACTTCTTTAGCACAAACAGGAAAGACAGGGAACTTCCTAATCTACTTTGAAGAGCTAGCATAATTCAGAATACTAAAACCTGACAGGCGGGGGACCTGGTTGACTTTTTAGATGAATGGGTAAAGAAGATGTGATATATATAATATTATATATTCCACTCTATGTATATAATATATATATTCCATTCAAACTCTGTTATATGGAATGGAATGATGGGATAATATATTCCATTATATATACAATATGCTGTTAATACAATATATAAAAATGGAATATATATATGTAAACATATATATATACACACAACACACACATATACATATAATGGAATACTACTATTCAGTCATAAAAAATGAAATATTGTCATTTGCAACCACATGAATGCAGTATAATGCTAAGTGAAATAAAACAGAGAAAGACAAAAAAATAAATAAGATAGAATAAATTAAAAAAAGACAGAGAAAGACAAATGTTATATGATTTCACTCATATGTAGAATTTAAGAAACAAACACATGCGCAAAGGGAAAAAAAGAGTGAGAGACAAACCAAGAAAGACCCCTAACTAACTGAACAAATTCATGGTTACCAGGGAGGAGGTGGGGGTGGGGGAATGAGTGAAATAGGTAATGGGGATTAAGGAGTGCACTTGTCATGATAGGCAGCAGGTAATTAAAATAAAAACTTAATAGATAAATGAAATAAAATAATTTTTAAAGTAGGGGAAACTCTAGGCAATGTGAAAATCAATATGAAGAAAACAACAAAATCCTTCTAAAGGGTTTAAAAGAATATCAAGATAAATTGGGAGACTTTCAATTCATGGAAGATGTAAATTCAACCCAAATTAATATATAGGCTTTATGAAACTATTTAAGATGCTAACAGGATTTAAAAAAAAAAGAATAATAGTAATAATAAAGGGAAATGCTACTTATTGAATTTAAGTATACACTAATGCTACATTAATTAAAACAGTATGGACTGGTAGACACATATATAATAATTTATTATTTAATACAGCTAGAATTACAAAGCTATGAGGAAAGGCAGAATTTCTTAAGAGATCAGGACAATTTTTAAATATGTGGGGAAAAAATTAATAGACCCTTCTCCAATTGGATAGAGTCATCATATAGTGAGAGAGTAGAAAAAACTAGATGAATATTAACTCTTTTGTGGTGAAGGTCTTTCTATGCATTCAAGAGTTAGAAAAAGTCATAACTAAAAGAATAACAAATTTGGCAACCTAAGAATTAAAATTGTTATTGTATACAAATCAAACATAAACTAAATAAAAAGGTAAAAACAGAACAAAGTATTTAGAAAAATTAAGAAATCAGGCTTTTAAAAGCTTAGTATTATAACTCAAAATGAACTTTTGAAAACCATAAGGAAAACAGTAACATTCTCATAGAAAAAGGGACACTGGAAAAGAAAAAATAATTCACAAAAGAAGAAATAAAAATGGCTGATAAACATACAATAAATATTTAGACTTACCAGCACAAATTTGCCAAAGATGAGAATTATTTATTATTACTCTCAGTGGGATGAGCACTCCCACGATGGCTGTAAGAGGCATGAATTGGCACAGCTTTCCTATAAAGCAATTTGATGACACATAAAATCTGTGAAATTTTTCTTATTTTTTGATTCTGTAATTTCGTGTTTAAAAATCCATTTTAATGGGCACCTGGGTAGCTCAGTCAGTTAAGCATCTGCCTTCAGGTCAGGTTATGATCCCAGGGTCCTGAGATAAAATCATGAGTCAGACTCTCTGCTAAACAGGTAGCCTGCTTCTCCCTCTCCCTCTGCCTGCTGCTCCGCCTGCTTGTGCTCTCTCTTTCTGTCAAATAAATAAATAAATAAATAAATAAAATCTTTTAAAAAAAATCCATTTTAAGGGAAATCATAGAATGGGCTGTATCAACAGATTTTAAAATGTTCAAACTTCTATTCCGGGAATCAATCCTGCAGCAAACTTGGAAACAGTGTCAAAACTTTATGTGAATTTTTATTTATTCATTGAAGTTTTACTTTTAGTACTGACAAATTGGGGGAAGCATATTAAGTAAGTTAAGACTAGATTCGTATTATAGTATCAAAACATATAGCTATTAAAATCACATTTTAAAAGAATACTATGAATTATAATGATATATTAAAATCTTAAATATACTAATATACCAAGTTTTTTAAAGCAGGAAACAAAGTTATATGTACAATGTTATGCTGATATATAGAGAAGAAAATACTTCAACATGTTAACAGTAGCTTATTTCTTATGGTGGGACATGATTTTTTTCTTTTCTTCTTAATATTCTTGCTATTTTATAAACTTCCTCTAGTGTTCATATATTGTTTATATACTCAAAAAATAAAATGTTGGGTAAAGGCAGTCCATTTATAATAGCCACAAACTCATAAGCATATAAGGAAAAACCTAAAATACCTATGAACATACAAGAACTATGCAAAAATTGTATGACATAAACTAACTGGAAAAGAAAACCAGGAAATGTTCGCAAGCCTTTTAAGGGAAACAAAAGAGAGCTTCTGATTTATGACCTAGGAAAGAGGGTCCTAGATGAGGATGTGGCTAAGGATGTGGATCCTTATTACCTGATGGTGATCATAAGCCAGACTTGGCTTTTCTGCTGCAGAGAAACAAATTCTGATACTGTTTTGGGAACCCTTCACTGTCTGGCAAACAAAAATGACACTGATGTGAATTTCATAATTTTGCTATTTAAGGTGATGTATTTGTTCATTGAATTATAAGAGGAAGTGGTAGACATCAGAACAACCTGACCACAGAGTCTAACCCTCTGAAATGATTATAGCACCTAAACTTCTAACTTTAATATATTTTCAGATGTTCGGCAAGGATTACTGGTAAATATCAAGCACTACAGTGTCAGGGAGGCAGCTGTGCCCCGAAACCATGTAGAATCGACAAAGTAACAGGGCTGTACCAAGAAGGGTGTGAGTTCATACCTAATAAAGTCCAGACTGAGAAGGCTTCCATAATGTTTTCGCCAAGTATTAATTCTGTAAGTACCCTGTTCTTTTGCTTTCTTGGCACTTACGAATTTAGTGAGGTTCTCATTCCTGATTGCTGCAAGGAAGGATCTTATTTTAGGAAACCACCAGTGAGCAGCTGATTCTCTGTGGGACAAGCTGGAAGTACAAAATCAGGGATAAAGTCGTATCTTCCCCCACCCCTTTCCTTAGGTCAATTCCTGCGGCTCCATTATCTCCCTCCCAGAAGCTTGGAGTTTTTTTGTTTTGTTTTGTTTTTTAAAGATTTTATTTATTTATTTATTTGACGGAGAAATAGCACAAGTAAGTAGAGCGGCAGGCAGAGGGAAAGAGAGAAGCAGGCTCTCTGCTGAGCAGGGAGCCCGATGTGGGACTCGATCCCAGGATCCTGGAATCATGACCTGAGCCGAAGGCAGCAACTTAACCAACTGACCCAACCAGGTGCCCCAGAAGCTTGGAGTTTCAGTGCTTAGAATTACTTCAAATATCCTTAAAGGCAGACAAGCACAAAAATTCTTAGTTAAATAAGAAATTTACCCAAAAGGATCAGACACTTCTTTTTATTTCTTAATAAGGACACGATTAATAGCCTTAAATCTGACTTGCAGAGATCTTTTCAGCCTGCATATTTGCTTTTGGTTGTTAACTGTTATTTTCTATCTTTTTAAAAGCATTGGTGAAGGAGTTTGTAAGGAGTTTGTCATAGTTTTAATAGGTTTAAGTAGTTTTAAAATATTTCCTGGGGCACCTAGGTGGCTCAATGGGTTAAAGCCTCCGCCTTCGGCTCAGGTCATGATCCCAGGGTTCTGGGATCAAGCCCTGCATTGGGTTCTCTGCTCAGCAGGGAGCCTGCTTCACCCTCTCTCTCTCTGCCTGCCTCTCTACCTGCCTCTCTGTCTGTCAAATAAATAAATAAAATCTTTAAAAAAAAACTTCCTAATTTTTTTTAATGACAAACAGGTGATAAAATAAACTTGACAAATTATCCTTATTAGTGCTAAATAAACATTTTGGCAAATCTGGACAAACTAAACCTAAATGCATCAGTTATCACTGACTAAATTCAGTGGAGAGACTTTGTGGGAAGTCTCTTATCTTTCAGCCTCTTACATAAAATTCTGTTTTCCTTTTAGAATAGAGGATGAAGTAACTTATCAGAGTTACTGGTGGTCTAAGTTTTAAAATGTAATTTACCATGCTTCAAAAGGCCCATCCTTTGGTCTGGCTTTGCAATCCATTTCTAGACTTACTCAGAAATTCGTAAGAGGGGGATGCCTGTATGGCCCAGTCAATTAAGTGTCTGCCTTCAGCTCAGGTCATGATCCCAGGGTCCTAGGGTTGAATCCTGTGTTGGGCTCCTTGCTCAGTGGGGAGCTTGCTTCTCCCTCTGCGTGCCCCTCCCTGGCTTGTGCTGTCTCTCTCTCTCTCTGACAAATAAATAAATAGATAATCTTTTTAAAAAGTATAATATAGAAAAATAAAAAGAAAGAAACTTTCAAGAGGGGGCCCAGATTTTGTGGTTTTGTGTTTTAAATTAACCACAAAGTTAAATTTGTTGTACAATCAGGTTTGGGAACCTCTGCCTACAGTTTACATATAAGTTTTTCCGATCCCCTGCTAAAATAGAGCCTTATGATATTATGGAAACACAACCAAAACGACCTGGGAAATGCCAATGAGGAGAAAAATAAGTGTTTTACAGATAATGATTACTTTCTAAGTTACTAGAATCTTGGATATTTAGGATTTTTAATTGAATGATAATACTATGAATAACAGTCTGAGGGGAGGAATGAAATTACACATGCTTTGGGTACTGTGGATCCTTTTTTAATCCCTCAAATGCTAGAGATACAAATCTTAAAGATAGGGGAGGAAACTGTCATTTATCGGCTGTGTTAGTATGGACCCTATTCCATATGTTCTCATGTAATTCTTGCATAATAACTATTGCCCTTTTGTAAATTAAAAAAAAAACCTGACATGTAGATTTTAGGTTACTCAAAAAACAACAAACTTATATTGATCTTTTATTATGTGTCAGACACTAAGCCAAGTTTTTTTTTGTTTGTTTTTTGTTTTTAAAGATTTTATTTATTTATTTGACAGACAGAGATCACAAGTAGGCAGAGAGGCAGGCAAAGAGAGAGAAAGGAGGAAGCAGGCTCCCTGCTGAGCAGAGAGCCCGATGTGGGGCTCAATCCCAGGACCCTGGGATCATGACCTGAGCCGAAGGCAGAGGCTTTAACCCACTGAGCCACCCAGGTGCCCCACACTAAGCCAAGTTTTGAGGAAGCAAAATTTAATGAGACAATTTTCTACCATAGATGGGTTTGTAGCCCAATAAGTGTACTAACAATGTTAAAGAGGTCTTACTGAAGTATCTCTAGGGTACTGTGAAGCCACAGGGCTGAGTGAAAATTCTTTGGGGGGAGTAGGAAATGAGAAAACATTTTGAAAATGACCTTTTGGCTGAAACGTGAGAGTAAAGTTCATGATGCAGAAGACAGAGGAAGAGGAATTCCTTGACAAAGGGAGAAACCATGAGCAAAGGCGAGTTTGAGAACTTATGGATTACAGTAGGGGAAATTAGAGACTTGTAATGCACAGCCAGAGTGAGGATGGAGAGTGAAGCAAAGTCTGAATCATGGAGATTGCTGCTTGCTATGTGAATAGTCCAGAAATAGTGTGTGAGAAATGAGGAGCTGCCAAAGGGTCTTGAGCACAGAAGTAAGAAAGAAGCTGTTTCTGGAAACTGTGGAGTGGACCAATCGGAGGGCAAACAAGATGGAAAAGTCAGATAGGAGACCAAAATAGTCTGAGGCAGGGACCATAAGGCTTTGAATGATGGAGATTCCAATGGAGAAGGAGAAAGATGATGAACTAGAGAAGCAGTGAAATAGATGGATCTTGGTTATTTTGTAGAAGGAGGAAGATAGGATTTCCTGATGGAGGTGACTGGGTGGACAGGAGGAGGAACAGAGTTAAAGGAAAGGTGGTAAGTTCAACTGTGAACACATGAAGGTTGAGGAGCTGGTGGGACGTCTTAGTGGAAAGAGCTGGAATGCAGGGTGTTGGTAAGTGAGTGGGAAGAGGGAGTGGGAAGTAAAAGGATGGAGAGATAAGATGTTACCAGCAGAGAAATGTTAGGAAGTGGGTAGTTTGAAGACAGTGGTGATGCTTGAAATGGCAGTTTGAGAAATAGGAAGGAAGCCAAGAGCAGATAAATAGATTGCTGAGTAGTACTAAGGGTCCAATAAGGTTGAAGATGTGGTATGAGACAGGAAGTCTGAATTATGACTGTGAATTTCCCCAACAGTGCCCTGTAGTGATTGCGGGATTAAGCCAAGTTCATGGGTTAGCAGGGCAGACTAGGAAGAAGGGCAAGGGATTTAAATATCCTCTCTACTGTTTATAATTTTATTGACAATTTCAGGTGGTTGAATTCTGTACAGAAAAAAACCACAATAAAGAGGCCCCAAGCCCACAAAACCAAAAATGCAATCTCCGAAGCACATGGGAAGTGATACGTGATTCTGAGGACTTTCAGAAAACCACTCCTATGACGACACAGCCACCCGCACCCACATTCTCACTGCTGCAGATTGGACAAAGAATTGTGTGTTTAGTTCTTGATAAGTCTGGAAGCATGTCGGTACGTTAACTGGTCTTGGTCTTCAGGGTGCTGCTCTCAAGTTTGTGTATGATATGATCTGGACCACAGTTTGTAACAGGCTGGGAATAAACACAACCCTTAGGGTCAGAACAGTTACAGCCATAACATTACCATTAGAAACACCCACCTCAACTCTATTCAACAGGAATTCAACAGCAAGAGTCTCATTTGCCAAATAAAATTAGCTTTTAATTTGTGAGCAAGATCTGCTGAAGTACATAGCCTTGACATTTTTTAATGTTTCACTGACAATATGTCCATCTATAGAACTCTTACTAAAGCAGTAATGATCTAACTACTGCCTAATCTAGCTTGATCTTTTAGGGCTAGTTAAACAAAGGCCCTAAAATTCTACCCAGATGTTCCTAATTACAAAGGAGAAATTTAATATGGAAATTTAATTTAATATCAAGGCCCCTGAATAGGCTTATTATCATTTACTCGACGTTAAGGCAGCCATTTTCAAATTTCCTCTGCCCTGTTTTATTATTAGTCTGCTCATCTAAACCCAACCTGACTGCTTTTCTTTTACTTTTCCATTCAGAATGGTAACCGCCTTAACCGAATGAATCAAGCCGGCAAACTTTTCCTTCTGCAAATAGTTGAGCAAGGCTCCTGGGTTGGGATGGTGACATTTGACAGTGCTGCCCATGTACAAAGTGATCTTGTACAGATAAACAGTGCTGCAGAAAGGGATGCCCTCACCAAAAGGTTACCGGCAGCGGCTGCAGGAGGAACGTCCATCTGCTCCGGGCTTCGATCAGCATTTGCTGTAAGACGAGTTGTCCTGTCATTTGTCAATGTTTACAATTTCTGTTTCCTAAACTTAACTCTGTTTTCAACAAAATTAAGTCAAATTTTCTCCAATATTTAAATTCTTTCATAATAGAGCACCACCTACCTATCTTTCTAAGGTCCCATACCAGGAACGCTCTTCCAGGTGTCCTATATCTCAGCAACTTGGATCACTTGTCCTTCAGCACTTCCACACCTTTGCCAGGCTCCCCCCTTAGAATATTTTCTCCTTCCTCTTCTGTCCCTCAAATCACAGTCATTCTTCAAGGATTCATCCCAGACATCACCTACTTCTGGACATCTTTCCTGATTCTTAGAGTTGTACAGAATCACTCTTTCTAAATCCTGTGAACTTTAACAAAAAAATTTCTTCTGACTTCTAGGCTCTTCTGTCTGATTTTCTAATCACGTGCTTCACTCAAGCAAAATTTCATTAGGGATAAGACTTACCTCTTGACCTCTGAGGCTGCTGCACAGTATCTTTTATACAGAAGGGTCTCAATAAAATTGAATTATTTGATAGCACCTGATACCTCTTTGCTCCAAACACATAATCTAATATTCCATAGTTATTTAGAAGATCTTTAGCCCCATGAAACAAAGAATAAGAGGCTGAAAGAAGCTGGCTGATTAAGTTCTCAAAATCTCTGTGACATCTTGGGCAGGTCAGCCTTTTGTCAAATAGGGGGCACAACATGCCCCGGGGCTGTTTCAGATTCCCAAGCAGCAGCAGATGGAACATTTAGTTTCCAGCTCACACTATTGTATGTGGACAACAGACAACCATTTCCTCAAATTCAGTCTGTCCCCCCGGACCTTTTATTCCACCTTTAAGTTCAGTTCCCTCAAAGTGGTTTCCACTGAATGCACAGTCAGCTGCAGAACCCTTGTCCAGAGGCCTGTGGGCATCTGGATTCTCTCGCCTCTGCCACTCACCCAAGCTTTGATTAAAGAAGCAAATGAGGGAGGTGAATGGACAGTGAAATCGCTGACATGTTATATTAAACTCCTGCTATGCAAAATCTTAGGGGAGATGAGTAATGCCAGATGGCCTAGTGGTGAAGAGAGAACTTCTGGCTCTGCATTTTCCACTTAGATGGGTGAGAGAGAGTGTGAAAGATACAACTGGAATTTAGATGCTCCCCCTGCCCAATGGAGTCCAGTTATGGGATGGGAGGAGCTTGTGTATGATGAGGTAAAGAGCCTTGGGTCCTACACTGTCCCAAGTTCCCCATTGGTTCCTGCAGCGGGGCCCTTGTTAGGTCTGTTTTGGGCTCCCGTATCTGCTGAGGTGCCCATTGGACTTTGTTCTCTGGGCTTGATTCGGGCCCAGTCATCTTTGCTGACTCAGCCGCACCCTGGAACCCACTATTGAAGCAGAGCCCTAACCACCACTTTGTCCACCATCCAGCTCCTGAGCAGACTGAACACTCCTCACCCTGACTGGTGAGATGACCTCTTCTCTTTCCTGCTGACTTCTGTCTTCCCGGTGGAATATGTGGGAACTTACACACATTTTCCACAGCACATAGCAGTGATAGAGAGTAGGACAAAGGAATCCAAATTAAGGCCTTTCTCTGGCCTCTCAGTTTGGTCAGATCAAGGCCACAGCCATGGTTGAGAGGATCCTGGGCTCTAGGCTCTATCATGTAGCAGCAGGCACAGTTCTGCTCTCTTCCCTTGTGTGGCAGCCCCTCAGAGTTCAAACAGTACAGCAGAAGTACCCTCTGCTCTTAGCTTTTCTTTCAACCTACTGAAGATGCTTTCCCTTTCTGAGTCTGCTCCAGGGAAGAGAGGTTATTCAAGCTTGATTGCTAGTTTTCCCTACTGGGTCTCTCCTTCTACTCTATTTAGGGGAAGAGTGGACTCTTGCGTCCCTCTTCTGAAATGAGTAACACTATTTTTTAAATCCAATTTTCCTTCTATCAAAATCTTATCCAACACTCGAAAAAAAAAAAAAGATCTGTGCTTTCTACACAATGTAAAAAACTATAATCCATGTTAATCAGGAATGGTTGAAACATCGATGTCATAAGACCATTAGGAGCTGGGGTTAACAGAATAAAATTGTTTAATCAGAGGGAATGTTAAAAATTTTAATAATTCCCGTGACCTGGGTACTTACCAGTCAGAACTAATACCAACCATAAACAGCTGGTATAGTCAGATGGTGAATATCATACAAGCTAACTCTACCCTGTGTCTAATATCTCCCATATATTATCCCTATTCAATGAGGGTGGTTTCTGAAAGCATCTGGAAACCTCCAGAAGCCTGTCAAGGAGAGACCATATGAAGGAAACTAGAAAAACCTCCTTTGCTGCTTCCCCAGTGCTATGAATCTCTGTAACTACCCTTTTTTTTACAGAGCCCATTCTGCAGTAGAGTAACCAAGAGAAAAGACTATTGTCAAATTCCATTAGTGTTGCTGATTTAAAATTTTATCACTTCAAGAGAGAGAGCTATTTGACCATTCTCAGGCACTTTTGTTCAATCCCTCTGGAATTTCTCTTCTCATTCCCGTTAAATGCTGTTCTCCCAAATACCTTGGCCACACTGATAATTCATATGCTGCATTATGTTCTTAGGTTATTAGGAAGAAATTCTCAACAGATGGATCTGAAATTGTGCTGCTGACTGATGGAGAGGATAACACTATAAGCTCTTGCTTCAATGAGGTGAAACAAAGTGGAGCTGTCATCCACACAGTCGCGCTGGGGCCCTCTGCAGCAAAAGAACTAGAGGAGCTGTCTAAAATGACAGGTGAAGGACGGTCTGCTGCTGCTGTGTCCCACTGAATTGCTGAATTGTCTCTTCCACTGTACTGTGAGCTCCAGTGAACAAGGGAGAAGGGGAAGAGTGGGCTATATAGAGAGAGGGGGAATCTTATTAACCAACTACCTGCCTTTTCCTCCAAATGACCATTAGAATTGACTCTCCCCATTTCTTTTAAGGCCTCAGTTCTAGGATTATGGCAGTCTGGAGGAAGATGGGATCAACACAGCACTCTAGTTAGGACTCAGGTCTTTTTTCCCAGACACTTTGTAAGTAAGGACTGCAAAGAACATAATATATTCACCAGGAACCACTCTTTTCCAACTGGCAGCTGGCCTACAGACCCAGGGGGGAGAGATGATAAGCCACTTATTATATAATGCCATGATACAAGTACTCTATTAACTATAGAAGGCACACTAGAATGGAAAGCCTTTGACCTTATTAAGGGAAGGAGAAGGTCCAGAAAGGTGACCTCTAAGTTGAGACTTTAATAAGGAGTAGCAGAGGAAAAGCAAAGAATCCGCTGAGCCCACAGAAGGTCACTCTGACAATGTAGAAAACAATGCATTTTCTCCATAAAATATTAATATATTGAGCTTCCAATCTCACACACAGATGGTTTTAAAAGATTCCATATGTGCCTGGCTTCTTTAGCAGAGTAAGTGGGCACAATATTTTTTTAACTTAGGGCCAGCATTATGGATATCAATTATTATGCTGAGTTGTCTCCTGAGGGAGCTAAAATGATGGACTGCTTATTCCTAATACCACATGTCTTAGGCTGGGTTTCCTAGCAGCAGAGCCTGAGACAAGGATTTGGGTGCATGTGATTTATAGAGGGAGAGCTCTCAGGAGAACAGGAGAAAGGGAAGTAGGACAGGACAGGGGAAGGACCCAAGCACAGAAATGGACTTAGAGTCTAGCTGAAGCCTAACACTACAGGGAGCTCTCAATCTAGAACTGCATCACACATTTGGTACAATCTTGAGGCAAAGGGCTGACCTTTTGTACCATCGTGTCCATTAGTCATCAGCCGTGGATAATCAAGGCAAGATGGAGGTGAGGGAGCATGTTACTTCTCCAGCAAGGATAGCCTCTTTTGGTAAGGCAATTTTCTGGAAAAAGGAGCAGTTATATGCCATTAGCAGCTAACACTTAGAGCAGCAGGGGAAAGATTCGATTGCCTCGGTAAGGGTATCTGGGTGGGGCCCCAAGAGCATTACCAAAGTACTTACCTTAAACCTTGGATGGCATTAATGGTTTAAAAGTGTTTTCACATCAACTGTCTTAGTTATACGTACTCTAAATAGCCCAAGACTGGGAGACCTGGTGTATAATCTATTTTTTACTATATATTATACTTTTCTATAACTGTCCCTTGCAGCTGTTATTTCTTGCTGTTGTTAACATATATATGTTTTATGATTTAGGAGAAAACCCAAAAGTCAAGCTTGTTAAGATTATGTCTAAAATAAGAATAAACCAATAGGCTTGGAATAAGGCTTAATGAATTCTCTTATATGAAGCATATGACCTTTAAAACATGAAATTTTATGTTACTAGTTTTGACCTATCAGAGATTCATGGCTGCTTTGCAGATAATTGACCTAGCTGGGCAACTGAGATGTTGCCGAAGCTATTATTTAGTAGGATTAAAAATTTAGTATCGACTTCTGAATTAATCTGGATGCCTGGTTGATGGTGATTGATTAATATTTTAAAACTGCAATAGAATATTTATGTCATGTATTCTGCTATCTTAACAGTAGCTAAAATGGTGCACATACTTGCTTTCTAGAAAACAACTTCTGATAATATAATTGTGTTTTAGGAGGTTTACAGACATATGCTTCAGATCAGGCTCAGAACAATGGCCTCATTGATGCTTTTGGGGCCCTTTCATCTGGAAATGGAGCTGCCTCCCAGCGTGCTATCCAGGTCAGAATGTTTCTAAATAATTATAACCAAAATGGAGAGTTTAATGGTTAAAATTTTTAAGTGCTACATTCGTCTAGTAGTAAGTTAAAACTAAAAAGAGACATTTTACCCTGATATTGGACATTATTCCTAAAATGTAACACTACTTTTTTAAAGCAAAGCAATTAGTGTTTACTTGTTTGGAAACAATATTGACTTCTCCACAGAAACCAGCAACATACAATATAATGGGTCCAAAAATTCTTTTTTTTAACATCTGTTAGCAAGCACCCATAGCAATATAATTGGCTCAAAATTTTCTTCACAGCAGATCAACTTAACACAAATTTTCTGGTACAAGTCAGTATTCGTGGATTATGTGCTCTATTTTTCCATTACCTCAAATCTTTGATATTTGCCAGGATTTCCTTATGTGTGAAAAGTGTTTTGCTCTGTGAAAAGCCCATGATGTCAGTCAAGACACCTGGATTCTGGTCCTGGGCCTGCCATTAACTCTCGAACTGTAGGTTAAGAACTTCCCCTTTCTGGGCCTCAGTTTCTCAGCCAGATATGAACCAGAACCATGGGCCCTTCTGGTTCTAAAATGTCAAGAAAACCAAATTTTCTTTCAAAAATTTTGGGACTATTCATTAAGAAAAGGACAAATATATTTTAAATGTTCTTCTTGAGTTTCAAAAGCTACTCATATGAATTTTTAAGCTAGAGAGTAAATAATCAGAACTCACATCTATGTGAATTATTATTTTTATTGTGATAATTTTATTGTGAGAGTTTGGATGAAAGTAAAAAAACAATGTCATGTTAAAGCCAAAAATTGACAGATTTTGAAACAACAGGTTTTCTGATGTACCAGGGTAGCATTTATTCACTCAAAGAAGATAGCAATTATACTCATTTGTGTTATCCTAGCTCAGATTTAGAAAACTGAACTCAAGAGTCCAATCTGGAAATTGGAGGAATGTGTCTGAAAAAAGTGATTAAACCGATGAAAGGACAAGTTCACGGTCAGGCAGTTTCTGCCCATTACTTTTGTATTTAAGAAGCCTAACAGTGAGAGAGATAGAGAAATGAGCAGAACTCATTTACCCATCTGCCTTAAGAATCAGATTTAGAAGCCCTTCAGTATATGTGTATAAGAGCCCTTTACTTTTTCCACATCCAAGATCAAATCTACCTATGAAATTAGAAATCTGACTCTATGACCCAGCCACCCTATCTTCTCTTAGATATCAGTTTAAGGACAAGAGATAGGAGACAGTCCTCAAGGTCACATTCTCTGTAAAAGTCCTATTAACCCTTCCCCACCTCAGTCTCTGTTCTAACCACTTCTTCATTCTTCTCCAAACAACAAATCAGCCTTGGCCCTTGACTTATTTTCATTTATCTTCACAGGGACTACTTGATTTAGCATTGGTTATTTGCAAAAAGTCCCAGTCAGGCCCCTAAAGAGTTAAGTTTATAGTCTAGTAAACAGGATGAGATATAAACACAAGTAGGTATAAAGGAAAACACTGGGAGAATATCAAAGGAGTGACAGAATCAAGATTCTGTGAGAACTCACAGGAGGGAGAGATAATTCTCAGTCAGTAAGTGAGATGGACTTTAGAGAAAATTTCAGAGAGAAAGTGCCATTTGAACCGAGTTTTGAAGGGTTGGTAAGGCTTAGATAAATGGAGTTGAATGTATAGACTTCCAGGAAAAGCAGAGAGTATGATAAAGTCAGAGTCAGGGATTCATGAGTGTCATTTGGGAAGTGGTCTAGTTTGGGTGTAGGAATAAACATTGTGGAAGCTAAGGCTGGAAGAAAGGTAATTTAGAACTGGATAATGATTAAGACCTAAGTACTAAGCCAAGGACTCAGGCATCACTGAAGGCTTTTAATGGGACAACTGGGAATTGGAGGCAGGATGGAAGAGACTGTGCGATGGGGGCTATATTCTCCAGAATGTAAAGAGTTGTTTTTCTTTCTTAACAGCTTGAGAGTAGAGGCTTAACCCTCCAGAACAATGAGTGGATGAATGGCACAGTGCTTGTGGACAGCACTGTGGGAAAGGACACGTTATTTCTCATCACTTGGACAACAAACCCTCCCCAAATCCTTCTCAGTGATCCTAGTGGAAAGAAACAAGATGGCTTGGTAGTGGACACAAACACTAGAATGGCCTACCTCCAAATCCCAGGCACTGCGAAGGTATGGACTGAGGTTTTATCCTTCCCACAATTTGATAAGATAAATTGAAGTTTTTACAAAATAGCTTTCTCAATGTGGGTGGTTGCTAAAAGGAGAGTTAGTATTGAATGAAAGAGAGAACAAGGAAAATTCTCTATCTCATTAATATGACAGCAAATCAAGGGAAAGGAAATTGATGATATTTTCTACAGGTACTAAAGGGAGAAGTTTCAAATTACATAGAAGTCAACATGCAAAATGGTCCTTGAAACTTCGGGATCATGAAAAATATCACCTCAGGAACCCATTGATTTGATACTGCTTTTTAGAAACCAAGGAAATAAGCATACAGCTTTCTGACCTCATTTTCCCCAACTAGGATTTTCTTGACAGTAAGAACCATGTAGTTAATCCAAATGTACCAGAATTTCCCTTGGTTGATAGAATATCAGAGATCTTCTTAAATATGCTTTTGTAACATGCTTATACCAGATAAGCTCTTCCTGTAGGTAGCATTAAAGTCAGGTCTGTGTCATTTACAGTTATTAATTGGAAATGTCTCCATTTGTTTTGGTCAGGTTGGTACTTGGAGTTACAGTCTGAAAGCAAGCTCACAAACCCTGACTCTGACTGTAACCTCCCGTGCTTCAAGTGCTACTCTGCCTCCAATTACAGTGAGCTCTAAAATGAGCAAAGACCAAAGCAAATTTCCTAGCCCTATGGCCGTTTATGCAAAGATTCATCAAGGATCCTCGCCAATCCTCAGGGCCACTGTCACAGCTATAATAGAATCGGTGAATGGTAAAACAGTTAACCTTGAATTACTGGACAATGGAGCAGGTAACCATTCCAAAGATTGGAAAACACATCTTTCTTTTCCAAAAAGCAATCAAGGAACAGAAGGAGGGCATGATCTGGTGAGGACAGTTAGAATCAGGGAGTCCGCCACTGGGGGTCTGGTTGGGAGAGTTCTCTGCTTCCCCACAATTCCTATATTTTAAAATGTTGGACAGCATGAAGAAGGGCTTACCTTTAGCTTCTGCAAAGACCAAACACATTAGTGGCTCAAGTTTGATACACTTAGATACTCTAGGGAGTTGTCAGAGAGTATTCCACACTCCCCAAAAGGGAAGGAGGAAAATTAATAGCTATTTTATGTTATGTTATCTTCATTTTTATGTTTACCACACTTTTGAGATATTATTAACCCTACATTACAGATGAAGAAACTGAGGCTTTCACATTTAGGAAGCAGCAGAGATAAATTCAAGTGCAGTTATATGGCACATATAACTGTGCCTGCTATATGTATGCAGACTCTGCATTAGTTTGCCCCCAAAATGAAAATCCTGCCCATTATTTTTTAAAGAAATCTAACAGGGAGTGAGAGAAAGAGAATTCTACATTTCTTTATAGAAATGTAGACATGACTGCTTACTCTGATGCAAGTAACCTTATTAGAACAAATTCTGTAAATGGATTTCCTACCCAAATCTACCCTGGTGAGAAATCATAAGTTTTTTTTTTTGTTTGTTTGTTTTTTTAAGATTTTATTTATTCATTTGACAGACAGAGATCACAAGTAGGCAGAGATGCAGGCAGAGAGAGAGAGAGGAGGAAGCAGGCTCCCTGCGGAGCAGAGAGCCCGACGCGGGGCTCGATCCCAGGACCCTGGGATCACGACCCGAGCCGAAGGCAGAGGCTTTAACCCACCGAGCTACCCAGGCACCCCGAGAAGTCATAAGTTTAAAAAAAAAAAAGATAATCATATAACTTTTTTTTCTTCATAGTAATGAGCAACAATTCAACGCAGCTCGACAGATACTTAATGAATAGTTACCTTGAGCTATGTTGGATGTAGCAGACACATGGCATGACCTCTGATTTCAGAAAGAAAGACAACAATTCAGGAAGATAAAATATACACATACGAAGCTAAACATACACAGAGACATATACACGCATGTGCACGTGTGCCTAAGAGAAAAAGTAGATTTCATCTTTAATGTAATCAAATCCTAAACTCTCTTGGAGATAGTGCAAGGTTATCTTTGCTTCGAAAATTTTTAATCCACATATGAGTTGGAAATATACAAATGCGCATCCGCCTTTCAGATATTCATCAATTTCTTCATTTTCCTGTCAAGGTGCCGATGCTACTAAGGACGATGGTATCTATTCGAGGTATTTTACAGCTTATGATACAAATGGTAGATACAGTGTGAAAGTGAGGGCTCTGGGAGGAATAAATGCAGCTGGACAGAGGGTGAGACCCCAGCAGAATGGAGCCATGCACATGCCTGGCTGGGTTGAGAATGGTAAGTAATCTGTAATAACACACCTGGCTTGAGTAAAAGGCTTGGGATCAAGAGAAAACCAATAAGCCTGTGGGGAGAATGGTGTGATTTGATATCAGGGCTTTTCAGTCTGAACACTGTATTTTGGGCCAACACTACATTTGTGACATTTTGGGCCACATAATTCTTTGTTGTGGGGGCTGTCCTGTGCATTGTAGGACATTTACTAGCATTCCTGTCCTCTACTCACTAGCTATCAGAAGCATCCCCCACAGTCATGGCAATCAAAAATGTCTCCAAACATCACCCACTGTCCTCTAGAGGCAAAATAACCCTCAGATGAAAGTCAGTAGATTGAAAGCAGCTTTCTACTGCCTGGGTTCACATTCCAGCCCTCTACCAAAGTATTTTAGATAATCTCTTTGTGCTTCACTTTTCTCAGTTATAAAATGGGAATAACAATGGTAACTACCTCGTAAGGTAGTTATGAGGAATGAACAAGGAAATACATCTAATGAGCTGTTGCTGGTAAATAAAAGTGTTAAATAAATATTTACTATTATTTTTAATAAATTTTAAAACATTCTATAATAAAGCTCTTTCCACTGATAGTGGCATTTCTATAGAATAAGGGAATTTATGGCTTATTATATGCATCAATATCACAAGCCCCACTGTCTCCTTTCTCTTGCTCAGACCTGGGAGAATAGTAGATGAACTTAATATCAGCCAGTACACTGAGCCCACATGTAAGCAGGTGGGGAAATTGTGCTCCAAGAAACAGACAGTCCTATACACTCTTGGTCATAAACACTTGCCCTAGATTAGAGCTAGAATTGGGACCAAGACTAGTACTGATGGGTTCCAGGACTTGTTTTCCATCAATCTCTTTTACTTAGCACCTGGTGTATTGTAAGAATAGCTCCTCCAAGAAGCTTCCCATTGTCCTGTTTACTTGAGTGTGTGCTCAGTAAAAGGAGGATTTTAGGACATGTGGTGTTTCATGCAAAGGTGAGCACAAGAAAAAACAATGCTTTAAAGACATTGCTTCCAAAGCTCTTTCACATATTTCAACTTAGTTTATTTTCATTTGTTCTTCTTTCCAAGTTAGGGGGAAAACGCAGGAGCTTCTTGGTTTAATGGCTATATCTAGCCTCATGCTCAGTGTTTTGCTCACATTAGGACATTACATTCTTCTAATTATGCCAGTTTACAGACAGAGAAACAGAGGCTAGAGAAGTTATTGGCCTGTGATAGGACTTGGCTTGGCATTGGAAAGCCGTATTTTTCTCCTCTATCCCTTGATGAATACCAAGAGAGATGCTCTCTATTGGTGAATTGAATACTAACTCTGAACCTGCTACAGTATCTACTTTATCTTTGCCCAAGACCAGATGGATGGGTATGAAGATCAATCTGTCTTTACAGACAAAAATTTTAAGGGTTAAAGAAGTAGGTTTTAGGAAAGAGTAAATTCTGTGTAATGCCATGTTAGGGTATTATGGAATATTTTTATTGAAATGAGAATTGGAGAACCCTACTGATTGAGCAGGTCAGGGTATTCTTTGAGTTCCAGGATTATTTTTATACAACCTTACAGCAAGAATGTGAAGAATATTGAAATTGCTACAAGCACTAATTTCCTAGGCATTCAATGGAAAATCAGAAGTCTTCCAAAAGCATAAAATTTCAGAACCTCTAACATAAAATAGTTTATGAGAAGCTGCCATCTAATAAGAATGATAAAACACAAACATAGAGAAAGAGGGGAGGAAATGCATGGAAGAAATAATCAGGGCAATTCTTGATGGTCCAAATGATTAATTACCAAATAAACATGAAAAATAATAAAACCAACCACATTAACTAGGTGAAAGAGATTTCTTGAGGCAGTCTAAGAAGGCTTAAAATAGAGGTAGGATTTAAACTGATCTAGGAAGAGTAAAATCAGGATGGGCAAAAAGATGAGAAGAGAAACAACTCCATGACAAATGTCATGAAAATAAATTACGAGAATTGTTATTCCAGAAAATATCTGTAAGATAAAATAAACTGTGATTCTCTCTTTGCTTTTTTCCCTCTGATGCAACCTGATTTGGGATCTTTACACCAAATAGTTAAAATTAATTTTGTGTGTGGAAGGAAAGAAGGCAAAGGCGAGAGTAGGAAGAGGGCAATCTGACAACAAAACAAAGGGAAGTATAGTCATATAATTGCTTGTAATGTAATGTAATGTAATGTAATGTGTTGCAGGTGAAATAAAATGGAATCCACCGAGACCTGAAATTAGTAAGAACGATCTTGAAGGCAACCAAGTGTGTTTCAGCAGAACAACCTCAGGAGGTTCATTTGTGGCCTCTGGTGTCCCACAGGCTCCCATACCTGACCGCTTCCCACCTTGTCAAATCACTGATCTTAAGGCAAAAATCCATGGAAACAAATTTATTAATTTGACTTGGACAGCTCCTGGGGATGATTATGATCATGGAAGAGGTAAGCTGAATGTGGTATGAACCACGTAAAGGAGTTTTCCAGCCAACAGGGGTACAGAAGGAGGTGAGGCAGGCAGACATGTTATGATGCATGGGGAAGACAGGAGGCAAGAGGGATTGTGAATGTCCTACGAAATGAAGGGTTAGGATTTTTAGATAGGAGAGGTTTAGAACCTGAAAAGCTGGCCCACATTTATCTTTTAAGAGGTTTCAACCAATAACAGGCAATCTTTAGATTTTTTTGAAATCTTGCCAAACTGTCTTTTAATAAACCCCATTCTTAGCAATCATTCTGGAAAGGCTTGGGAATACAGCATAGATCTCTATGGAGCAGAACTGACCTTTGGGAGAAAACTCAGGTCCTACCAGATTTTTGTCTTGAAGTATAGTCTTCAGATGGCAGCATGGGCATCATAGAAATGCTTGTTAGAAATGTAGAACTCCAGTCCCCAACGAGACCTATAAAACCAGAATCTGTCATTTAAGGTCCCTGGGTATTTTTTATGTACATGAAAGTTCGAGAGGCACTGGTACCCAAAACTCCTCTATAAATGATAAGCAATAAGCAATAGTTTACAGACTTCCTCTCACAGCCAGATGCATATATAGAAATACTGATCAAGGCTTTAGCTCATGCCTGCCCAGTTTTATTTATTTATTTATTTATTTATTTATAGAGAGAGCACGTGCATGCACGTGATGGGGAAGGGTGGAGACAGGTGAAGGAGTAGGGACAGAGGGAGAGGGAGAATCTTAAGTAGGCTCCATGCCCAGCAGGAAGCTCTTCAGGGCTTGATCTCACCACCCTGGATCATGACCTGAGCCAAAATCAGGTAAAGATGCTTAACCAACTGAGCCACCCAGGCACCCCTTGATCCAGTTTTACATTTATCACTCTGTTGAGATACACAAACAAGAATGTAAAAAGAATACTAATGCTTATAAATATGGACCATCAATTACATTTATTCACTGGAACTTTATGGAATGGTAATATAGTTTCTTATAGACTTAAAACTTCTTTAACACTTGAGAATTACAAGTCATGATTTTTTTTCTTTTTAGCTCTCAAGTATATCATTAGAATAAGTGCAAGTATTCTTGATCTCAGAGACAATTTCACTGAATCACTTCAAGTGAACACATCTGATCTTATCCCGAAGGAGGCCAACTCTAAGGAAGTCTTCGTGTTTACACCGGAAAACATCCCTTTTGAAAATGGCACGGATCTCTTCATTGCAGTTCAGGCTGTTGATAAGTCCAATCTCAAGTCAGAAATCTCTAATATTGTGGGAGTGTCTTTGTTTATTCCTCCACCGACTCCTCCAGAGATACCTACTCCTCCTTGTCCTGATATCAATGTCAATAGCACCATTCCTGGCCTTCACATTTTAAAAATAATGTGGAAGTGGCTAGGGGAATTGCAGCTGTCAGTAGCCTTGGGCTGAGTTTCATGAGATGAATAAATCATCCACCCTTCTTTTGATTATAAAATTCTCCGAAATGTATTTTAAACTTTCCTGTAGAGGGTGATATAATAAAATCAAATGCTAAACAACTGGCTACATATGTATAAAGACTATCATTTAAATCCAGAAGTTTAATCATCACACAGGCATTTATTAATGATTTTTTTAAAAGATTTTATTTATTTATTTGACAGACAGAGATCACAAGTAGGCAGAGAGACAGGCAGATAGAGAAGAGGAAGCAGGCTCCCTGCTGAGCAGAGAGCCCCCCCCAATTATGGGGCTCAATCTCAGGACCCTGGGACCATGACCTGAGCCAAAGGCAGAGGTTTTAACCCACTGAGCCACCCAGGTGCCCCTATTAATGATTTTTAAAGAAGAGGTGCTTGCATCAATAAATGAAAGCATGTTTAATTCATTTTAAGGAGCTTTGCCAATTAAAAAAGAACATGTAATTGCATGTGAAAGGTGCCAGATGCCCAACTAGGTCCAACTATCTAAATATAAAAGGCACAGTTTGCTATTTGTATCGACATTACCAGGAAAATGGATTCTCTTCTCTAAATTTGCAAGGATTACACATTTCAGGAAGAGATTGCATGGCAGAAAGAAACAGTAGGATGATGACGTCTCCTTAGGCATAGAAATGTATGTTATGTCCATGAAATTACAAGTCAGTGATGCTTAAAGCCACCGTGGTGGGAGATGAGGTAGGAAATGTAGGTTCAAGCCAGATGTGAAGTAGAAGTGACTAAGAAATAAATGTTTTTTGTGTGTGTACTTTGTGCTAAATGCTCTACCAATGCCCCATATGCATTATCTTATGTAATACAATTCAGTTCATTCAACAAATGTTCCTCAGCTGCCTATTATATTCCAGGCCCCTGCTAGGTCCTGAGTACAAAAAAAAAAAAAAAAAAAAAAAAAGAGTAAGAGTTGGCTTTTTTCCTCTAGGTAATAAAGAACATCTGAGAATATCTGATTTTTTTTTTTTTAATTAAGAGACAGGTATAATCAGAGCTATGCTTCAGAAGAGGTACTTTGAGGACCATGTAAAGAACTGAATAAAGGTTGGAGATATGTGACAGATTAAAAGGGAAGGAGAAGAAAAGGAAAAAAGGAGCCAAATAAACTTAGCAGTATGACAGTCCCCATAGAGACTGATCACAAACTGCAGGGCCTCCCAGAAGTATTCCTGCAAAAGACGTTTCAAGTTCTCAGTTCATTAGCATAATGAGTTCAAGATGTGGGTGGCTCTCTGATTGAAAATAAACTATTTTCAATAGGAGATTTTTCTACATAGGCCCCAAATTTATTTCTATGTAGATCTTCCTTATTTCAAAATAGGATTTCAGATACCTTAGAGATACATTCAATAAACACAATAAAAAACTAAGAAAAATTAAAAATGAAGTGAAATAAGTATATACTAAAAATAAAAGGAAGGTTCAGTACATCCAATGCCTAATATAATGTTCTGTACAATTGCTACAGCCTAGTTGCACATTTCATTTTGAGCTTCCAAGTAGGCAGAACAAAGGACATATACAGAGTAACAAAATTAACAGAGTCTACAGTGAAAAACATATCAGAGGCTCAGGAGGAGCCAGGTGAAGTTTTACCCTAGATTCTTAATAAATTAGGGAACTGTGATATTAAGGGCTGCAGCCTCAGTGGAATTTATATCATAATCACAATAGCAAGTTTAACAGAGTGCAGATCACAGCATTCCTCTCTGTAATCCCAGGTCACTGTGATGATACAGTGGAGTGACATCCCAGCATTATATAGGAAAGACAATTATACAGGAGGGAATCAAGCTCTTGAGTTTGCTCCAAAGATAAATTTTGGAGTAACGGATTGCCTGAGAACATTTTCTAAGTCAAACTTTCATTATAGCAAGTTTGTTATAATAATTGAACAGCAGAGAGTTCTGAGGCCAGGAAAACACTGATGTTCTAAAATTCAGCATTGCTTATTAAGGACACATCCAGGTACTCAGCCAACCAAATGGACAGAAGTTCAAATCAAAGTCTTCTTCTGAAAGTTACAAAACCAAACTGAGGCACACATATGACCAGAGGGCCACTCACTTGAGCCATGTGGAAAAATGGACCTGACATCTCCAACTCAGCCCCATAGAACTTGGCTGCTATGGATTTCACTTGGAAAATGTCTAAATCACTCATTGAGATTTTAATGTCCCATTTGGGCAAACTCAGTGGAATGTACCATGGGATAAGGCCAGGAACTGCACAGGGATGTATAGTGTTAGTTCAGAGAAAAGATAAATGTCAGCGTGTAAATAAGAAAGCAGAGAATGGCAAAGAAAAACATTTTTATTTCCTCTGGGATGTAGGGAAGCTTGTTACAAAATGAATCTGGAGTCATATGTGGTAAAACAACAACAACAACAACAACAACAACAACAAAACCCCCAAAATTTTGCCTTATGCCATTACTACCCCACAACCACTTTAGTTTGTTTGTTTTTTTTTTTTTAGTTTCTCCTAAGCCACTTAAGTGAGTGGGTTAATCTGGTGAGTATATCTAAGACATTAGTAACTTAGGACTTTCAAATAAAGGCCTGTGTCCTATGTAGGCTTTTTCATCTGAACCAGAGTTTTACTCTGCTTCCTCTGTGAATCTTCTCTCTGCCTTTGTTACTTAACTGAACCTGAACCCTTACTGGAAGACTCCCTTTCCTCTAGAAGATACTACTCCTCCCAATACACAAGTACCAGGGCTGGGTGGGGAGCAGTATTCTCTAAGCTCCCCTTTGCAACTTCCAAACTAGTCCATTACTCCTATGGTCTCATGTTTGTTTTTTCATGGGTTTTTGGAGAAAGTCTTCATCCTAATCTATCACTGATCTATGTCATTATCCATCTGTTTTCTTCACTGTCATCTACCAATCTCACCTAAGACAGGCACCTGGGTAACAATGTTTCCCCCTTGCCTCCTAAAATCATACTGCCTAGTATCAGAATCTATATGAATGAATCCATCAATATCTTAGCCTCAAAATTCTTTGATCTTCACCCCATCTCCACTAAACTTTAGCAAACTATTGGATTGAATCATGCCTACACACACACACACACACACACACACACACACACACTTTTTTTTTTTTTTTTAAGATTTATTTGAGAGAGAGAGAGACAGAGACAGAGCACAAGCAGAGGGAGCTGCAAGCTCCCTGCCAAGCAAGGAGATAGATGCAGGACTCCATCCCAGGACTCCGGGATCATGACCTAAACTGAAGGCAGATGCTTAACCAACTGAGCCACCCAGGTGTCCCATATATATATATGTTTTATATATATATTTATATTTTATATATATATTTATTAATATATATATATATTTATATATATTTTTATATATATTTTATATATATTAATATATATATATATTTTTTTTAAAGATTTTATCTATTTATTTCACAGAGAGAGACAGCAAGAGAGGTATATGAGAGGGAGCAGCAGGCTTCCTGCTGAGCAGGGAGCCCAATGAGGGGCTCCATCCCAGGACCCCAGGATCATGACCTGAGCCGAAGGCAGATGCTTAATGATTGAGCCACCCAGGTGCCCCAAAAGTGCCTTTTTCTAAGTAAAAAAATGAGAGGGAAAAAATGAGAGAATATTGACAATTCCACCTGGTTTGATCTAATACATCTTTTTTAAAAAGATTTTTATTTATTTGAGAGAGAGAGAGAGCATGCACATGAGCTGGGGATCAGGGGAAGAGAGGGAGAGGGAGAAGCAGGATCCCCACTTAGCAGGGAACAGGATGAAGGACTTGATCTCCTAATACTTCTAAGGCCCAATCCAGAACTAATAATGGCATAGAACAACCTCACCTATGAAATCTTAAAATCTAAAAACCTATTCTGAGCACAACGTCTTAATCTCTGAGTTGTTCACTTCCTAACCCACTAAACTGGCTTTGCAATTTTATGATGACCTCTCATTACTCGATAGTCTCTATTACCTAGCCCATTCTCTTTTTTTCTGTACACCCTGATATGGTGTGTCACTTCAAGTATCCCCTTGACAACCCCTTCCATTCCTTCATCTACTTCTACTTATCTTGTTACCATACCTGCCCTGAAAGTCCCTAGCTTTGCATTAAGCATATTGTCTGTGTGCTAGAGGCATTCATTTATCCATTCAACAAAAAAAGTTTTTAAGTATCTACAGTGTCCCAAGTACTGTGTTAGATGCCAAAGATACAATGAGTGAACAAATCAGGTAATGGTTTCTGCTCTCAAGGAGTTTATAGCCAGCTGGCAATAAACAAGCAAGCAGGCAAGTAACAACGCACAATATGTAGGTGCTGTTTTGGGGGAAGCATCTATTTTAAGAACCTATAGTTTGGTAGCCAGTCCACATGTGATGTCTGCCAAAGGAAGTGATATTTAATGTCATAATGTCTGGCTAAAAACTAAGAGAAGGAAAAGAAACAAAATGATCCTAAACAAACTTCCATTTCTCCAAATATTACTACATCTTTCCAGTTGGTCAAAATCTACTGCCAGATGGAAGCTGGAGTGACTCTGGAATCAAGTTCTTTTCATTCACTCAATGATAATCCGGTGAGCAAGATCAGCAAAAGAATGAGAAAGAAAATATAAACACCATGTTTTTAAAATTATACTTTAGCTACCTGCATGTGAACCCAATGAATTCTACATGCTCCCAGATAATCCTACATGGTTTCAGACTTTTAAGGAAATATCAAAATCTTTCCAAAGAACGTGCTGTCTAACCATGTTCATTAAAACAGAAGACAAATCAGTGAGACAATGTTCAAGAAAGCTTACAGTAAAATTTCACCAAAATTGTCAAAGATGACAAACCTGATAAGAACTAAATAATGAGGGGCGCCTGGGTGGCTCAGTGGGTTAAAGCCTCTGCCTTCAGCTCAGGTCATGATTCCAGGGTCGTGGGATCGAGCCCCGCATCGGGCTCTTTGCTCGGCGGGGAGCCTGCTTCCTCCTCTCTCTCTGCCTGCCTCTCTGCCTACTTGTAATCTCTGTCAAATAAATAAATAAAATCTTAAAAAAAAAAAAAGAACTAAATAATGAGGGCAGGAAATTCATTGAATTAGGAAGCCTAAGCAGTGCATAGTTATTGTAATTGAGAAAAATCTATTTAACCCAGTTCTGGGCACCCAGTGTGAAAAGGGAAACATGTTAAATTGTTCTTCTTAGCCTATTTAATTGTTAGTAGAGATAAATCTTTTCCTAAATATCAGAAGTAACCCCAAATCCATTAGAAAAACAACAACAACAGCAACAAAACATATGTGATGAGCTGCAGAATGGATAGCACAATGCATACTGTAGAGGGCAGAGCAAGCTCATGCATGAGTCCAGCAGGAACAGAACTGTAGCTAAGCCTACTCATAGGGTTTAGCTGTGAGACCCAGAGCAATACTTCAAGAAACCAGACAACCAGTCTACTTAGAGGAAGCCTTATTCAGTATCTGGGAGTTGGAAAGCAGAATACTACCATCACCATGACTATCCCACTGACTTGGGGGTGAGGAAGAGGTGTTGGTGGAGGGAGTTGTGAGCAGGGTTTCAGGGCTTTGAGCACAAAAAGAGAAAGGTATTACATTATCACCATCATCATTTGCTCTGTTACCTGATACTGATAACAGCCATCATTTACTGGATTTTACCAAGTGCTAGGCACTAAGTGCTTTCCATACTCACAACCTGGCCTTACCCTATTATTTGAGAGGCCTGGGGGCAAAAGTACAAATAAGGGACCCACCTAAAATATGTCTAAATAGGCAAACATTATAAATCAGACTAACAAACTATTAAAAATGGTTTTTTTAACCTCCTATCTTCACAAATATACCTTCATTATGACTTGGAAAGCCAGATTCAAATTTAAAATTCTTGGACTCCTCTATGGGTCACTTGGGTGGCTCAGTCAGTTAAGCGTTCAACTCTTGATGTCAGCTTAGGTCTTGATCGCGTAATCATGAGTTCAAGCCACATGTTGGGGTTTGAAAAAACAAAAATAAATAAAATAAAATCCTTGGGACCCCCCCCCCCGCCAATGTCATGCTGGAATACGGCAGGTCAGAAAGAGATGGGCCATGGAGCACCCTTTTTTTCCTACTCTTCCCACCTCGAGTCCTCACCCTGAGGGACCTCATGTTCATGGGTGTGGCCCCTTCAAGCCCATGTACAATATCAACAGCAGCCCTTTGCCCATTTCTCTAGCCTGGAAATGCACATACTTCTGACACAATCTGCTCTAGGGAGAACTGTCCCTGGTACCCAAATCAGTTCTGGGCCATATAGATCATGGAAGGAGGATCATTAACTAATCAGGGAATTTCCAGTTTCAGGCATGAGTGGTGTGTTCTAAAAGTGGGGAAGAGGGTCATCCACTTGAAGGGTACAATTCCTTAGCCCTCTGGACTCCTTACCCCATAGAAAGGGCCAGTTACATAATTATGGGAACCTATCGCAAAATGAAAATGCAGGACTCCTTGTTCAAGCAGCAGTAACTAATGTTATTAAAGCCACCAAAATGCAAAGCTTTTTCCTTGCTTTCATAGTCTTTCTCAGCTTGTCCTGGTGTTTTAGTTATTTAAAGTTGTTCTAAATAAAAATAAATTATAATCTTAAAGTGCTTATATGACTTTTCTATTCATCTTTCTATGTACAATGGGAGTCCTAAATGTAAATATAAGAACACCTAGCTTGTATGAGAAGCACACACAATCTGTATTTTGTAGCTTGTACATGCATGCATATTTCATTCTTGCCAGAATGGTGAAAACAGTGCACAAAACCAACTCAAGTTTTGGTTTTTGGTTTTTTTTTTTTAATTTCACATCTTATTATATGTGCTCTACTTTTAACTTCCTTGTAAGAAGAAGGAACTATGGGTGGCCCTATTTTTCCCTTTCCTTCTATACCATCATTTTCAACATAAGTAGTTGGCTAACAAAGGGAAGTAAAAAAGTAAGAAAAAATACAATACAATTTCTTTGTTGTTTGTATTTCTTAGATTATCATTGTCTTTTTTCTTGTTCAAAGAAAGTTCTGGGTTGAACTGAAAGCTCAGCCTCTAAGAGCTGTCAGGGAGACACCTACTCGATTGTAGATATAACATGTTCACCTGGTACTCACTTTGAGTCTCATTGAACTCCAGTGCATTGTGGGTCCACTCAGAATTCTGTGTTTACGGGATATCATGAATGCTTTATGCAAACCGGGTTGCGAGGAATGGTGCATGCTCATAGTACATGTATTTCCTCTACTTAAATGCATGGCTTCATTTACAAGACACAAGCTCAAAGACAAAATTAATGAGAATTTCAAGACAATGACAGCAAAGCATTAAACCAAGCACAGGACATTTCTTGAGTAGAGGGCCATTTGTGACTACACAGATCAGGCCTGTGAAGCCAGACCTGGGGCAGATACAATTATCAAAGAGCCAGAGCAGGGAACTCTAAAGGGAAGAAATGTCACATTAAAAGGCTATAGGTGGTTTAGTCAGTTGGGCACCTGACTCTTGATTTTGGCTCAGGTCGTGATCTCAGGATCGTGATATGGAGCTCTGTGTTGGACTCTGTACTCGGCATGCTTAAGATTCTCTCTCTCCCTTTTCCTCTGCCCCTCTACTCCGACACTACTAATACTCTCTCTCAGAAAGAAAGAAAGAAAGAAAGAAAGAAAGAAAGAAAGAAAGAAAGAAAGTTAGTTATATAGATGGGTAACTAAGGCTTGGAGTTCAGTAAACTGCCTGAAACAATTGGTAAATGACTTCAGTAGTATTTAAGCACAGTAGGTAGAAATCTGGACACCAACCTCTTTAATCAGTTTACCTTAGTCCCTCATGAAACAGACACTTAGTTGTGTGAACTGGATTAATACTGTACAAGCCTCATATTTTCAGACATTCTTTTCCCCATAGCCAAGAACTTCCAGGTTGATTCATTGGCAGACTGGCTCCAGCAACATAGTGGCAATGATACTATTGTTATGCATAAAGCATTAGCTTGATGAAGAGAGAGGAGGCAAGTGACTTTCCTTAGTAGTAATAATTAGAATACACAGAATAATAAGAATAACAAGAATACTTATTGTTATTTAGTAGTAATAATGAGAAGCGCAAACATTTACCATGTGCCAGGTATTGTTCTAAGAGCTTCTGCTCTGTTATCTCATTGTCTTCCCAGAAAGTTTATGAGGTTGGTAATATTATTATCCACATTTTACAAATGAGGACGCAGAGGCAGAGTGGTCCAACATATTGAGTATGGTCACACAGATAGTGACAAAGTCAGCATTTTGAACACAGGCAGTCCTGCTATTTTGAATCATCCTTCTCGTTTCATAGATCCATCTTTACATTAGTCAGGTCTGTTTGCAGACAGGTGGAACTAAACCAACTGACCCAGACAAGATGATCAGTAATGTTTCTAGAATAGTAGTACAAGGAACTATTTTATCTGACATAACTAAAATCTCATGTTAACCAGTTTTTCATGCTTTTTTTTTTCAGAAAATAATTTTTAAATGTTCCCCTTATAGACCTAATTTTTTAATCATGTAGCCAAGGCTCCATATGGAAACACATTTTATTTTTAATTCAACGTCCTGTGTCCCTTCCTTATCTACACTTACACTATATCCAGGAACCAGGAAATAGGAGGAAAACTCTGCAGGCTCATAGAACTATTACAAGAAACTGTTCTCAACACTGCTATTAACTTTAGAATTGAGTGTCAATCAAATTTGCTACCTTACCGTACAGGATTGATTGTTCCATTCAATTTCCACAACTGGGAATAAGGGTATGTTCTAGTCCTAATTTTCTATGTGCTGTGAGCAATCCCACTGACTGGTAACAGCAACAACAAAATCCATACTACTAAATTAAAAATATATGGAACACTATTTTTACTTTTAAAACTAACAAGATGTTTTTTAAATGTTAATATTTATAAAATGCAATGAAGTATATACTCTCAGATACTATCTTGTGAATTATAAATTATACCTGAGCACTGTCTTTCTAGAAAGCAATTGGCAATGTCAACGGTCACAAATATCTTCACCCTCTGACACATCAGTTTATGTCCAGGTATCTGTCATGAGGAAATAACTAAAAGTGCCAATAAAGATATTTATAGCAGCATTATCTGAATGATACCCAAACTGAAAAACAATTTCAATGTCTAACAATAATAGTAAAGTATGATGTATTCATGTGGTGAAATTGTATTCAATCATTTTAAATGGGATTTATAAAATATTTTGACATAAGAAAATGAATGTCAATTTAAATATATGTATATAACCACTCACTAGTTATGGAATATTGGGCATGTTACTTATTTCTCTGTACTGTAGCTTCTTTATCTGTAATGGGGATAATAAGTCCTATCACAGGACTGGTGATAGAAGATTAATTGAACAAACGCAAATAGAGTGGTTAGGGCAGGACCTGGCACAGAAGAATCACTAAGGCAATATTAATTACCTCATTACTTCCTTCATCTTCATCCTTATTCCAAATACCACCAGCAATTTTCACAGAGCTAGAACAAATAATCCTGAAATTTGTATGGAACCACAAAAGACCCTGAATAGCCAAAGCAATCCTGAAAAAGAAAAGCAAAGCTGGAAGCATCATGATCCTAGACTTCAAGCTCTATTATAAAGCTGTAGCCATCAAGACAGTATGGTACTGTCACAAAAACAGACACATAGATCAATGAAACAGAATCAAAAACCCAAAATAATCTTTTGTAGAATGCTTATAATATGTCCAGTTTTTAAATGTTTACAAAATTGAATGTATTGTATAGTCTTAATAGTTTAACAAAAAAGGGCAAATGTATTTATAAAATAGAAGGTGATTAAAATTTCCTTCTTTAAACCTTATAATTTTTTCCAATTTTTAATAATAAATATTACTTACAATCAGAGCAAAGATTTTAGACATAAAAAAAATCTACATAGTACAGAAGCCAAAACATTGAGGAAAAAAAACCAGAAGATTGATCTTAGAAATTCAAAATGACAACAAAGAATAAGCACTGGGAAGACAGAACAGAACCAGAAATGAGAAAAATGGAGAATTTAAAACTCTGCTGTATAAGGACATCTCAGCAGTGCCTTCAGGGGCCACCGTGCCATGTTAAAGATACCTGGGTCACTACACACCTCTACGAAGATAAGCAAATTTCCAAGAATATTGTATTGGTCTCCAGAGGAGACTTCAAAGGTTGATTTAGAGAATGATGATCTCAAGTTTGCAGCTAAACAAATTCTAACATTAACTAGAAGATGCCACACAGAGGCAAGCCCAACCACTCAGAGAAGATGTCAAGGAAATGAGTTTTCTCCACTCCTTTGCCCCATTACTGATTACCATATGAATTTATTTGATATTGCTTACTAAAATGAACTGAAAATGTCACTTCCCTCTGTAAAAATATGTGTGTGCCTCAATAAAATCTGTTCCTTTTGATAAAGACTTATCCTGGTGCCTACTGGAGCACATTCATAAAGACTCTTGCCATATGCACTCACTCAGGTCCAATTATATTACCTAAACTATCTTCAACACATCCTACTCAATGTATTCTCTTTTAGAAAGATAGGCATGAAAATAGTTAAAACTAAGTTTTCAAACTATATGAATTAGGCTTTAGTTATCTGGAAGTTTCAATGACATTATTCCTGATTGATTACAGACCATTAAGGTTATCATATATCCTACAAATAATAGCAAGGAATATCAGATTGGCTGGCACTGCCTATACCACAACCTAAAGCATCTGCCAACCAGGGTGTTTTCCATTCCAGACCTTAGGAAATCATTCCCCAGATAGTTTCAGAATCTGATTTGGATTGAAAAAGTTCCCAGCAAAACTAATTATGCATTGGTTCCTTAATCTGTATTGAATTTTACACTTTATGAGTTATTAGTCCTGCATTATCCTTCATCTGAAGTCAGGCTGGTTCCAAGTTCTCTCAGGGACTTAACTTCCTGAGCAAGAAATGATTCAGTTGCCTTTCAGTAAATATTTGGATCAAATGGAGAGGGCTCTTGGCTACTCTAGTTTCATTATAAATCAAATGGAGAGGTGTTGCTTTGGAAATCATACAACCATGCGTTCAGAAAATGAAAGAGAAATGATTCAATATAGCACAAACCATATGACTTAAAATTACTGTACTGGTGGCATAATCCAGGTCAGTGTGATTTCAGGTCACATATATAATTCAACCAAGCTCAATGGTATCTATTTCTTCAGTCTGTCTATTGCAATATGGTTCCTTTATCTTTCACTTCTTACTCTCTATGAAGTGTCCTATAAATCATAGATTCAGTGGCACACAAATAATAAAAATAGTATCATTTAGGATGCATCCAACAGAACTGGCTTCCCTTCCACAGGTTTGAACAATGTCTCCCTAAAGTGGCACAGAGCATTTGGTGGCTTTATAGCCAATTATACAAGGCATGAAAACTGGTGAAGGCAGATACAAAATTGCTCATTTACTGCAGTTCAGAAGCTTATTTTGTTACCTAGAAAAACTCTCAATATCCCATTTATCTTTGTATACAAATGAATCCCCTCGAAAGTCTGCATTTAAAACTAGCCTGATTAGCCCTCCTGCCACTCCATAAACAGTTATTAAATAGGGTTATCTTAATAGATATAATTCTTGGGGAACCTAGGTGCCTTAGTCAGTTAAGCATCAGATTCTTGGTTTCTGCTTAGCTCATGATCTCAGGATTGAGAGATCAAGCCCCATGTGGGGCTCCATGCTAGGGATGCAGCTTTGCTTAAAATACTCTCTCTCCCTCTTCCTCTGCCCCTCCTCACCAATTCATGCACTTTCTCTTTCTTTCTCTCTCTCTCTTTCTCAAAAAAAATTTAGATAGAATTCTTAAATCGGGAGACCTAGCATTGTGCTAAATACTTATCACCATGGGCTAGCTGGTAAGAAAGCCTAATGAGTCTTTGAATCAGAATCTTGAAAATGGTTTTAGATACTTTACAGTTTTAACAATTCTCTACTTGAAAAAGCAAAAAAAAAAAAAATCACCATCTAAAATGATTTAAATCATCAACTAAAAAAATAGGTCTAATGGAAAAAAATCTATCATATTTTGATTAAATTCATTGACAATAAGTGACATAAATAACTCTGTAAAAAGTCAGTGTTCCTCAGGAATTGTCTTTAATCATTTGGGAACTTTTTTTTTTATTTTATTTTTTATAAACATATAATATATTTTTATCCCCAGGGGTACAGGTCTGTGAATCGCCAGGTTTACACACTTCACAGCACTCACCATAGC
>NW_019154093.1:52929447-53002374 GCF_002288905.1 Enhydra lutris kenyoni
AATGAACTATTGGGATTTTATCAAGATCAAAAGCTTTTGCACAGCAAAGGAAACAGTTAACAAAACCAAAAGACAACTGACAGAATGGGAGAAGATATTTGCAAATGACATATCAGATAAAGGGCTAGTGTCCAAAATCTATAAAGAACTTAGCAAACTCAACACCCAAAGAACAAATAATCCAATCAAGAAATGGGCCGAAGACATGAACAGACATTTCTGCAAAGGAGACATCCAGATGGCCAACAGACACATGAAAAAGTGCTCCACATCACTCGGCATCAGGGAAATACAAATCAAAACCACAATGAGATATCACCTCACACCAATCAGAATGGCTAAAATTAACAAGTCAGGAAATGACAGATGCTGGCGAGGATGCGGAGAAAGGGGAACCCTCCTACACTGTTGGTGGGAATGCAAGTTGGTGCAACCACTCTGGAAAACAGCATGGAGGTTCCTCAAAATGTTGAAAACAGAACTACCCTATGACCCAGCAATTGCACTGCTGGGTATTTACCCTAAAGATACAAACGTAGTGATCCGAAGGGGCACGTGCACCCGAATGTTTATAGCAGCAATGTCTACAATAGCCAAACTATGGAAGGAACCTAGATGTCCATCATCAGACGAATGGATAAAGAAGATGTGCTATATATACACAATGGAATACTATGCAGCCATCAAAAGAAATGAAATCTTGCCATTTGCGACGACGTGGATGGAACTAGAGGGTATCATGCTTAGCGAAATAAGTCAATCGGAGAAAGACAACTATCATATGATCTCCCTGATATGAGGGAGAGAAGATGCAACACGGGGGGTTAAGGGGGTAGGAGAAGAGTAAATGAAACAAGATGGGATTGGGAGGGACACAAACCATAAGTGACTCTTAATCTCACAAAACAAACTGAGGGTTGATGGGGGGAGGGGGGTTGGAGGGGGGGTTATAGACATTGGGGAGGGTATATGCTATGGTGAGTGCTGTGAAATGTGTAAACCTGGCGATTCACAGACCTGTACCCCTGGGGATAAAAATATATTATATGTTTAGAAAAAATAAAATTAAAAAAAAATAAAAGCATTTTTTAGGGGCGCCTGGGTGGCTCAGTGGGTTAAGGCCTCTGCCTTCGGCTCAGGTCATGATCCAAGAGTCCTGGGATTGAGCCCCACATCGGGCTCTCTGCTCCATGGAGAGCCTGCTTCCTCCTCTCTCTCTGTCTGCCTCCTTGCCTACTTGTGATCTCTGTCTGTCAAATAAATAAATAAAATCTTAAAAAAAAAAAAAAAAAGCATTTTTTAGACCTCATCTGGAATGCACCAGAAGATTGGTAAATTCAACAAGCTGTTATTAGCTTGATGTACAAATGAATTCTTCCCTTTTATTCCTCCCAAAAGGAGCCTCTATATCACTAGACACAGCCCTGAGTACTGAGGACCCAGAGTCTCACACTTGTTTACTGGTTGACATAGGTCACTGTTACACAAGTCCAGAAAGAATGTTCATACCACCACAGGACCATTCTAGGAGTCCCCATGGTCAATGCCCATAATGTTTAATCAGGACCATCTGGGGAAAACAGTAGGAGTGGGGCCCAAGGAGAAAACAGGTCACTGGTATAGAAATCACTATTTTCAGGAGACAGTCATTAGTCTATGGGATATAAGATAATAGTTGGTAAGCTTGCTATAAAAATGATGGAACAGTAAAGGAGGCTGAAATGTCTATTTCTTCGCATATGTGGTAAACTATCCCAGAGAAAAATAGTGAATAATATTTGTCTATAAAATTTGCCCCCGTAAAAGAAAAGTCCAAAACTTTTCAAAATACCGTATGTTATGTGCAAATACGTGGGATGATCTCACAGACATCTCATTGAAATACCTCCAACAATTTAAAACCAGTACTAATTTTCCCAGCCTCAGAAGAAAGAGAGAATACTTGTTGCTAGTTAATGGGTCCTGTGATTCTCAAATTTGACTAATCAGTTAGGGAGCTAGCTAAAATGCAGATTATGGTTCAGTGGATTGAGGGCCCAAGATTCTTTATTTCTAACAACCTTCAGATGATACTACAGGACCTGAGTTTGAGTGGCAAGGATTGAGACTGCCCCACACTTTTCATATCTTTGCTGTCTGCCCCTGCCATCCTTGCTGTTGTGGATTCACCCAGCATAAGCACTTGACTCAGAACAAGCTTATCAGAGCCCTTCTCTAGCATTTCTTTGAACTGGAACTAGGGAAGAAGATCATTGTCTCTCTGACCCAAAGCTATGTATTCTGAGGCTCAGGACTAGTCTCTGTCCATTTTTCCTGCTGAAAGGGGAAGTTGCTCTGGGATGATGATGCCAGTAGAACAAGAGATGGGCAAAAGCCTGGCTACATTCATATCCCTAGTTTCCCCACTTCCCGTGAATCTGAGCTCTTTGGGGCAACCTCACCTTCGCAACACTATGTGAAATATGCCTAATATATATATATATACATATATATATATATATATATATATATATATAAAACTAACTTATTTGAGTTGGTTTTCTGTCACATGCAACCAAAGAATATGCCTAAAACATTCATACAATTAATATTTCAGAACATAATTTATCTCAATCCTCTTTTTTGAGTTGAATAAACCATTCATTGTAACCTTGATACAGAGAACCTATTTCCTAATTTTTTATCCTTACCTACTGGTCTGAGTCTAGTACCATCTAGCACCTAGAATATATTTGCTGACTTGGATTCATTTATTCATTGAGCACAATTTATACTGTATAACAAGTACCATGCTAGAGGCTGGGATCGCATGGCCCCTGCTGTTCCAGTGGCTTACAGTTTACTCAGAGAGAGAGACAAAGTAATTTCATGCGATGTGGTATGAAGTGATATAAATACAGGAGCTAAAGGAGAAGCATTACAGAAGAGGTGGCACCCATCTAAGTCTTGAAGGACAAATAGAGAAGAAGGAAATTTCAGTCAGAAAGAGCCAAATAGGCAAAGGCATAAAAATGAGAGTTAGATTGTTCCCTTTAGGTAAATGTAAAGGTTTCTGTATGCCCAAAGCAGAAAGAAGAGAGGGCAAGAGGCTGAGAAGTAAGGAGACAATGAGGAAGTAACTAAGCTACAAATCAAGGAAGGCCTTAAATAAAATGACAAAGATTTAGTGCTTTTTCCTGTATGCAATCAGGGAATGATAGTAAAATAGCTGTGGCAAGACAAGATCATGTTTTATTTAAAGAGACAGTGCTGGGGCACCTGGGTGGCTCAGTGGGTTGAACCTCTGCTTTCAGCTGGGGTCATGGTCTCGGGTCCTGGGATTGAGCCCTGCATTGGGCTCCCTGCTCAGTGGGGGGCCTACTTCCCCCCTCTCTCTGCCTGCCTCTCTGCCTACTTGTGATCTCTCTCTCTCTGTCAAAATAAATAAAATCTTTGAAAAAAAATAAAGAGATTGTGCTGTAGAATATACTGAGAGGAAACAAGATAGAGACAGGAATTCTGTGAGGACAGAGATCACAATCTGAGCTAGTGAGCTAGTATGCAAAATTATAAAGAGGCAAAATAAAATCTTGCAGGGTCAACTGCTTTTGTCTTTTTCATTACCTGTTGCAAATACTCACCTTTATTACATTTTCTTTTACACACAGGTAGTTTGGGAATTGTTATAACATTATCATTTAAAATGTGTCTCTGTGGACAGCATATTACTGCATCTTTTCAAAACCTAAGCTGAGAGTCCCTGTCTTACTAAGAGTGAATTTAATGAATTCACACAAGGTTTATCTGTTAAAAATTATTTCTGCCATCTTCTTTTATATTTTCTATTTCATGAATTTCCTTTTTGTTTCTTTTGTTTCCCTTCTTTCCTAACTTCCATTAGATAGACTGAATTTTGCTCAGCTGGTTTGAAAATTAGACATTATACATTTAGCCTTCTGGTGGTTATCTCTACTTAATAAGACCAATTCTTATATTTATTATTCATCTGTTTGTTTCCTATAGTAAAAGAATTCAAAAGCTTATCAATATCTATAGTCCCCTTATCCCTCTCACTTTCAATAGAAATGCCTTAGCAGGTCTTCATCTTTCTCTACACTCCAACAGCAACCTGCCTCTTGATATTTTCTAGAGTTTAAATTATAAATAGACAGGTTTTTGTTGTTGTTATTCTTTGTTTATTTAGGTAAGAAATTTAACTGAATTATATATTAGCCTTTAGTTCCCATATCTTATTTTTTTAATGCCTTAAGTTTTTATTTAAATTCTAGTTAGTTAACATATAGTATAATATTGGTTTCAGGACTAGAATTTTTGATTCATCACTTACATACAACACCCAATGCTCATCACAAGTGCCCTCCTTAATCCTCATCACCCGTATTTTATTGATTCATCTTTGTTTTGCTTCTTGTTGGAAAATTTCCTCCAAGAGAGTTTTTAGAGTGTTACTAGGTAACCTAAGGCATTTCTGACATTATTTTTACTTCACTCTAATATTTAAGTAATAATTTAAGATATTAGGTTTAATTTCTTTCTTTCAATACTTTGAAAATAGTATTCTATTGTTTCTTGCATTTAGGATTTCTGTTGAGAAATCTGAGCTAGATGTGTAGTTGGTCATCATCAGAGTACAAAGGATAACTGAAGCCATGTGTGTGAGTGAGATCACCCACTGGAACCTAGAGAGGGGGAAGAGAAGAGAGCCAAGAAAGAACTCTTGAAAAAAGCCAACATTTCAGTGAGAAGAGGGGATAACGAAAGAGGCATTGGGAACTAGACTGAGAAGAAACAGCCAGAGATTTGTCAATATATTCAGGAATGCATCATGTAGACCAAGAAAGGAGGCAGTTTCAAAAAAGACTGAATGGTCAACAACATCCAGTATTATAGAGAGATGGAGTAAGATTAAATACTCAATGCTCACTGCATAAAACAGCATGTCCAAATTATTGTGTTTTCTTTTTTAAGATAAGAAAGATTTGTATCACTTTCAAATGCTGCTGAGAGGGAGCAGAGATCAGAAGGAAACCAAAAGAGAGGAAGAAAGAGGAAAGAGAGGGGAAATGATGGTTTGTTGATGTTCTGGAGGAGACTGGAAGATAAAGAGCACAGGTACATGGAGATCAAAAAGTGATTATCAGTGTTTTCTGGGCTATGAGGAAAGGGACAGTCCAGATAAAGGTATATTTGTAGATGTAACGGAAAGAAAGCATTTGGGGGAGTATATGCTAGTAGCTTCTATTTTCCTTGTGAAATTGGAGTTAAGGCCTTTTGTTGATAGTTAAGGAACTAAGTGAGTTAAGACCAATATTTTGGATATCCCTTTAGACTAGAACAAAGAACAAAAATATCTTCTAGAACAAACAATATGTTCTGAAACATGCGATTGAAGCATTATATTTCTTTTTCACAACTCTTTCTTTTATTTAATTTTTTTTAAGTTGTTATTTTAATTCCAGTTAGTTAACATACAGTGTTATACTAGTTTCAGGTGTATGATACAGGAATTCAACACTTCCATACATTACCTGGTGCTCATTACAAGTGTATTCTTTAATGCCCATCACCTGTTTAACCCATATCCCCATCGACATCCCCCCTGGTAGCCATCAGTTTGTTCTCTATAGCTAAATGTCTGTTTCTTGGTTTGTCTCTTCTTTTTCACAACTCTTGAAGGAAAATGAAGCAACATTTCTTCCTGTAGGTCCATTTTGATTTGTGATTCTGGTAAGAGAAGCTTTAAAGTATACAACTTACTCCCTGTTCTTGGCTCTGTTCTTGTCATATGGACAAAGTCAGCCTTCATAGGAGAGAAAGGAAGTGACTCTGAGAGAAGTAGCAACAAAGAAAGGAGAGATAATTTTTAAGTCCCTGGTTTTGGCTGCTCCTAAACTGCATTTTCACCCTCCCATAATTACATGTTCAATCCTTTTTTGGATTCTCTGACTCAATAACTTCCACTTAATTCTTTAAGCCAATTTGAGGGAAATTTCTATTTGTTGGAATGGAAAGTTTACACTAGTAAATTATTAGTGCAAATGAACAAGACAGATAGAAACATTATAGGAGTTCAGAGGAGAGAGATTTCTTTGGCCTGGGAGGTCAAGAAAGATTTAATGACCTTACCCAAGGTCAAGGGAACAAGGACTAGTTGTAGTTTGTAGAGCTACATAAGCAGCCATCATAACAAATGGGAGAGGCATCTAAATACTAAAAGTGAATAAACTCACGGGGCGCCTGAGTGGCTCAGTGGGTTAAAGGTGAATAAACTCAAAATGAACTTGAACTCTACAAATAAAAGAAAATGTGGAAGACAAAATAATGGCCTCCCAAAGATGTCCATGTCCCCACAACTGTGAATGTGTTATCTAACACAGCACAGGGACTTTGCAGTTGTAACTAAATTAAGAATCTTAAAATAGGGAGATTATCCTGGATTTCCAGATGGGCCCAGTATAATCACAGGAGTCCTTATCAAGGAAATATGGCAGTGGGAGAGGCAGAGAAGATGTGATGATGGAAACAGAGACATACAGAAAGAGGAACTTAAAGATGCTGTATTTTGGGCCTTGAAGATGGAGAAAGAGGCCATGCATTAGCCAAGGAATGCAGGTCATCTCTAGAAGCTGGAAAAGGCCATGAAACAGATTTTCCTCTAGTGCCTCCAGAAGAAATCTGCTCTACTGACAGCTTAGCCCAGTGAAACCCATTTTGGATTTAAGAACTCCAGAGTCGTAAGATAATGAATTTGTGTGGTTTTAAGTCACTAAATTTGTGGTAATTTGTTACAACAGAAAGAGGAAACTAATACAGTAGGATAGGAGTGATTTGATTTTAAGAGATAGGTCTCCATTCTCATTATATTTAACCCTAATATTCAGATTTTTCAACCCAAGCCAAGATGCTACACATATCCATTGGCAAGAACTTCACATATCTAGCTTTGAACACAGAGCTTGGTTTATTGAAGGACATTAATAGATTTGTTGGGTAAGTAAATGTGTGCTATATTACTTCCATATCTCTGTTTCTAGCAATAACCCTGCCAAGTACCAACTCACATAAATACACACAACAGATTAATGTGTGTGTGTGTGTGTGTGTGTGTGTGTGTGTGTGTGTGTGCATGTGCATGTGCACGCATATGCTGTACAGGTCTTTTCCATCTAGATAAACCTTTGATACCTCAAACATAATTTGTCCAAAATTGAATTACTGACTTTGTCTCTGCCTCCCACTCTCTAATCTACTTTCTTTTTTATCTTCTTCCTTAAATGAGTGGGAGTCAGGAATCCCAACTCTCCACCTAGATAGCCAAGCCAGAAAACTGGGAGTCATCTGGTTTTCTGTCTCTTCACTCTCAGTCACCAAATCATAGAGAATGAATCCATATCTCTCCTCTCTCTCTCTGCTGATACCACCTTAGTTTGGGCATTACACTCTCTTATCTGGGTCAGAGCAAAACCTCATCATGAGTGGCCGTGTAAGCAGCACCAGCAGCAGGACATCCCAGCCCCTGCCTGGCCCATCCTCTACCTGATCCTAGAGTTCTACTTATAACTACATTCTAAGCAAGTCATATTTTTTCTTAAAATCTTTTTGGGGTTCTTCATCGACTCCATAGTTAACCCCATGAAGTCTAACTCTTGTTGCATGGCATTCAGGTCTCTCACATGAGCTCTTGAGGGGTACCATTGTGTCATGGTCACCATTTCAATCCTGACACCTGGCACATTGTCAGGCAAATAGTAATGACTAAATAATTATTTAAATATAAAACGCTCTATTTTTCCAGCCTCCTCTCAGGCCATTCCCCACCTAATCCTTTACAATATGACAATACCAAACTTATCATTATTCCCCAGATGGTCAATGCTGTTTCAGCCACATGACTGCAGTTTTGTTCCGTCAGGAAGGCTTGCTCCCCATTGTTACAAGGAAAACAGAGTCAACCATCAAATTCTTTGAAGTGCTACTTCTTCTTGATTTTTTCTCAAGCCACCTACCCCACAGGCCTCAAACTCTCTTCTCTGTATTTGTTCTGAGCCTCACTTTTCTCATCATAAAATAAAAAACATTTCTTCAACACTGTTTATGTGTCAGGTAATCTCCTAGGCACTGGAGATCCAGCAGTGAAGAAAAAAGATAAAATCTCTGTCTTACATTCTACTGCTACTTCGTCCTATCCATGATGCTGATGCTGGTTAGAGTTAAAAAGAATTCGTATTCCAGGCACTATTCTAAGCACTTTACAATATAAACTCATTTAAGCCTCACAATAACCCCGTGAGGTAGAAAGCATTATTACTCTCATTTTACAGATGAGGAAAGTGAGGCATGGTTTTAGCAACTTGTTTAAGATTTCCAACTGGTAAAAGTGACTAATCCAGCATTCAAATTCAGGCAGTCTTATTCTAGAATCTGCACTCTTAACCACAATCTCATATGTCTTTCTGTAACATATTGCACTGCACTAAATTGTAATTATTGATCTCCACATCTAACATGCTAATCTGTGTCTTCATTAAAACCAAGGACTATATTTAATTTGCTATGTATTGCTAAGGCCTACCATGCCTGGTTTCTAGTCAGTAGGGACTCAACTAATGTTTGTTGAACTATTGGCAACCCCAGTTGCAGTCAAATTGCTGAATAAAGGAAAGAACACTGTGGTAAGTGCTAAGCTTATGAACTTAAATATGTGAGATAAAAGAAAAATGTTAAACTTTCATCCTCTTAAGTTCCTAATTTTTTATTGTGCCAAAATATGCACAACATAAAAAGTTATGATTTGGGACGCCTGGGTGGCTCAGTTGGTTGGGCAGCGGCCTTCGGCTCAGGTCATGATCCCAGTGTCCTGGGATCGAGTCCCACGTCGGGCTCCTTGCTCTGCAGGGAGCCTGCTTCTCCCTCTGACTCTGCCTGACACACTGTCGGCCTGTGCTCGCTCTCTCTCTCTCTCTGACAAATAAATAAATAAAATCTTTAAAAAAAAAAAAGTTATGATTTTAACCACTTTTAGGTATACTGTACTGTCACGTTAAGTACATTCATATTGTTGTGCAACTATCACTACCATCCACATTCAGCACTTTTTCATATTCTAAAACTAAAACTCCATAACCATTAAACAACAATTCCCTATTCCCCACTCCTCCTAGCCCCCAGACCACCATTCTATTTCCTGTCTCTATGAATTTGGCTATTCTAGGTACCTCTTATAAGTGGGCTCATATGGTATTTATCCTTTGATTACTGGCTTATTTTACTTGGCATAATTTGTTCAAGGTTCATCCATGTTGTAGCATTAAAATTGAATAATATTATTCTATTGTATGCATACTCTACATTTTGTTTATCTATTCATCATCCATTGATGGACACTTGGGTTACTTCTACTTTTGGATATTATGAATAATACTGCTATGAATATGAGTGTACCTATATCTGTTCAAGTCCCTACTTTTAACTTTCTGGGGTATATACCCAGTAATGAAATTGCTGGATGATATGCTAATTCTAAGCTTAATTTTTGAGGAGTCACCATAGTGTTTTCCATAGCAGCTGCATTATTTTACTGTTCCACCAGCAATCCACAAGGAAGGGTTCCAATTTCTCCATCCTACCAATAGTTATTTTCTGTGTGTGCATGTGTGTCTATGTTTGGATAAGCTATACCAATGGGTTTGAAGTGATAACTCATTGTGAAGTTCCTTGGGTTTTTGGACCGATGTTTATTTTTCTGGTCACTCTAAGTCCCCTCTAAAGCTCATACTACTCTTGAGTCCTAAACTGAAAGAAAACTTCTTTGAAATCATATGAATGAGGGACATTTCCCACAGAATAATATTTTCTTCATTTCTGCAATGTGATATGGAGGTGCTGAAATACCTGATATTTTGTGGTCAATACACAGCTTTTTCCTACTGTGTCAGTCCTAAATTAGCCTTTGTCTTCTCTTTAATGATATAGTTAATTTTGATCCTATTCTGTTTCTGTTCATCCAGTTCCCCAGGCAACTATATCCAAGAGTCACTGGCATGTTAATGAAAAATACATATTACTTATCAACTGCATTTTTTAAAACATTTTGTATTATATTGTTGTCCTAACTTTATGAAGTTATAGGTATATTTGCTTTAATCACTGTTCCAAGAAAATTTACTTTTAAAAAGAAAGGGAACAGAGTTTATTGATTTCATGTGTGAAAGGCACTTTGCCTAAAAGAAAATTAAAATCGAACCTTTTTTTGACAACTTTCCTAATAAAATATGTCACAGTATATAGCAATAGGCTAAATAGAGGAAAAACCCAATGCACAGAACAATATATTTCACTAAATAAGGAGCTCAGTAACTTTGAACTTGATTACTTTGAAGCACATAAATGCAGAAAGAAAACAAACAAGCAGCTCAACAAATAATTAATTGCACAAATGGTTCAGTGAAAGAGGACTATTCCTCCTCTTCTAATCATCCCTACCTTGGGTGGCAAGGATCAACCAGAAAGAAGAGAAGCATCAAAGGAGGTTTTACAAGAATATTTAGAAAGTCATACAAAGGCATCAACGGTACAAGTTGACTCTGTACCAAGAACAAGGCCACGCCTACCAAAGAAATGCTAAGTGTAAATGTCTAGTAAAGAAACTAGGTTAAGCATGAAGGATTATGTGGGTGCCAGGAATGCCACCATAGTCTATTTTACGTTATCATAGAGGTGATTAATAAAAATGCATTTGCATCAAAGTCAGACCCACAAAGTAAAAATGTGCCAACTATGGTCAATATAATGAACACCAGTTCTTAAATTTAATGTGCATATTTATCACCTGGAAATCTTGTAAAATGTAATTGTAAAATCATTGTAAAAATGCAGATTCTGAGTCAGTGGGTCTAGGATAGTGCCTGTGATTCTGCATTTCTAACAGATTCCTAGGTGATGCTAATCTAGGTGGTCCAAAGCCCACAGTTTTAACAGCATAATGTATATAATCAGAAGTACTGAAAAATTGGGTGGAAATTGAACTCTTGAGGGCTTTTGGTAAAGTATTTGCTTTTTTGATAGTAAAGCAGACATTGTTGAGGCCACCATATTCCTCTGATTACAGCACAGATACAGGACCGGTCTCTGTAGCAGCCACTTGCAATCATGAGTAAAAAGCCACCAACCTAAGGTTGGTAGAAAAGAAATGTAGAAATTGCCTGTGGCTTTGATGTCATCTTTAAGCCACTGTACCAGCCTTGGACTGCCTTGTGAAGAAAATAAATCCATATTTGGTTAAGCAACTATAGAGGTCAAAGGCAGGATGTACCAAGATAGGGCACTTTAGCATGAATATTATTTGAAGTTAAAAGTCATCAAAACCCTGCAGACGCAGAAAAAGCTCTCCACCTCCCCCTCAACTACCTAAATTTACATTGGAGAGGAGAGCTATTAACAAGAAAATCCCATTTACCTAAGAGCTTTATCTGCATATAGAGAGACCTCAGCTTTTCAAACCATCTCCCTTCACCTTCCTGCTATGGCCTTCCTCCCCTTTGTATCCTGGTTGCCTAAGCTATACCCCTCTCCTTAGCTTATGTAAGCTTCGTATTGCTTCATCTTTGGAATTTCATGTTTGTGTGGATTCCCTCTACATACGTCTATTAAATTTGATTTTCTCCCATCTTGTATCAGTTTGATTCTAAGTCTAGCTAGAAGGACCTTGAAGGGCAATCAGGTCTTCCTCCCTGACACCACTATTAATTAGGTGAAAACACTCCTAGTTAATACATACAGGTTAGAGGTACCAATGTGTAAACTGTGGACCAAAAAACAAACAGACAAACAAAACAAGTAGGAAAGGAAGGGAGTAGGAAGAGGAGCAAAGGACCTGGGGAATCCACTGAGATAGGCTTCTTTGAATAAGCAAGGATCTACTGTAGACAAGTGAGCCCTGGCTTTTTCAGAAATAACCCACAAAGAATTTCTTTTAATGTCAAAATAATGTCAGTGATCTGCCTTCCCAACTCCCATATATAATAACTGATATTTACTGAGTAGTTACCATGTGTCAGCCAGTGTTCTAAGTGTCCCATATATGTTTGTAATTCATTTAAGTATTAAAACTATTCTTTGAGGCAAGTTTAATATTCTCCTCACTACTAATGAGGGAATTGAGGCATGGAAATATTAAGTAGCTTAACCAAGTTCACTCACTTAATGATAAAGCTGGGATTTGAATTCAGGCAACACAACTCCAAAACCTTGTGTTCTCAACCACTTTGTCTTATTGCAACCACACAAGATAAGACCTCTGGTATCTGTGACTTGAAAAAGGAATGCATATGTGTATATGGAGTTGAACATCCATCTCAATAAACTTCAGTCCCCAAGGGGCTTAGTCCACAGGTAGGAAATTACTCTCCTGATCTGGTTCTGCCATTAACATCTCTAGTTTGTCTTTTCCAGATAAGAAACATTTGAAACTTTAAAACTTCAATTTTAGAAGCAGACATTTAATAGAGCTATGAATATAACCAATCCCTGTTTGGGCACAAAAATTCTAATTATAAAATAATTTGGGGTCATCTTAAAGACAGTCGTGACCCAGACTACTCTATCAGTCAATTAGAGAAAGAAGCATTGTTATTCAGACTACAAGAGCAAACATAATTCTGGTACATGTTTTTCCTTTGTTTAAAAAAAAAAAGAATAAATAAAATTTAAAAATAAAACAAAAAAATTAGACTAGTAAAATTAAAGTAAGATAAAATAAAACATTAAAATCCTAATCCATCTTTAGCCCTGACTCAGAATTCCTTGTGTAAGGATGTATTTTAGCCAGAGCACTTCCATCCAGGTTAAACAATAACCTTGTTGTTTAACCCTTAAACTGTCCCTGCTCCCCTTCCCCCAGGGGACTTACTTAAAAACAAGTCTCAGAAACCAGTCCCAGGTAACAAAGCCCAAATACAAGGGTGGGTCAGATCAGGTGAAGACATCCAGTCAGTAGGGGGGCGCATACTGTCTCCCTAGTTACCAAGGAGTATGGGCCCCACCCCTTGGGGCACCTTTTGGGTGCCAATTCTGACCAAGGTGATAGGCTGGTTCAAATATCTACTAGGGTAAATTATAATTCAATTGGTCACTTATGTGTGACCTAACATGGCTGTACAGTTTTTTCTGTGTGTTACAATTTCATTGGCCACCTGTGCGTGGCCAGGCCCAGCCACATGGCCTTTGCCCTTAAAAGCTCATCTGAGAAGCAGAGAGAGGTCACCCTCTCTGTAAGAGGCACAGCCCCGAACGTTCAGTTTGATTCTTGATGCTTGGTGCGAAATAAAGCTTTGCTTGACCTTCGCTTTGTATCATTCTTGCTCCTTTAATCACGGACCCATTATTGGGGAACCTAACACTTGCTCCTTCTGTCCGCCAGCTATCACATATTTTTATTGCCCCACTTATCACCTTGTATTCTAGAACTTCATAGGTCAATCTCCTTCACTGAACTATAGATTTCTTAAGGGCAAGCACTTTTTTTTTTTAATCTTCTAGCTTATCGCAAAGCAAATCCCCTGCAAAAATTCTGGGAACAAGTCTAAAGGCTGTATGACATGTATATATAGTCATAACTTATTTATCATGCTTTGTTTTATTGCACTTCCTGATATTGTGTTTTCTACAGATTGAAGGTTTATGGCAACCCTGCATTGAGCAAGTCTATTGTCACCATTTTCCTGACAGCATTTGCTGACTTCATGTCTATGTTGTCACATTTTGGTAATTCGTGTAATCTTTAAAATTTGTTCTTACTATTGTATTTGTTACTATCATCTGTGATCAGTGAACTCTGATGTTAATATTGTAATGGGGGGGTGCAACATGAACTGTGCTCAAATAAGACGGTAAACATAATAAATATTTTGCATGTTCTGGCTCCCCAAAGACTGACTGTCCTAGCCATTCCTCCATCTCTCTCCACCTCCTCAGGCCTCCCCGTTTCCTGAGATACAACCAAAATTGGGTTAGTCCAGTTAAGAACCCTATAAGGGCCTCTGGGTGTTCAAGTGAAAAGAAGAGTCACGTGTCTCTAACTTTAAATCAAAAGCTAGAAATTATCAAGCTTAGTGAAGAAGGCATGTCAAAACCCAAGACAGGTTGAAAGCTAGGGCTCTTTTTTTTTTTTTAAAGATTTATTTATTTATTTATTTGACAGACAGAGATCACAAGTAGGCAGAGAGGCAGGCAGAGAGAGAGGAAGAAGCAGGCTCCCTGCTGAGCAGAGACCCCCCCCCACCCTGCTCGATGCGGGGTTCAATCTCAGGACCCTGGGATCATGATCTGAGCCAAAGGCAGAGGCTTTAACCCACTAAGCCACTCCAGCACCCCAAAAGCTAGGGCTCTGTGCTTAAGAGTTAGCAAGGTTGTGAATGCAAAGGCAAAGTTCTTGAAAGAAATTAAAAGTGCTACTCCAGAGGACACATAAATGTTAAAAAGTAAAATAGCCTTATTGCTGATATGGAGAAAGTTTTAGTGGTCTGGATAGAAGATCAAACCAGCCACAACACTCCCTTAAGCCAAAGCCTAAGCCAGACAAAGCAAGGCCCTAACTCTCTTCAATTCTGTGAAGGTGGAGAGAGGTGAGGAAGCTGCAGAAGAAAAGCTGGAAACTAGTAAATGTTGGTTCATGAGGTTTAAGGAAAGAAGCTCTTTCTATAATGTAAGAAGCAACAAGTGTGGATGTAAAGCTGCAGCAAATTATCCGGAAGATCTAGGTAAGATAATTAATGAAGGCAGCTAAAGTAAACAACAGATTTTCAATGTAGATAAAACAGCCTTCTATTAGCATATGCCACCTAGGGCTTTTCATCTCTAGAGAGGTAAAGTTAATGCCTGGCTTCAAAGCTTCAAAGGACAGCTGCTTCTCTTGTTGGGGGCTAATGCAGCTGGTGACTTTAACTTGAAGCTTACGCTCATTTACCATTCCATACATCCTAAGGCACTTATGGATTATGCTAAATCTACTTTTCCTGTGCTCTATAAATGGAACAATAGCCCAGATGATGGCACATCTGTTTCCAGCATGGTTTACTGAATGTTTTAAGCCCACTGTTGGGACCTACTGCTCAGAAGAAAACATTCCTTTCAAAATATTCCTGCTCACTGACAATGCACTTGATTACCCAAGAGCTCTGATGGAGATGGACAATGAAATTAATGTTGTTTTCATACCTTCCAACACATCATCTGCAGCCCATGGATTGAGAAATCATTTTTACTTTCAAGTATTACTATTTAAGAAATATATATCTTAAGGCTATACCTGCCTCTGATGAATCTGGGCAAAGTAAATTGAAAACCTCTGGAATGGATTCACCATTTTAAATGCCATTAAGAACATTGGTGGAATGCCTGGCTGGCTCAGTCAATAGAACATAATCTCAGGGTTGTGAGTTCGAGTCCCATGTTGGGTGTAGAGTTTAGTAAAAACAAACAAACAAACAAATAAAAATCACAAAGAAACAAAAAAGTTTGTGACTCATGAAAAGTGGTCAAAATATCAACTTTCACAGGGATTTGGAAGAAGTGGATTCCAACTCTCATGGATGACTTTGAGGGACTCAAAGAGGAGGAAGTAACTACAGATGTGGTAGAAACAGCAAGAGAACTAGAAATAGAAGTAGGGCCTGAAGATGTGACTAAACTGTTTCAGTCTTGTGGATTAAGCATTGCTTCTTATGGATAAGCACAGAAAGTGATTTCTTGAGATGGAAACTACTGGTGAACATATTGTGAAGACTGCTGAAATGACAACAAAGGATTTAGAATATTACATAAACTTAGTTGGTAAAATAGAGGCAGGGTTTGAGAGAATTGACTCCAATTTTGAAAGATGCTTTATTGTGGGTAAAATGCTATCAAACAGCATTGCATACCAGAGAGAAATCATTCGTGAAAGGAAGAATGGATCAATGTGTCAAAATTCCTTGTTGTTTTATTTTAGAAATTATCACAATCACCCCAAACCTTCAGCAACCACCACCCTGATCAATCAATAGCCATTGACATCAAGGCAAGGCCTTCCACCTCAAAAAAGATTATGACTCACTGAAAGCTCAGATGATGGTTAGCATTTTTTTAGCAATATTTTAAATTAAAGTATGTACATGGTTTTTCAGACATCATGCTATTGCACATACACTTAACAGACTGTAATATAGTATACACATAACTTTTATATGCCCTGGGAAATTCAAAAATTCATTTGAATTTATTGGGATATTCACTTTATTGCAGTGATCTGGAACTGAACCTGAAATATCTCCAAGGAATGGCTGTAATATGTTTCCCCAGATAAGACTGCTTGGTCTCCCCAGTTATAAAAATCTAGTCTTCTGGATTGGAAAAGAATATTTTAATATGAGAAATATGTGAGACTCTGGTTTTTGCACCGGAATTTTCACCATTTATTTCTAACAGTCTTCCACAGATGGAGGGCTTGACAGATGATGAGTTGGCCTCCTTACCAGGGAAAATTATGTGTCCTCAAAAGTACAGCATAGGGCTTGTTAATATCACTTAGGAAGCAGAACAGGGTTTCTGCTTCATTCTGACACCTATTAGCTGTGGACTTTGAGCAAGGTATTAAGGTTCAATTTTCTCATTTTTAAATAAAAACCATGTTTTCATAGGGTTATCATGAATATTAAATAGTTGACAGATTAAATTGACAGATTCAAAGAATGTCACATAGTGCTTGGTACATAGTAAATGCTTAGTAAATATTACTTTGAAAGGTTAAGGTATGACACTCTATCTTAGGTTCTGTTCACCAGAAAGATCCTGAGACAAGGCTTTGGGTACAAGTGATTTACTAAGGAAATTCTTGAAGGAAAAAAAGTAAGAGAGGAGGAGAAGAAGGACAGGGAAAGAATAAATCAAGCAGGTGTGCTGATTGATGGTAAAGTCCAGTGGAAGTTGTTTCAGGCTGATCCCACAGGGACCTTTAGTGTGTAAGTTACACTTTGGAATTTGTTTCCATCTGAAGCAGAAACACTGAGATTTTCATCTCTGCATCTGTTATTCACTGGCTAAGGACCACCTGGGAGAATATAAGCTATCTCTGGTTGTCTGCCTAAATGGACAAAGCAACTCCAGTAGCCTGATAACCATTCTCCAGAGAAGAGTTGTCTCAGTGTGGGCAACTGGAAGCAAAAGCACCCTGATGCAGGGGGGAAGGAGTATTCAGGAACAGTAAAAGAATATGAGTGTATTGGGAGAGAGCCCTGAGTATCTACCACCATACCCCAAGCTGTAACCAACCAGGCAAAGTGTCGTCACCTCTATGTCTTTCACTCTCCTGGTTATGTAAATGTGGACAATTTACTTAACATCTTCAATCTCTGTTTCACCATTTATAGAAGGAGAATGACAATACTATCTCAAAAGTGATTATGAAAATTATTGCACCAAAAACCATAAGAAACCTAGGAATAAACCTAACCAAAGGGGTGGAAAGACCTATACTTTGAAAACTATAAAACACCAATGAAAGAAATTGAAGATGACACAAAGAAATGTGAAAACATTCCATGCTCACGGTTTGGAAGATCAAATATTGTTAAAATGTCTATACTACCCAAAGCAATCCACATTTAATGTAATCCCTATCAAAATACCAACTGTATTTTTCACAGAGCTAGAACAATCCTAAAATGTGTATGAAGCCACGTAAGACCTCAAATAGCCAAAGCAAACTTGAAAAAGAAAAGCAAAGCTGGAGGCATCACAGTTTCAGACTTCAAGTTATATTACAAAGCTGTAGTTACTGGCACAAAAATAGACACATAGATCAATAGGACAGAATAGAAAACCCAGAACTGAACCCACAACTATATGGTCAATTAATCTTTGACAAAGCAGGAAAGAACATCCAATTAGAAAAAGACAGTCTCTTCAACAAATGGTGTTGGGGAAACTAGATGGCAACATGTAAGAATGAAACTGGACCACTTTCTTACACCAAACAGGAAAACAAATTCAAAATGGATTAAAGACCTAAATGTCAGACCTGAAAATAAAAATCCTAGAGAACACAGGCAAAGAACACTACTTCTTTGACATTAGCCATAACAACTTCTTTCTAGATGTCTCCTGAGGTAAGGAAAACAAAAGCAAAAATAAACTATTGGGATTTCATCAAAATAAAAACCTTCTGCACAGTGAAGGAAACAATCAGCAAAACTAAAAGGCAGCCTTTGGAATGGGAGAAGATATTTGCAAATGACATATTGGATAAAGAGTTAGAAGCCAAAATCTATAAAGAACTTATCAAACTCAACACCCCCCAAAAAAATAATCCAGTTAAGAAATGGGCAGCAGGTATGACAGATAATTTGTCCAAAGAAGACATACAGATGGCAAATAGACAAATGAAAAAAATCCTCAACATAACCCATCATCATGGAAATACAAATCAAAAGACAATGAGATACCACCTCATACCTGTTAGAATAGCTAAAATTAACACAGGAAACAACAGTTGTTGGAGAGGATGTGGAAAAAGGGGAATCCTCCTACACTGTTGGTGGTCCAGCCACTCTGGAAAACAGTATGAAAGTTTCTCAAAAAATTAAAAATTGAAAATACAACTACTCTACAATCCTGCAATTGTACTAGTATTTACCCAAAGAATATAAAAATACTAATTCAAAGGTATATATGCACCATGATGTTTATTGCAGCATTATCTACAATAGCCAAATTATGGAAAGAACCCAATGTCCATCAACTGATGAAAGGATAAAGAAAATGCTGTGTATATATATATACAATGGAATATTACTGAGCAATAAAAAAGAATGAAGTCTTGTCATTTGCAACATGGATGGAGCTAGAATGTATTATGTCAAGTGAAGTAAGTTAGAGAAAGATAAATGCCATATGATTTCACCCATAAGTGGAATTTAAGAAACAAAACAAATTAGCAAAGGGGAAAAAAAAAAAACCCAGAGAGGTAGGCAAACCAAGAAACAGACTCTCAACTATAGAGAACAAATTTATGGCTGCCAAAAGGGAGGTGGGTGAGGAAATGGGTTAAAGAGGTGATGGGGATTAAGGAGTGTATTTGTTGTGATGAGCACCAGGATTGTATGGAAATACTGAATCACTGTATTGTACACCTGAAACCAATACTACACTGTATGTTAACTGAAATTTTGATTAAAAACTTCACAAATTTTAATGTAAATTAATAAAAATCAAATAAAAAATTTTAAATAAACCAATTCTCAAAAAGTAGCAGAGTATCTGAGCTAGAATGGGTACAGAACAAACATTAATTCTCTCTAATCTTACAGATTCACTCATATAAGAAGAATGGATTATAAAGATCACTTTGAACACATGAATTTGTAAGTACTTCCTCGTGGCATAAAATTCTTTGGACAAATTTTCTGTTGAAAGCAATTTTGTTCAAAGAATTTTTCTCCTTACGACTCTTTCAATTCTTCTGATTACATGAAGAGAAATTCTTCAATTTAGGATTCTATTTTATAATATTTCTACAATATTCCACTAACCTTACAACTTCTAAAAAGAAAGGGGTGCCTTGGGCTCAGATTACAGCTAGTTAACAAATAGCAGCAGAAACAGCAGCCAGGAAGAGTAAGGAGGGGCTGGCTCAGTCTTGGTGAGCAGGAAGACATTAGAAGAGGTCATACTGGGCTAAAAGCTAGATGTCCCTGGTTTGAGTTTTGCCACTTACCTTCCTAGGACATGTGATGTCCTCTAAAACATCAGTGGTTCCACTACATGGTCTGTCACATATCTTCCAGCACCAAAACTCTAATACATGGATATTCAAATCTCAAGTCCTAAATCCTGAAATCTGGAGGACTTCCTATGTATAAAATGTATAGAAGTTCAGAGAAGGGAAATGACAGGCTGGATTAAGGAAGTAGAATTCAAGCTAGATATTGAAGAATGAGCAAGAACTAGAAAAATAAGTATGGTCTAGGGCATAATAGTGGAAAGCAAAAATAATTTTTCATAAAATATGAAACCTTTTTGATTAGAGGGAAAGGTTTATTATAGATAGTATTAGGAAATAAAACTATAAGTTATAAATTGACCAGACTGTGGTATATTCTGAGCAGTAAGGACAGAATTGTGTCAATATAAGATAATGATAAGTTCTTGAAGAATTAGAGAAAGGGGTTCCTGGCTGGCTCAGTTGGTGAAACATGCAGCTCTTGATCTCAGGCTCATGAGTTCAAGCACCATATTGGCTTGAACTCACATTATTGAAGGGTAAGAAATCTGTAAGAAGCCTGCCAAATTCCCTGGTTATGAGATGAACAATCCTTAAAAATTGAGGTGTTTATACCATTAGATTGATATTGTAAAGCAATCAGTTGAATGGGGCATAGTTCCCCAAAAGGGAGAGAAAATGGAATCATCTCTATCTGTACATCGCCATGGAAAGAATGTCTAGGAAAGCAGGCTTCCCTTGATCATGTAAGACTATATAGCTGTTTACAACCATAAATACATCTCCTTATGGGTTTGGATATGCACATTTGGGAGTAGGGGCAGGAGAGTTTAAGTACCACTTTGTGGAACAGAAAAAATGTATTTGGAGTTCTAGGAATTTAACAATCCTGGAAGGAAAGAGTGAGAAGCAGAGAGTGATAGAAGGAAAGGGAGAGCTAGGCACTAGTTAGAAAAAACATATGAGATCCCCTTAATGGAGGCATGTCTCCAAAACATAAAAGAACATGTGATTTCACATTGTTCCCCACTTAATGTATTGGGCTTTAAAGTAAAAAGCAAAACCAAAAAAACAGTCATTTCCCTTTCAGACACTGGAACTGTTTTGGAAATAGACAGAGGAGTCAGACAGGTCACCAAAATATTGACTGTATCAGTGGTGAAGTTGGACTAATATGACTTGACCTAAAGCCACAATTGGGATTTCTAATGCTTCTCTCCAAGTCTAGAACTCAGATACTTCCTCTGCCATACCCCAAACAGTGGCAAACACAGCCTGCAAAGTTACCTGACTAGGTGTGGAGAGAATCACAACCTCACATAAAATGAACACTAGTCATAAGGAAAGAGACTGGTTTCCAGATTTGGCTCCAGAAAGCAGGAATGAATCCAGACCCATGTGTGCTTAGCACAAAAAATTTAGAATAGAATATATATCCTGTGGACTGGCAGATCCAAGGAGAAGGAGGAAGAAATACCATTCCATCCAGGAAATAAAAAATAAAATCATAGACCATATGCCTGCCTCAATATAACAATCCAAATCCTCTTCCCATAAGGAAAAAAATGCTATTATTCTCTTAGCATGTGATTGACTCATAATTTAAATGTCCCATATGAAGAAACCTCTGTCACCATGGTGATCACAAATCTCTTTCCCTGGATAATTCAGAGTTGTTCAGTGAAATTCCCAGAAAAGAGGAAAATCTGGGATGGGATGTTAGAAAGAAAGAACATCCAATTAGTATCCCATTTTCTTAACTTGACATTCAACCTGTGAGGAATACAAGGAATTTCTATCATTGACAAATTTAATGTGGGAAAAGAGAAATTTGTTTCTTTTATAGCTTTTCGGAAACAGTGTTACTCATTCAAATGTGAATACACCTTGATTTAACACAGCCAATAAAACGTGTGTCAGAGATAGAATGAGACTAGGATAGGGAATTATTAACACAGTAAAGGTAAATTCTCCTGAGATCCTAAATGCATAGCCAAACAATTAATACTGCATAACAGAAAATGTTATCTACTGGAATCAATTATTATTTAAATTTCACCAACTATTTTCCTTCTGGGGCTAAGATCTAAAAACTAAACTTTACAAAAACTGTATTTTGAAGTTTAACATAGGCTTTTTATATATATTAAATTTTTTGTACAGAAACAATGCATAGTAATATTTACCAAAAAATTTACCAATTTTGCAGTATTGCTATATTAACCTAGAGATCTTACCAAAAAGTGAAATAAAAATTAATACCACCAAATCTGAAATTATTATATGATAACTAAGGACATGGGGAAGATTCAAGCAAAAAAGCACCAGCATTATTGGCCTACATATCCCCAATCTGGTGTACAATCAAAGAGGAAACTAAAATTAAAAGCTATGTAATAATAAATGTCAACTATATCAGTTAAAAAAAAATAGGCTATCTACAATGGAGTATGTTATGTTAAAACTGGAAAAAAAAACAAACAAATTTGTGAGACACAGCCAAAATAATATCCAATGTACTTGTTGTAGTATTTATTCCTAAACAACAATAAAATAAAAATAAATTGGCCTACAATCAACATAAGAGGCTAGAAAAATAATTACATTATAAATCTAAAAATAATGGAAGCAATGACTGATAATAAAAGGAGTTAATGAAATAATGAGCATTACCACCAATAATAATCAAAAACAGCAAAAATAGTTTTGAAATGTATAATTTCTGCGGCTAGGTATAGGTATAGGGAGAAAACTTTGTCTTACATTATATAATCCCTCAAATAGAAACATAAATACCTCTAACTGTTCACCAATGAGGGAACTCTTAAATGACAGTTAATCCATATTAAAAAATTATATTATTTAAAAGAATAAAAAAATAAAAATGGTAATAGATAATTAAAAGAATGAGCTAATTCTACATGAACTACTATACACTAGGTTTCCTAACTTCATCCATACACATATCATCTTTACGATTGCTGTCACATTCATATACCCACTCTACAATTATCTTAACATGTTTAAATATTTCTAAATACGTGTTTACATTTTCTAAATATATGTTTAAATCTTAATATATGTTTCTTTTGAAAAAAGAAAAACAACCCTGCTTTTCTAACAGTAGTATCTGTGAAATCATATGTTGGTCAACGACTACATTTTTTCAAAATTCCTTGTCCCAGCAACAGATAAGGAAACCCAACCCTTTTGAATACCCTACATGAGCCTGTCTGCCTGAGCAGGATTTGGTTTAGACCAATTTAGCAAAGTCCTTTCTGATTTGTGACCAGCCAGCTTCTGCCCAGAATGTCTATTCAGTCTGAGTTGATGGAGACAGTGGCCCTTGAGACTGGACCAGCCAAATGAAAATCTGTAAGGGCAGACTAGCAATAAGCAGAAATTGCTATGAGACACCAGAACAGCCCCCTACCTTCCTTTTTATGAAGAGTATTATAAGTTCTGTAAGGGATATAGATGGAAAATAAGTCAAGGGCATATATTTATCTCTAATTCCATGGGGGTCCTTTTTCAGGACACGTAGGGGGGGTCTGTTACAAATACTCATCTATTTTCATGGAGCCACATGTGCCCAGGTCTTACAGGGAGATTTTCCCAATTCCTCTGGCAAAGATGAAGCATCTTTCTTTCAATCTAACTCCCATTTTTATTGAGGGAGTAATAGCACCTCCTTAAATATCACGCAAATGCCAATGGGGATCTGAGTCCCTCAGGTTTCTCCAACTTTCAAAGGTTTTGGACAAACTTCTGTTTAGCCATTGTGATATGTCATTATTTGGGGTTAAAATGATAACCATTTACTAATTCAGTGAGTCCATCAGTCAAAAACAATTTTCTGAGCACAACTCTACAGGATGGGTGTATACTTTGTTTATTTGAAGCCCCCAAGATAGAATTCAGGGAGAGGTAGAGGGTAATAGAAGAGAGGTCAGCAAGGGAACCAGGACAAGACTGTCTCAGATATATTTCTTAATGCTCAGCCCCTACCTACTCCAAATAATCACATTTCCATGGAGTTGCCAGTATAACACTTCCATACTGTATCTTGTACAACATATTAATTTCATAAATGTAAACTTATCTCATAATATTCCTGAGAAAATAGAGTGATGGTGTAGGATACTGCCTAAAAGGGCAAAGTCTAGGCACAGGTGATAAAATGCCTCTTGTAAGGATGTTACTTGTTCAGAATGCAACATAGTTACCCTCCTACTGAAACTCTTAATTTAAATATATTTTCTGGTCTTCTATTTCCAGTTCTCTTTGGTTTCTGATGAGTACTGGTTCTTTTGTTTTAGAATTAGACATTATTTTATCCATCAGTACAGTTCCTAAGCTGACCCCCTTTCTCCCCTTTTTTAAAAAAATCTTATATTATTTGCCTTGCAAAACCATATTGCTTTACTGTGGAGTAATTAAATCCATGGGCTTCAGGGTAAGAATCCTGCATTCAGATCCTGACTCTGCCATTTACTAGCTATGTGATCTTGGTAAGTTACTGAAACTGTGTGCAGCAGTTTCCCCACACATAAAATGAAGATAATATTCATACTTGGGGCGCCTGGGTGGCTCAGTGGGTTAAAGCCTCTGCCTTCGGTTCAGGTCATGATCCCAGGGTCCTGGGATCAAGCCCCACATTAGGCTCTCTGCCCGGCAGGGAGCCTGCTTCCTCTTCTCTCTCTGCCTGCCTCTCTGCCTACTTATGATCTCTCTGTCAAATAAATAAATTTAAAAAAAAAAAGATAATATTCATACTTAAGAGAGTTACAGTGAAGATTGAGAGAATTCTGCCCTAGTAAGCACTAAGTAAATGTTAACTATCAAAATTATTCACTTTGCTTCAATAATAACTAGCATATACCAGACTCTTTTGATATACTTGCCTAAAAACACTCTATTCATTCTTTATGAACAGGATTTTTAAAAATTTACTTTAATAACTATCAAATCTTCCTTAATTTGTCAAAGTCTTTAAATTTTTAAGTTAGGGTGTGCCTGGGTGGCTCAGTTAGTTGGCAACCAACTCTTGATTTTGGCTCAGGTCATGATCTGGAGGGTCCTGGGATTAAGTCCTTCCTTGGGCTCCATGCTCAATGGGGAGTCTGCTTGAGGATTCTTTCCCTTCTCCCTCTGGCCTGCTTGCATTCTCTCTCTCCCTCTCTCTCCCCCAGACATCCTTAAATAAATTTTAAAATAAAATAAAATAAATTTTAGGTTAGGCTTCAAGGCCACCTTACCTCATTTGGTGTTATTTACATTTAATAATCTTATATTCTCTTCCATTAATTATACCCTTGGTGAATAATCTAAATATTTATTAAGTCTCTCTGTAAAATGGAGTAACAACATTCCCATTATTGTTTCTATTTATTTAATTAGAAAATTTTATTGATTTTCACACTGTACTATATAGAAAATACAGTCTTCCTATATGCAGAAAATGAACCAGAAATAGAAAGTATAGAAAATATGTTTCATGAGGAAAATGGGCAGTTTTTACAAAAAGATCTGATCTCAGGATGCCTGGGTGGCTCAGCTGGTTAAGCATCTGCCTTTGGCTCAGGTCATGATCCCAGGGTCCTGGGATGCAGCCGGCCTTGGGCTCCCTTCTCAGCTGGAGAGCTTGCCTCTCCCTCTGTCTGCTGCTCCCTGTACTTGTGCACACTCACTCTCTCTCTCTCTCTCCGACAAATAAATAAATAAAACCTTTTTTAAAAAATCAGATCTCTGTTTTAGGTCACTTTTACAGTAATATGCAATAAAATGTGTAAACTGAAGTCAAACATTTTGCTACATTTTATAACATTGACCTTTACATGGAGAGAGAAACAAAGTGAAAGAAAAGCCTTTTGAACAAATCAACTTTGGGGCCAGGAACGCCTTGACAGGAACAATGGGGTTCTTAGGTTTTGTCTTCCTCTTAGTCAATGCAATAAAATGATTGTGTAAACTGAAGTCAAACATTTTGATACATATGATAACATTGACCTTTACACAGGCAATGTCCCAACATTGATAAGGTTTAGGACTATATATATGGAGAGAGAAACAAAGTGAAAGAAAAGCCTTTGAACAAACCAACTTTGGGGCCAGGAACGCCTTGACAGGAACAATGGGGTTCTTAAGTTTTGTCTTCCTCTTAGTCTTATACCTGCTGCAGGAGTCCAATACTTCCCTCATTCAGCTGAATAACAATGGCTATGAAGGCATTATCTTTGCTATAGACCCTCGAGTGCCGGAAGATGGAAAAATAATTGAACAGATAAAGGTAAGAAAGAAATGGGGTTTCTATTTGAATTGTGGAGAAGGAAAAACGTAGTTAATAATTATGGAAACATCTGAATGCTGCAAGAAGCTTAAAAGCAGCATGGTACAGTAAAAATAATGTTGGAATGGCAGAGGAAATTGGAAGTTCAAGGTGGGGTTCTATCCTGTTTCACCATAAGACCAGAGACAAGGCACAGAGCCTCCCTGATCTTCAGTTTCTTCATCTGTAAATGAGCAATTGAATTCATCTGTTCCTTGAACACTGATTTAATGAATACTTCAGACATGTCAGGGAGATAAAAGAGTGACTTAATTCCTTGTCCTAATTAATTATTTGCTCTCATGCAATACACATTCTTTTTATATAATATAGATAATAAAAACATGCAAAATATAGCAGGTCAGATGGTAGTAGGCTGCCATGGAGTAAAGTAAATCAGCAAAGGGGGATAGGCAGTGCTGGTGGGGCTGGGTGGGAGGAAAATGTGGGTTACTGTTTCATGCATGGCAGTCAGGAAAGGCCTCACTGTTGATGGTGATATCTGAGTGGCAATCTTAGATGAGTAAGGGAAGAACCCACTGAAAACCTGGAAGAGGGAACAGTAGGTGCAGTAAGCATGCTTGATGTGACCAGCCGGAGATGATGGCAAGGAAGAAGGATGGGGAGAGCTGAACATGGGAGACACAGGAGGCCCAGACCACTGGAAAGACTTGGGCTTTTCTTCTTCTGGGTGCCATGAGAATCCATGGAAGGATTCTGGGCAGAGGAGGGGTATGCTCTTTCATGCGTTTTCTGTTATCACTCTGACTGCAGTGTTGAAGAAATTCTGTAAAGGGTTTCTACTTAGCATTCATCCGGTATGGCTCTATTATAGCACAGAGATGTGGAGGGACACCAGGTAGGAAGCTACTATAGGTGAGAAGCGGTGGTGACCAGGAATAGGGATATTGTGCTAGAGATCATTAAAGTGGTATAATTCTGAACATATTCTGAGGGTATTATAGACAGATTTGCTGATGGTTTAGATATGGCATGGGGGAGGGGAGGAGGGAAAAATAGAAGTCAAGGAAGACTTCAAGGGTTTCGGCCTGAACATTAAAAAGGATGGAATTATCATCAGTTGAAAAGGTGAAGACTGTAAATGGGAAAAAAAATGGCAGGTGGGAGATCAGGACTTTTATGAAGCATTTTGAATTTGAGATGCTTATTAGATATCCATAAAGATGGAGATAGGAATCTGAATTCAAAGGGGAAATGTGGGTGGAGATAAAAATTTGGGGGTCATCAGTGTATAGAATGAGATTTAAAGCCATGAGACTAAATGAGTACATTAGGAAGTGCAGATGGAGAAGGGAAACTCTCCAAGACTGCACCAAGGAATTTGATTTCTAAAGTTTCTTCTAATTATAGCATTTCACGTAATGAAGAGATTGGTGTTACAGTCACACTAATTAGCTCTGCCTGTCCCTGATATCAACAGTTACTAATTCCTTACATTCAATTCCTCCACTAGTGTATCCTTAGACTCACTTATTTAGCCTTTTGTGTGTGTGCTGCTACCCATCAGAAGCTGATGTGCTTGACCTGGGTCATGAGCAGGTGACTCTATGGCTGCCACTTATTACTCACTCTGAATAAACTCTTGAAGCATAGCAGTGTTCATTTACTGATAACTTTTGAATTCCAGGGAAATATAAAGATTTCTTTACTGAAGAGCACAGGCTTGAATACAGTTAATTTAACTGATTCTGAATGATGGCTTCTTAGTATTCAGGAATAATCAGTCAGTTTCAAACTTTTCTGAACATTGGAAATCAGCATTTGAAAGAATTATTTATAGGGGGAAAAAACTTATTAAAATGTCCTCTACTGAACACCACAAGTAAAAGTTCAATTATTGGGAGCGCCTGGGTGGCTCAGTGGGTTAAAGCCTCTGCCTTCGGCTCAGGTCATGATCCCAGGGTCTTGGGATCGAGCCCCACATCAGGCTCTCTGCTCGGCAGGGAGCCTGCTTCCTCCTCTCTCTCTGCCTGTCTCGCTGCCTACCTGTGATCTCTATCTGTCAAATAAATAAATAAAATCTTTAAAAAAAAAAAAGTTCAATTATTAGTAGTTAGACATGCCTCTAGATTACACAATGTTTCCTGACATTTTCCCAACCCTCTACAAAGTTTTTGCATTTATATTATGAGGCAACCTTGTGAAAATCTCTCATCCACATTATACAGAAGAGAAAACTGGTAGTTGGAGAAGTAAATAATTTTTCCAAGGTTACATTAAGTAGCACACAATTATATCTGAGATCCAATCTATAGGCTTTGAAGGCTGACAAATCTGGGTTTGAGTTCTGGCTTATATAAGGTAACAAAAACTACTCCTTTTTCTAACTGGTGAACCAACTTGAGGACAATAACTTACTCTGGGGATATTATCTGACCATAATAAGATTCATGCTGAATTTACTCATAATCCATGATCTGAGATGTCAGTTGTCAATTTTCCTTATTCCTTTTATTCATGTGTCTTTTTGGTTTGAAAGTACTTATTTTTTTGAAATATTGATAATATTAATGATCTTTGATCCGATTAGGACATTATAGGAATTCTGAGAAGGAAATTTGAAAGAATATAATAGAAATTTTGCTCAGAAAGCCTGTGAGAATAATTATTAGGCACCCTATTATGCCTAAGGGATCATAGTCATCTGACACAGGGTCTGTAAAACCCCTCAATGACTTGAGAATATACCACTACCTAAGGCAGTTGCACAGAGCTAAGGATACTACAAAGTAAATGTAATCCCTTGGAGTTATACAATGCACAACCCACACAACTATATACAGCAACCTACTTTCCCAGTCTGTACCACAATTCAAATCACCATATATATTTTTTATCTCATAGAAGAATAGATAGCAATTGCTTCAAGGAAAATGTGACAACTGGCTGATATCTAAATATTCCAAAACAAAAAATGAGGAAAGGCATCCTTAAGGAACAGGTAAAGAATTCTTTCATCCACTTTAGGTCAGTGATGAAGTAATTCCCAATCTACTTCAGGAGATGTCTGAAGCCCCTTTCCTAAGTCTTACCTAATTCTTTGGACCTTCAGTTCTCTGCACTCTGGCTTCTGACTGATTCCATGGCTCTGAACCCAATCAGTATGCTGATAAATATGAGTCAGCATACTGGACTCTCTTCAAGAGAACAAGACAGAGAGCCCTGGAATTCCTGAGGAAGAATAATTCTACTGTGGGCTTGTGTCAGGTCAGGAAGCATCATGGAGGAGAAGAGCCCATCCTGAAGGAAACAACACTGTTATGGGATATTGCCATCAAGACGAAGAGTTTGATATTGTCATCCAGCACCCTGGATCCCTCAGTTATTCAGTGGTTTTGATTATGTAGAATAGATCACCATTAAGAACATTCATCCATGTATTTCCCCTACTATCTCCCTTATTAGTCATTACACCTTTGGGTTCAGGATACTGAAGAGTATAAAGTGATATTTTCAGCTGCTCTAAAAACCTCTGTATCTCCTATGAATTTTTCTATCACTCTACCCCCCAGCCCCCAATCCAGCTGCCTGTCCTGGAGAGTAAGAGTATAATGAAAAAGCTCTTATGTCCCATCTCTACAGACTGTTCAGCTTGCATCAGCTAAGGCTGCTCTCTATTAAGACTTATTAATGGTAATGATACCAACCAGTTTTTTGACTGCCTATGTGTAGGGTACTATATAACTCATTTCATGTTATGTTATGTTCACCTTAAAGAAAGGTTGTAATAGTCCATTTAAAAGATGAAGAAACTAGCCTCAGAGTGTTAAACTGGCCAAACTCTATTACCCAGGAGTTGCTAATGCCAATATTGGAACCAAATAGATGACTCTAAAGTCTAGGCCTTTGTAGGGGTACTTGGGTGGCTCAATCAAGTAAGTATCTGACTCCTGATTTTGACTCAGGTCATGATCTCAGGGTGGTGAGGTTGAGCTCTGTGAGGGGGTCCATGCTGGTCATGGAGCCTGCTTAAGATTCTCTCTCTCCCTCTGCCTCTCTGTCCCTCCAACCCCCAATGCTCACACACATGCACTCTCACTCTCTCTAAAAAGGAAAAAAAAATCTATGTCATTTTACATAATTTTTCTTAACACCAAACAAAGCCTTTTGATGAAGGGTTATAGAAAACTCAAAGCCTTTAATGTATAAGATTAAGATGTATTTTTGGACTGACAGTTAGCAGAGCTGGAACTGTGTAGCAGAGATCCTGCTCACTTGTCAGATGCTTTGTCTATCCACTCTTAAATTTTGAAATGTCTGTAATAAAGCCCTGTTCATTTAGTCCACTGTTACTTGGCCATCTCATGTATTTTTTCCTTTTATAATAGGATATGGTGACTATAGCTTCTACCTACCTCTTTGAAGCCACAGAAAAAAGATTTTTTTTCAAAAATGTATCAATACTAATTCCTATCAACTGGAAGGAAAACCCACAATACAAGAGGCCAAAACATGAAAGCTACAAACACGTAAGAGGCAAAACGCTTCTCTTAAAAAATTATATTTTCTGATGATCCCCAGTTTTGCAGTACATTGATTGGTTTAGAGTTAAATGCTTTAGAACATTTAACCAAATGTTTCTATTTCTGATGTTTTAAAAATATTTTTAAACATTTTCAGGCTGATGTATTAGTTGTACCACCTACCTTCCCAGGTAGAGATGAACCATATACCAGGAAGTTCACAGCTTATGAAGAAAAAGGAGAATACATTCATTTCACCCCTGACTTCATCCTTGGAAAAAAAACAAAATGAATATGGACCATCAGGTAGGAATTTGCAAAACACATGTTTTGCAAATGATTCTAACATGCAGCTTTGAATTCACATTAAGCTTACAGGCCTTGGAGTCAGAGTCTCTAGGTTCAAATCCTGACTTATCAATTGTGTGTGACCTTGGGCAAATAACCCATTTTCTCTTGTTCTTACTTCCTATAAGACAGTAAATAGAATGTTTCCTGCCTTGTGGAATTGTTGTAAACACTGAGTTGGATGATCTATATAACTGTAGTCAGAACAATGTCTACAGAAATTTGAACACAGGACAACAATACATTTTTTAAGGCTTACTTTTTAGATTTAAATTTTTTAGTTCTCCACAGCTGGATATTAATCAATCACCAGCTGCTTCCATGGAAGACAAATGTAAGGTGAGCTAGAAAGACTCAGGATGCCAGTTCTTGGCCAAAAGAAAAGACTCATAGGCTGTTAGTTGCTGATATTATCATTCAACCTATTTGGTTTAACCAGATGAACTGTCTGTAAGTGATCACTCTAACCTAGAAAAATGACAATTTCATCTAGTTCAATCTACAAGTTAAAATTATTGGTTCAAATGCACTAAAGCATATTGATACAAATCATTGTTAAAGGAAGGTTCAACTCACATGTAACATTCAGAGGAAATCTTCCTCAATCCTAAAATCTCCTTCTCCCATTACCTTTCAATGGGCACATAGTAAGTCTCTTGTCTCTGTCAAATGTTCAGCTAGCCCTGGTCCTTATTGTCACCTGGACCTGTTCCCCATCCTAACTTACAAGCTCTATCATCCTATCCCACCTTAATCTTATCTGTCCCTCAAACTTTAGCGTGATCATGTCTGTTCTCCTTGGCACCTCTAATCCTTTGCACCTTTCTAATTTATAGTCTCTTTCTAGCTGGTATATCCAGCAAAATCAGTCATTTCAACTGTAAGTGTAAATACCTCAATTCCCTCACCATTCATATCCTTATGTTTCATTCACTTGCCAAATCCTCTGTACTGAGTTTCTGCCCAGTTTCCTTTGGCTCCTGTTAATGAATTTCCAAGACTGTGAAAGAAAATTATAAACTAATGCCATCATTATATAAACAGGTTTTCCAAGCTCAGGGAAGCTCTCAAATCTACCCAACAATATTTGAACTTACTTATTCTTGGGTCCCTTTCCCCTTAGCAGCTATTTTCAAACTTCTGTTTTTCTCAAGGTCTATAACCACTCTTGGGGCGCCTGGTGGCTCAGTCGGTTAAGTGCCTGCCTTCGGCTCAGGTCATGGTGTCAGGGCCCTGGGATCAAGAAGGGAGCCTGCTTCTCCCTCTTCCTCTGCCTGCCTCTCTGCCTACTTATGATCTCTCTCTGTGTCAAATAAATAAATAAAATCTTAAAAAAAAAAAAAGTTCTACAACTACTCTTTCCAATCCCATCAGCAGATGCCTTGATTGAGAAAACAGAGCCCTAGAGTCAAGCTAATTGACATATCTCCTCACATAGTTACGTATCCTTTCCATTTTATCTTATCTTATTTTATTTTATTTTATGTTTGTGATGAAAGAACCTGAAATTTACTCTCTTAATAAACTAAAGTGGGCATAGGAGGCAGGGCAACCTGCCATGCACCAAATCCCTGTTGCAGTCACTGATATGAGGGCTTTCTCCTCCCATACTGAAAGGTACAATTTCACACTTATTAATCTGGTTCCATTTGCCTAGAAAACCTAAAACCTAAATATAATTTTTTACTGAAAAATTTCTTAAAATATTTAAGGAACAATTTTGTCACTTGAATTATGATCATTTATTTGAAATGTTTTCCTACAGATAGACTGTTTGTCCATGAGTGGGCCCATCTCCGCTGGGGAGTGTTTGATAAATACAATGAAGATGCACCTTTCTACGGTGCTAAGTCAAAAAAAATCGAAGCAACAAGGCATGACCATATAAATTTTCTTAATTACTTTAAGTTATAACTTCTTAATTTCCTTAGATTGATTTCTTTTCAATGCCAATCATTCTTTTTTTTAATCCCATTGCAGATAATAGATGTGATGTCACCAAAGAGTGCTTTTCTGGGTTTCCTTCTTCTATTTTTTTTCTTTCTTTATTTTTCTCTCCTTCTTTTTTGAAAATGTACCTTAAAGTAACTACCTATCTATTTAAAATACACATAACTTCAAGAGCCTTTGGTAGCCAATTTGGCATATTTTTATACCTCTCTACCAGAACTCATGTGTGCTGAAACTGTATTCTGTGTAAGGGGTTGTACAGTATATGCCAAGTCAAAATTATTTATACTACATAAGAACAAAAAAATGGTTAATAAATGTAGTAAATGCACACTAAATTAAAAATCAATCTTCAAAGGGGCAGATAAGGATTTCTTGGGATTTGTAAAGTTCATTTAAATATACTGATCTAAAAATATCATGGTTAATCATAGATGAGCCTCTTAGCTCTAAGATCAAGAGAGAAAAATGATTGTTGGTAGTTGGTTTAAATTAGATACCATCAGCTTAATCAATCTTAGATGCCCTGTTGGGTCTGTGGACTTATCAGAAAAAGTATAAACTGAAAGATACTTGAGTTCATTGAAGGCCATTCCTCTGCCCTAGTGTTCCACCAGTTTTAGCACATGTATTTAAAAGTATTACATTGATTACATTTGTTTATATCATATTCCCCCTAAATGTCTAGTCTCTGCTATAGAATAGTCATCATGGTTGTTAACACAGATACCATTATGTTCAATGAGTTCTGGGGCAATAAAAGCATACACATATTTAGGAGACTCCCTAAATGACTGAATGAAATCTAGTAATTGCTTCTTAAATTTGAACTGGAAACACATTGAAAAGATGGGATACATTCACATTCCAGCATATATGTCATAAGCACTGCAACCTGTGACCAATTCCATGCAATAACACTTATGTCAAAAATGTCCCTACCAGTAAAGACTACTGTCTTGGGCAGTACCTCAATCTTTCCTTTAAGCCACGTTTCGCTTTGGATAAAAATACCCCTGAAAAACCAAAACACTTGTAGCTATGTCATATCACATTCGTTTGGAGATAACTTCTTTGAAAAGAATTCTACAAAGAACTTCAAGCTGAGGTAGTACCAAGAGTAAATGTTTTCACAAGTTGCCCCTTCCAGGTGCCAACAGTGCATTTATCATCACAAGGCCCCCAGAAGAGATGTTTGGAAAAGGGGATTCTCCAGCCATTATTATTAACAGGACAGCAGCAGCTTTAATCACAACAGGAAACTCAGCCTTTGCATATACTAGACATCCCACTTAAAATTTCTTTCTGCAATTTCTTGAAAAACAGAAAATTGCTCTGGTAGGAACCCTTAAGTGTTGCTGTCAAAAATAGGAGGTGTATGGTACATAAATAAGAATAAAGTTCTTGATATACAGGTCATTGTTAAAGACCTTGATAGAAAGACTGCTTAAGATTTTCAAAAATTTTAATTGTTAAGTTGCCTCAAAGACTGATTGTTATATATTTTCAGATATTCCACAGGCATGACTGGTATAAACAGAGTTTATAAGTGTCAAGGAAACAGTTGTACAATTAGAGCATGCAGGATTGATTCTAAGACAAAACTGTATGAAAAAAATTGCCAATTCTTCCCTGATAAAGATCAAACTGAAAAGGCATCCATAATGTTCATGCAAGGTATTAATTCTGTAAATATGCTAACTGTAATTTAACAGCACATATTTATATTCAAAGGACATGTTATCATCTTTATAAAATATTGTGCAGGTTACCTGATAAATTAGACATATTAATAATAGAGTTCTTTAAATATTAAGGCATATGGAAAGCACAACTACTATTAGCTAACTAGTGTTAGCTAGCTACTGTTAGTTATTATTATAATTATTCAAAATCTGTTACTATTATATGATTCCTTAAACAAATCCTATTTCATTAAATAAATGATATATTTGCCAAACATATTTTTTATTTTTCAGATTTGTTGTTGAATCTTAAATGCATTGTATATAAAAAGTTTTTTTCACTTTATTAACCTTTTAGGTTGTTGAATTCTGTAATAAAGAAAACCATAACAGAGAAGCTCCAAGCCTACAAAACAAAATGTGCAATTCCAGAAGTACATGGGAGGTGATTAGCAATTCTGAGGATTTTAAAAACACAACATCTTTGGTGGTACCACCCCCTCCACCTGTCTTCTCGCTGCTGAAGATCAGAGAAAGAATTGTGTGCTTAGTTCTTGATAAGTCTGGAAGCATGAGTGTAAGTGTGTGGGCCCATTTTCCCTGGATATGGGGACACAGAATTGATTGAATAGCTAAGAATACTCTGAACACTACCTGCTTGTTCTAAGTTGCATGGTGGCCTAAGTACTATCACCTCCTACAATGATGATCTCAAGAGGGGCAGTGAATATTGTAAATGAAGAAGTGTGGCAATAGAGTTAAAAAGTCCTAACCCAAGATCCAGCTCCAGAAAATGGAGAGTTTATTGAGGGGCACTTTTAGACCCTTTAGTAAAGCCTTAGGATCAGAACTAAAGATTTTTAACATGGACATGCTTTCTACTGGAAACACTTAACAGAAATGAGGAGAGAGTGGATTAGGGCCTCTGAACTCCATTCCAAGTCAAGGAACAAGATCAACCAGGAGAATTGTTAATGTGGCTTTATCTTATTTGCATAACTTATATAAATGACCTCTTTATACTCAAAGACACAGACAAAAAGCATCACTATAATGAAGATACAGTCAGATTCAGCCATTCATTCCTTCTTCTGTCATTCAGTGAATGGAAGGCACTGTGCAGGGCTCTAGGAATAGAACTCATATCCTTAAAGAGTTCACAGTTGAAAATTTTCTCTCTCTTCCCCATTATCTGGTTAACTCATACATATTCTTCAAACTTCCTCCCAGAGGAGATGGACTGGGCTCTAGGCTGGCCTAATGGTCCTTCTGCCAGTCACCCACAATGACCTGTGCAAACCCTTATTACCAAATATTATATTGAAATTACACATTTCTCTCCCACTAGATTAGGAACTCCTCTAGGACTTGAAGCAGTGTTCTCTTATCTTTGCATCCCTTTTGCCTGAAACAGGGTTTATCATGTATAAGCACTCAGTAAATAATTGCTGAAATGGACTACAAATGAGTGGACATATGTGATAAGGCACCCAGAAGGATGGCACATTTGAGGCAGAACAGAGGGTACTAAACATCAAGAGAAATGTCTTCAACAAAAGGGGCCTGGGTGGTTACTGAAAAGCACAGAAGATAACACAGCTGAATGAAATAATCCACAATAGCAGAGTTTCAGAAAGAGCATCAGAATGCTGGAAACCTATCCATAGATTTGTTCTAAGAAGTGTTGCTGGGGAGAGAGGAAGCTCCTTATTGGGAAAAGATGAGCAACCTCCTTTGGACAAGATACAGGTAGAGATAAGTTTAAGGGTAAAACAAAGTGGTAGAGAGAAAGCCCTCAAAGATGGAGATGTAAGAGCAGTTTTTCATGATGACTTTGTTCTAGGTAGTTCAGAGGGATTTGGATTGTGTTGGGGGTGGGGGGTACCACAGATCAGTTGGTGATGAGGGACTGGAAAAGACAAACGCATGAAAGGGCTTACATCCTGGGCATTCACCTAGGAAAGAAGGATGTGAGTTTTAAAGAGTTATTTGATAATTAATTCCAATTAATTCCATTTAATCCATTGGTAGAGAAGTGGTGAGGAGAGGTTAGGAGCAGAAGAGGAAATGGGGGGAGAGAGGTACTGGGCCTCTCAGATTTCAGCTGGAGTAAGTTTCATGGTACTGGGCCTCTCAGATTTCAGCTGGAGTAAGTTTCATCTTTTGGGAAGTCCCCAAGTGGAAGGGGGATTTCAGTCTCTAGATGGAGTCCTTGATAGTCTGGTTTGATACTGTGGGATCTGGGGAGCATTTTCATCTTTTTTTTTTTTTTATAAAGGTTTTATTTATTTGTCAGAGAGAGAGGGAGAGAGAGCGAGCACAGGCAGACAGAATGGCAGGCAGAGGCAGAGGGAGAAGCAGGCTCCCCGCCGAGCAAGGAGCCCGATGTGGGACTCGATCCCAGGACGCTGGGATCATGACCTGAGCTGAAGGCAGCTGCTTAACCAACTGAGCCACCCAGGCGTCCCGAGCGTTTTCATCTTGACACAACTGGAACAGAGGATCCCAGGAGTTATTAGGCAGTCTCTAAGGTGTGAGTCACCACCCCCCAATTCCAACCCAACCCCCACCCTATCCTCCACCTCTAATTTGGGTGTTTAGCAGCCAAGAATAGCTTAGTTAAAGCCTATGTTCCTTACTAGGCCATAAGTGTTCCATAATATGCATAAATATATTTTTCAGTTTTATCAATTGAAAAAAAACTGTGTTCTTTAATAACACTAATTACAACTGGTAAAAAATTAACAACAAATGTTATTCACTCATTTTATGTAATCTGCTATTATTTCCCAAATGAAAACGCTTTGGTTGTTTTTCTTGATCTTTTTTATTCAGGGTTTTAATCGCCTAAATCAAATGAATCAAGCAACAAAACATTTCCTGCTGCAGACCATTGAAAATGGATCCTGGGTGGGAATGATGCACTTTGATAGTACTGCCAACATTAAAATAAATCTAATCCAAATGATAAGCAGCAAGGAAAGAAACAACTTCTTGGAGAGCTTACCTACAGAAGCTAATGGAGGAACTTCCATCTGTGCTGGAATTAGATCAGCATTTCAGGTGCAAACCATATTGCAAATGTAGTTTGTTCTTTTTAAAAAAATTAAGGTTTAATTTCCATACAACACCTTACTAGTTTCTTAGTGATTTGATATTTTTATGCATTACAAAATGAAAAGTCTAGTTAACTACCTGTTACTATACAAATTTATTACAGTATTAGTAGCCATATTCCCCATGCTGTACATTATATCTCCATCACTTATTTATTTTATGACTTAAAGTTTGTACCTCATAATCCATTCACCTAGTTTCTTTTTTTATTTAAATTCTATTAGCCAATGTATAATATGTCATTAATTTTTGATATAATGTTCACTGATACATCAGTTGTATGTAACACCCAGTGCTCATCATATCAAGAACCCTCCTTAATGTCCATCACCCAGTTACCCCATCCCCCACTCACCTCCCCTTCCACAACCTTCAGTTTGTTTCCTGGACTCAAGGTTCTCACAGTTTGTTTCCCTCTCTGTTCCCTTTTGCACCCCAAAGCTCATAGCAGCAATGTCCATAATAGCCAAACTGTAGTTTCTTCTTTTTTATGATTAGGACATTTTTATGTTAAACGCTGCCACACATACATACTGCCTAATTTTAACATGACTAATACAAAGAAGCACAGGACTAAGCTTATAGAAAAAAATTACTGAATGATTTTTTAATGGATCAGTAAATCAATGAATAAACTGATGGGTAAATAAATGACTATTAAAATGCCACTAGAGTATAAACCAAACCAAGTCAGGGGCTTTGTCTTGTTACCACGAGGTAGTCGGTATTCAATAAATATTAAATAAATATGTATGTTTGGGCAGCAAAACTTGACAACTCCTAAGACAATGAAGTAAGTTATATCGTATGATTCCACTTTGGGCCAATCTTCATTTCAGTTTCTATGACACTCAGCTGGGTTTATCCAGATAAAACTGAAGTTTATCAAAGCAGATGTAGCAGGGGCTGTTAGTCATGATGAGGGTCAAGAATACTGGTCAGAACATGAATTTTAACATCAAAGTACAGGCTCTACCACCTACTACTATGTGATCTTAGGCAACGTTTGCAATCTCTTTGGACTCCCAGTGACTTATCTGTAAAATAGAAGAAAACAAGAATGCCTATCTCACAGTACTATTATGAAGATTAAATAAAATGCTATATTTACGTATACAGAAAAATATTATATAGTAAATATATATTTCACAAATGTCATAATAATGACAATGGTCATGCATATTTGGATAAAAATAAGGTTCATAATTATATTCATATATATTCATATATATATGTTCATTATATATTCATAAATATATATTTCACTCAGACATGTAGGGGAGTGTGATGGGAATGCTGTATAAATGCAATAAATGTATAAAGCATTTTCTATCTTTTAGTCTGATTTTAATGTATGTCAGAGCATATTTCACATATATTACAATATATAAAAGCCATTGTTCACCTAAAAACATGCAAAAATTACAATGAGTCTGGTCACTTTGTTCCCTGACACCAGCTTTATTAGGAATATCTAAATTCTAAACTCTCTTCTTTTTTTATTTATTTAAATTCAATTTATTAGCAAATAATATATTATTTGTTTCAGAGGTACAGGTCTATGATTCATCAGTTTTATATAATACCTAGTGCTCATTATCCAAACCCTCTTCTGCAAATCTATACACACCTCCACTCCAAGTTCATGAAAGCCACTGATAATCTGTCATTTGTTTATAACCAAGAATAAATTCTTTTTATCCTCTCTTATAGGCACCCAGATTCAGCACTCTGAGTTTCAAACTATTTGGCTTTATAAGAAATGGGTTCAAGCCACAAATAGAACTCAATTTCAATAAATAAAATTCATGTATTCTCTGAGCACCACTAATATTCTTAGTTTTGTGCTCATTACTACTAGAGGTAAAATAAAAGTTATATAACAAGATTCCTAATCTTGACCTGTTTAGAACTTTCCATATCTTTTCTTTATAAACATACTAAAGATTCCCTAATTTGAAATCATTAACCTTTTTTAAAAGTGGAGGTGGAGGGTATTAAGGTGGTGGGTATTACGGAGGGCACGGATTGCATGGAGCACTGGGTGTGGTGCAAAAACAATGAATACCGTTACGCTGAAAAGAAATTAAAAAAAAAAAAAGTAGAGGTGGAGTTTTAAGGCACCTAGCTGTATATGCAGTAAACTTTATACACTGAAGTCTTGTTAGAGTGTAGTCTGGCCAGAGAAAGCAGAGAACTATTTAATGCTACATTCTGCAGTTACATTTTTGGTATCTGATTGACCTGAGTCCTCAGACTGAAATGTCATTGTCATTTAACCTGCACCCACATGACTTCATTGAAGCCAACCTTCTCTGCAGCAGACAGACAGAATAAAATCATGTTTAAGTTCCCCTAAAAGTTGTTGATTGTAGATTCTATTATTTAAAACAGACACTATCTCTTCTTTTCTGCACACTTTTATTTTCTCCGCACATTTTTTCTAGTATCCTGTAAGTCTTTTGGTCTAGGAACACCAATAGTTATGCTCTGATTGTATCTGCAGGTAATTAGAGAAATATACCCTCAAATAGATGGATCTGAAATTGTCTTGCTGACTGATGGAGAGGATAACACTGCAAAGAACTGTATGGATGAAGTGAAACAAAGTGGGGCTATCATTCATTTGATTGCTTTGGGACCATCTGCTGATCAAGTCGTCAGAGAGATGAGTGCTATAACAGGTGTAATATGACCCATATATATAAGTCCTTTGATAGCAATGCATAAGTGTAAAGGCTCACAATGCTTTCCCTCAAGCTCTTGCCCTGTAGGTGCTCTGCAAGACCTTGGAACCAGGGTCAAACCAGACCTGATCTCTGTTCACAAGGTGCTCACAATCCAGCTGGCTGGAGAGACATATAAAACTACTAATCAAATAGCATAATCAGATAACATCCCTTCATGACAGGAGAAATATATAGAAATAAGGCACTATGTGAGCAGAGGAACCATAAATTTTCCCAGGGTTGTACAGAGTCAGAGAAAGAAGGAATGAAAGTGAGGTGACTTCTGAGCTGGGCCTTGAACAAGGTGTTTACTTTTTCTGGAGACAGGAGGAGTGAGAGAAGATGATCAGGTCATGAGCAAAAAAAATCATGTTGGGTGATAGTGGAGAGATAGTGGGAAATCCATGAAACCAGGGCATAGGCTTTGGGGTTGGGGTAGGGGCCAGATGGGATTAACAGAGGCTCAGGCTGAAAAAATCTAAATAACAACAAAATTTCCTGATGAACTACAGGGTAGATGTTATCTTGGGTACAGAGACTGAATGAAAATGGATCACATGTTTTCAGTGCCTTCTTAAACAGTAGTAGAATAAACAAAATTTATAACATTGTGAATATTAATTATTGTATTGGGTTGACTCCTAACACTACCAAATATATACTTGTTTTTTAATGCTTAGTTGCACAAACTTCCATCATTTCAAAGTACTTTCATGGCTGTTATAAAATTTATTTCTGTCCCAAGGGTCCATCTCAGTTTGTCTCTATTACATACCACTTTTCTATCTCCCCACTGCCAGTTATTGTCAGGATACCTCAGTATGACAGCTCTTCAACCTTTCTGAACTGATTCTGACCCACTTCGGCTGAAAAATCTGAAGGCCAGACCTACCATAACTGTATCTTAAGAGTCAATAATTACCCTAAAGGGCTGTATAGTTTGTGAGCTCTAATACATGGAATTATAACATCTTCTTTCATATTCTGTGATTATTTCACACATTTCAGCCAGGAATATTTCTGTATGTGGATATAAAGACTGCTTACTTTTCCTAGTTATGACAGTTTTTTAAATTAACATTTTATTGTTAATCTTTACACATACTTGACTTTGTTCTATATAATAATACTGAAACTATGATTTTGTTTACCCTGTTACCTTATTAATCACTAAAATGTGATAGGTATGTATTTTCTAGAAAGCAGCCTACTTAATGTATTTGCATTTTAGGAGGAAACCATTTTTATGCTTCCGATGAAGCCCAGAACAACGGCCTCATTGATGCTTTCGGGGCTCTTGCATCAGGAAATACTGATCTTTCCCAACAGCCTCTTCAGGTCAGAGTCACCACTCCTCAGGTCTTTGTGTTTACATTTAGCCATAACCAAACAAATAATTCAGTTGTTATAAGTTCTGAGTCCTATATTTTTCTAAAAGTACACTTTTAATTAAAATTGAAATTTCAGTATGAAATAGAAATTATTTTTTAAATATGACTAAATTAAGTAGTGAAATATATATGTATATATATTTTTTCTTTTCCCACAGAGTTTGGTTAAGGGATAACATCAAAACTCAACAATGTTAAATTTTCTGCCAAAAATAGACTTTGTCTCGTAATATAGCTTTCATTTGTCTATGAATGCATAAAAGTATCTCACACTTCCAAGATTTCCTCCACTTGTCACTGCTGTGAAATAGATTTAAATTAGATGAATGTGTTTAAGAACCCAGTTTGGAAATGGAAACAAAATATCTTGGAAATAATTTATCAGAAAAAAGACAGTGAATAATCATTGCATATCTACAAATTTAGGGCTTATCTTACTTCTTCAACCACTTTTTTCACTGACTTTTTATTTTATTCATCTCTCTTCTGAACTCTACTTCTTTTCTCATTTGTGTTCCAACAATACCACCATTTTCTATTTAGATTAAAAAATTTTGACAACTTCCTTCTTCATTCTTCATTCACATCTCATGTAAAATGTCAACACAGCCTGTTTCCTTCAAAATATTTTTACAAAATTATTTCTATCAATATCCATTCCCACCAAGTGTGTATCATGTAATTTCACCTTCCAGTTCACTAAGTCACTTTCCACATTACAACTTGCCATGATCACCAAAACAAATCTATTTTCCTCTATTCTCCAACAATAAAGAGTAAGAAGGTATAAGATTCAGAGTTAAGACAATATGTGCAGATTGGTTTGGAAGTTGGGTTTGTAGCCTCACCCTGGAAATAGTTTAAAAATTGATCTGAGATCTAGCTTGGCAGTGTATGGAGAATAAACTGAAAGAGAATAAAGTTCATTTCTGAAGGTTTCAATCTGGATGACTGAGAAAACGCTGATAAAATTGACATGTAAACAAGGAGAAGTGATTTTGAGGCTATTATTTTTGGCTCTATTTTAACCTTGGATTTTGAGCAGATGGTGGGACATTAAAATGGAATATTCCAAAGGGGTTTTAAAAATAAGAACGAAATATGGGATATCATCCAGAAAGGAGGCACGTGCATGCAGAATATGCTCAAAGTTTCAAGAATGGCTTTCTAAATGATGTGGAAAGGGCAGAAATTTCTGTTCCCCTCACCTGAACTGCCTATAGGTCCTTAAGTAGAGAAATAACAAAAATAAAACAGGTCTTGGGAGAGAATAGTGAGAATAGTTAGAGGTATGTTGCAATAATCTGAGTAGATGGGAACCTGAATTTGGATGGTGGCAGCTAGAATACAGAGAAAAGGCTGCATCTCACTCTTTACTCAGTCATTTTCCCCTAGTACTACCATGTAGCCAAAGCCTTCCAACTTTCTTAGAGTTTCCTCATGGGGTACCTGAAAAAGTTACTCAATTCAGATGTAACTTGATAATACTTGGTCTACTCAAACACATGCTCACTTCACATAGGACTGAGATTTTTGTCATTACAATGATGTCTCAGTGGTAGAATTCACTCTCTTCTATCAGCACTGGTGTGAAAATATTTTTGTTTTAAGACTGGTTTAGAATAGAAAAGACACTTCCCATCATTCCTAAAATGACACACTTAGGGAAAGCACCTTCTTGGTCACTGGATAGACTTGGCTTTCCTTGATGAAGAGCCACCCACAAAGACTTGAAAAACTTTCTTCAAAGCTCCTCTCAGAGAACATCCTATCTTTCGCATCTCTTTTCAGGATTCCAATCCTCACAGTTTGTCCCCTTTCCACTCTTGTTGGACATGTTTACTGTCTGATGCTACTCATTCCATTCATTTGTGAAAATTATTTCAAGATTTCACATCAGGAGAAAAATCCATGTTTCCTTGTCTCATCATTTGCTGGTCCTGATAGTCTCTCTTGAGGCCCCTTTTTACTGTGTCTCTACTCAAATACTCTAGCCACCACAATAAGTATTTTTTTATAGTTCATCATTTAGATGGATAAAACTGAGGATAACACACACACGCGTGTGCGCGCACGTGCACGTGCACGCATGCGCACACACCTATACCCACAGCTAATTCTTCTCTGAGGCTGTAGCACCCTTCACTGCTAAAGACTTGAGTGGGTGTTTGCCAAGACAAAGCAAAAAAATAATAGGGTCATATCTCCAACTATAAAACCCATTCTCCTGCTTTAAAGCTTTTATTATACCCTATCCTTTCCTGAGACTCTGTATTTCACATTATCTGACTGTCACATTCCAGTCAGCTTTCAGAGAGATCACAAACCTAAGGTAGGATGCATTATATAAGCTTGTTCTCAGGCCAGAAATTAAAAACTTCATGAAAAATGAAAACAGAATAAAATTGCTCTCTTCTCCAGTCATTAATTTTTAAAATATATTTAAACAGCTTGAAAGTATGGGATTAACACTCAACAATAATCTTTAGATGAATGGCACTGTAATAATTGATGGCACTGTGGGAAAGGACACATTCTCTCTCATCACATGGACCAGACAGGCTCCTATTATTTCTCTCTGGGATCCAAATGGAACACCAATGAGAAATTTCACAGTGGATGCAGTTTCCAAAATGGCCTATCTCAGTATTCCAGGAATTGCAGAGGTAAGCAGCTAGCTTTTAGGCTTCCTCCCACATTTGTTTTATAGTTGAAAATACATTGTTTACTATAACAACTATAGGTGTCGATATTTGTATCATCTTCAAAATTATAATAAAATAGAATGTAATTCCTATGCCTATGTGGTCTCCAAAATTATGATAGCAGGAAAAAGGAAGAAAGAATGTATACATTAGGGGAAACAGAAGGAAAACAAATTAGGTAGGCTAAGAACTTTAAAGAGGCAATGAAAGGAGAATCTGTGCAAGTTGGTACTTAGATAGCTATAGAGTCATTCCTTATTACCACCACCAGATCATAGGATCTATGGACACTGAGGTCAAAGAATAAGGCCAAGATCAAGGCAAACTTTCCCAAACTTATTTTTCCCAGCTGAGAATTCCCAATGTTTGGACATCATGCATGACAATAGCCAGGATACCCTGTCTAAACTGCCTTAGTTCTCCTCCTTTACCCTCAAAACTCTCGAAAACCTGTATATTCAATAACATGCTTGTAAAATTTATTTCAGAGTTGGATAGTGAAAACACAGAAAAGCCTGATTTTGACTACTTACTATATTTTTGCTGAATTTTTAGGTGGGTGTTTGGACTTACAGTCTTCAAGCCAAAGCATACCCAGAAACATGAACTATTACAGTAAATTCTCAGGCAGCCAATTCTTCTGTGCCTCCAATCACAGTGAATGCTAAAATGAACAAAGACACAAAGTTTTCCCAGCCCAATGATTGCCTATGCAGAAGTTCTACAAGGGAATGTTCCAGTTCTTAGAGCCAAAGTGACTGCTTCCATTGAATCAAATAATGGAAAAACGGAAGTTTTGGACCTTTTGGATAATGGTGCAGGTAACTCGCAGTTTTTTATGAATAAGTCTGTAATTTCATAACTCAGGATATGTTATGGGTCCCTGCAGCAGTATAGGGCAGTAGGACAGACACCAGAAAAATTGATGTAAATTATGGATGAACAGGAGGACCAGTAGGAAATTCTGTCCACATAAAACCTATGAAGTACATAGCAAGTGTCCTACATATAGTAAGTACTCAATAAATGTTATTTACTGTCAGTATTATTTTGTCATCTGTACAACCAATGTCTGTTATCAGTCAGGAAGGTCTGATTCAGGAAATTGAGAGCAGCAAGAATTCCGAACAAGTATTTCTTAGGCGCAAATCACTAAGAAAGCCCAGGCGGAGTGAGTGAAACACAAGCAAGCAGATGGGGTTAAGTGATAGAACTTGAGCCCCTGGCAGAGAAGGGGGGAACAGGTAAGAGTAATTCCCAGCAGCCGGAAAAAATACAACATGTAGTCTTGGGAACTGAGGCCCAAGGACAGGTAGAACCACCAAAACAGATGCAGACATCTCTAGAGCATCAGATACCAGGTCTGAAAGGCAGAAAACAAGACACAGAGTTGGCCATGCTCTGTCTCCCTGGTCTGTATGGGTGAACAGTACCTTTTTCCCAGACTCTGGATTGTTCTGGGAACTGATCCGTCTTTTGAGAGGGCAGTGAGCAAGGAAATTACCATACTGATAACCTTTTGAATTGTCAGAATTTTCTATCAGTATCTTTTGCAATGTAATTAATTCAGTCAATTTATAATCCTATCATCAACTAGCATATGCCCTGTGAAAAATTTAGAAGGTAAAAATGTTCTTTGGTGCATCTCAATGCCATCATCTGGTATAATAATATTTCCCTCAACTATTTCCTGAGTTTTCCTCTTTTCCCAACCCCTGACATGCTACATTAAAACTTAAGCTGCATCTTGTTTCATTTCTCAAGGTTTCACCAGATGGCTACTGGTATGCCTTTACCTAAGAAAGTGTTGGTGATAAACAATGTCTTGGAGCAGGAGTTCTCAAAGTTTAGCATGCAAAGGAATCACCTGAAGGGCTTGTTATAACACAGAATGCTACGCCCTTTCCTTGAAGATCTAAGTAATTTGCATTCCTAATATGATCAAGAGGCATGCAGGTGGTGCTTGTCTAAGGATACCATTTCAAGAACTGCTGTCTTAGAGGGTTGAATCCCCGAGAAATGTGTTTGCAATTTGATGAATAACTCTAGTATTGGTGACACCAAGAAATATACTTATGATACAATATTCCTTAGCTCACCTAAATGTTTATTCTAATAATAAATGGGGGTTTTCCACCACCAGACCAGGGAGTTAATGGATCATAGAGCAAGAGGTAAGGATATAAAAACAAAACAAAACAAAACAAAAAGTAGCTGAAGTCAAAGTAAGTCTTAAGAATTAAATCCTACGCAGATGCTTTTTCTTTAGTGGGGATCCTTTTGATTTGAACAGGAGATGAGATAATTACGTGTTTAGATAAGAGCTGCAAGAAAACCATTTGGCTAAAATATGGTAAGAAGAGTACTATAATAATCTGCATAGAAGCTGATAAAGTGAAGGTATTTACTACACATATATAAGTACATGATTTATATATATATGCATATATATAACAACACAAATGTATATCAATTTAACAAGACACTGGTTGGTAAAGCATAATGGAAATATTCCCTAATGAGTCAACCACAAAATAGCCTGATTGAGGGGATATGCTTATAAAGTCCATATGCTTGGCTTAGAAAATGCATAATTTTTTCTTTTTCTTTACAATAGTACTTTATTCCTTCATTTCTATAAGAAGGTGCCAATTCTTTCAAGAATGATGGGGTGTACTCCAGATGTTTTATAGCTTATTCAGAAAACGGCAGATATAGCTTAAAAGTACGGGCTCACAGAGGGACAAATGTGGCTACACAATACTTAAGGCATCCACTGACTAGAGCTGCACATATACCAGGATGGGTAGTGGATAGTAAGTAATGATATCTGATATCTGGCTTGAATAATTGTGAGTTAACATGATTAAAGCTTCTAAAATTTTACAACTCAAAGTACAGCTTTCCTCATTTCTGAAATGAAGTTCTCAGTCATACTGTGTTTGCCTCTGAAATAACCTAAGCTTTGGTATAGGGTCTGGCATCTACAAGCACTCAATAAATGTCAGCCATTATATATTAGTTTGGAGCACCAAAACAACATCAACAACAATATATCAAATTTCTAACTCAAGATGAAGAAAACAGGTTAATGTGTTATGTACCTAAATACACACTTGTGGCAGAACTTATTTTTCGGGTTACATAGATACCTGATTCAGTTTATAAAGATACTAAATAAGTAAATATTTACTTTGAATGTTTTTAGTAAGTCAAAAGCAAAAATGTTTAGAGTAAGATGACAACTATTTGGATTAAGAATGCATTCTTTGTTAGCTTTCCTTCAGCTTGTCCCTTATCTTATGACCTTTAGGGGTTCTCTGTTGGCAATCGTAATAGAACTTGAAGTATTATTCCTTAGACTTGTAGCAGGGAGGAAGAGAGAAGCCTGGCACAAATGGTTTAAAGGGAAACAGTAAAAATTTTCCCAGGTTTATTCCTAGCTTGGAAATAATTTGAGAAATAAAGCAATTGTTTTTTAAAGGACATATATTGAATTATATAACATTATTCCCATTTAGTGCAGCCTTAATTCTAAAGTGATTTGTTATCCGATTCTATCCCACAATATCCTGGTCAGGATGCTAAAGAAAAAATTCTGCCACCAATTGGATGTTTATGACTTTGTCACAAAACTTAGTAAAATGTGACTGTGTATATTTCATATTTCACTACATATGAAAAAAGGGGAGGAGCAGGGAAATGTAGAATGAGGAATTCAATTCATTTAGTTCTAAAAATACTAGTATAGACTTGCTCATTAAATACTGCAAATTTTTAATACAGGAAAAATTGAAGGGAATCTAACAAGAGTTGAAATTGATGAGGATACTCAAACAGCCTTGGAGAGTTTCACTAGAACAGCATCTGGAGGTGCATTTGTGATTGCAAATGTTTCAAAACTTCCCTTGCCTGACCTGTACCCACCAAGTCAAATCACAGACCTTGAGGCCACCTTTGAGGGGGATGAGATCAGTCTAACATGGACAGCACCAGGAGATAATTTTGATGTTGGAAAAGGTAAGGATGAAATGACATGTACTGTTGCTTAAGTGAAAGGTGCTCATGGCAAAAGCAAGGGTATAAGGGTAGATGGGAGGAGAAGAATTTTTAATTAACTGCTCAGTGAAGTATTAATTTTATAATTTGATATTTTCAAATCAGTCAAACATGACACATTATAAAGTGGTACCACTTTTCAAACAAAGAAGATAGCATTTAGGAGTTTAAAAATCAATTAAGCTTTCACTGAAAAATTAGTAAGACTTTGGCTATGAGTATAAGCTTTGCACAACTAAACATTTTTGAGAAGAATGGATAAAAAAGAATTTAACATGATATTCTCCAGTTTCTAAGCTATACGTAATTTTTTTTTCTTAGCTGAACAGTATATCATAAGAATAAGTGGACATATCCTGGACCTAAGAGACAATTTTGATAATGCTCTCCAAGTAAACACTACTGATCTGTTACCAAACGAGGCCAACTCCAAAGAAACCTTTGCATTTAAATCAGGAAATATCTCAGAAGAAAATACAACTCACATATTTATTGCCATTCAAAGTGTGGATAAAAGCAATTAGAGATCTAAACTATCCAACATTGCACAAGTAGCTTTATTTATTCCTCAGGCAGAACCTGGTCCTGATGAAAGTCATCCTAATTCCAGAATTAGCATTTCTTCTTTGGTGTTGTTAGTGGTTGGATCTGTGGCAATTGTTAGTATTATTGTAAGTGCCACCATTTGTATCATACACAAGAAAAAAATTTCAAGAAGACCTAGAACAGGATTTTAAAAAACATTAACAAAAAACTGAATTTCTAAGTTCATTCTTGTGACCATGAATTCATAAAAATAATTTTAAGAGTTCTAGAAGGGATACTTTGATTAAATATAAATGTCCAGGGGTACTTGGAAAGTTGATAAGTTAATATTAAAGTTCAAATGTTTTATTTATTTATTTGTCATAAAGAATGATGAATAAAGATTTTTTATATTGATACCTGATATTCATGTTGATTATCTGATACAAAAGTTATCTAGAACAATAATTCAAATTCTGTCAAGAAGTTAAAATTATCTATTTCAGTAGTCAAAATTCAAGTGTAGGAGAGCAGGTAAATAATACGTGAGAAAAATAAATTTGGTCTTGGTACTTTTAAGTTTAAATTGATATTATTGCTTTCACCTAAAGTCTCCACTTATATATTAATATATATACAACATGAATAAGTTCATGTTTACTATAATTCATTGACATGGAAAATACTAGTAAATAAAAATCAATAACCATCTGTCAAACCACAGTTTTTCCTGATTTCAGCTCAATACAATCATTCATATATATATATATATATATATCTTTTCACTTAAAAAGCCATTCCTCCCTGTGTACTTTTTCTTTTATTATAGGAAAGAATTACTGAAGGTACTATCTTTTGCCCTTGTTTTCAGATGAAGAAAGAAAACTAAAAAATTTAAAATATAACATTTTAATTATTACTCCAATTATGGCCTAAAAGTTACACCAAAGTAATAAATGAGATTAATTAAATTAAATCAATTAAAGAGAGACTGTAGATTGGGAAGAGCATTAAAGTTCACATTATAATCCATGGCCAGATCTGCCAGAGACCATAATGATACAAACAACATGGGACATAAAGCACCTAGTCTTTTACATAGGAATTCTTTCAGCACAGTGGAAAGCCATAGTTACAAGCTTTATGGAGAAAATGTAGGAAAGGGATAAGTATAAGACATCTGACCTTTTACCAAGCAGGGAATAAAAGCCTAAAATTCTATGTTGGCAATAGAAATAATATGTGACAACCAGACATTCCCTGTGTCCTCTCTACCCACCCCCCTGCTCTAAAACCAAAGCCCACCAACCAGGTTATTATCCTCCCTGATGTTCCAGCATAAAAGCTATGCTTAGGAAGGTCTCAGTAGAGCACTCTCAGGTCAGACTTCCAGGTTAAATCCTAGTTTAGTTTTATTTTCAGATCTTTATCAGTCGCTAATTGTTGAATTAGTAAGAATCAGACAAATAACTGAATGGTTACATTGTTAGAGTTAGTATAGGCTATATAATTCAAAGGGCCTAATGCAAAAGAGAAAATAAGGGATCCCTGTTCAAAATCAAAAAGAATTTCAAGATGGCAATGGCAAAGCATTGAATGAGACCTATTCTCTGTGCAAATGCACAGCTCTCATGCCCATGAAGCCAATCCTGGCTGTAGTTTAGAATCAACTGGTGATAGTATATATAACATGGGATCTCTGCATGGGCTTTTTTTAATGGCCCCATGGCATCATTCATGGTCTAGTAGTCGATCTAGTTAATCACCAAAGAAAGTATAGGTTTGGAAAAGGAACCTCAGGGCTATTGCCTTTCATGGGGAATCTAACTACAGAAAATAAATCTAAATTTTCCTAGTAAATGAAAAGAGACAGCCCTACGTGGAGAAGGAAAACCTCTATACCAACCTCAGAGAATCAAGTAACTGTAGGATTCCTGAATGGAAAAAAAGATTCACACCGGGAGCCACCCAACTGGCTGCTGCCCCTAGAGGCAGGCCTTGGGCAGTGTCACAAGCTAAATACTGAGGGGTGGTATACATTCACAATCATAGCTGCTCAACTGGGACTGAGAGAAATACCTTCTGATGCACTTATTCATACTATTTGTGGTGGTCGGTGTTTCAGGCCAGAATGATCTAATAAAGCATGTATAAATGGTGGGACCCAAACACAGTGCCTGATGAACATGTACTGTGACACCAGCATAAAATGGGTCTAGGAAGAGCACAGCTCAAAGTAACAGTGAAGTGAGCCAGGCCTACTGTAGGCCAAACAGAAAAGTTTGTACCTAATCATAAAAATGGTTTCTAAAGATCCACAACTCCTATTATCACCATTGTTATTATCTCTTATTCTTATTCTTATTCTTATTCTTATTCTTATCATACCACAACATGGGCTTAGGTAGTTACCTCCTACTTTGAATCTTGGTTGTCCCAGTGACTTGCTTTAACTAACAGAATATAGCAGAAATGATAAAAGCTTCCGCTTGTGTGTTCCTGGGAACCCTGAGCTTCCATATACAAACTTCAGCTATGGTGATGAAGAGACCACTGAAGAGGTTCTGAGACTATATGGAGAAAGAAGAGGCCAAAATCCCTACTTCCTGGTCTAACCGCAAGACGGTTCAATCTGTAATCACCAGACTAGAAGCATGACCAACAAAGGAAACTCCCTTTTAAACCCAGTCAACAAAAAGACATGGAGAAAATAAAATGGGTGTTGTTTTAAGCCACTGAGTTTTCAAATGGTTCAGTGCTATGAGTCAAACCTCTACACAATTCCATCCATAGTCACCAAACTCCAAGTTAAGACCAGCAGAAGAGCCACCTAGCTTAGTCCAGTCAACCCAGAGAAACATGAAAATAGTAAAATGGTTGTTTTAAGCCACTAAGCTTTGAGATAGTTGGTCCACAGTAATAGAAAACTGAAACAATAATGGTATTAGAGTTCCATCAGGGAAACAGATCCACTATGAATATTACAAAGTAGGAAATTTATTAAAGGAGTCAAGCTGAGGAAGTAAAGAACTGAAGAAAGAAGTTGGAGGATCCAGAAAAAAAAAAAAGTTACTGGGGCACCTGGGTGGCTCAGTGGGTTAAAGCCTCTGCCTTCAGCTCAGGTCATGATCTCAGGGTCCTGGGATCGAGCCCCGCATCGGGCTCTCTGCTCAGCGGGGAGCCTGCTTCCCTCTCTCTCTCTCTCTCTGCCTGCCTCTCTGCCTACTTGTGATCTCTCTCTCTCTGTCAAACAAATAAAATCTTTAAAAAAAAAAAAAAAGTTACTGCCAAGCTTCCCTGAAGCACTGGAGTTGGTTTTTGGTATTAGAAGCTGGAAGCTCCGCAAGACCAAGAACTGGAGTAGGACTGTGAATGAGTCTCATATAAGAAAACTGTTGTCTCTGCATAGCCACCACCTCTGGGGATTTGCCGCTGAGCGTCTTGTGGTGGTCCTGGCATCACTACAGTCTACAAGGCCAGGATTCAGGAAGAAGACTTGGAGGATGCCAGCCCATCTCCTTCTTACTGCCTCTTACTGCCTCACCTTCAGACAAGTATGGATGGCTGCTGCTTTACTTCTGCCTTCCAAATTTCAAGTGAATGTCCCTTTCACCCCAAATCACGCAGTTTCTAGGAAATGTAATGTAGTTTCTCCAAATTGCCTCAGAAAGACCACATCAAATATGAAGAATGTAACAGTGACAATTGTGGAACAGCAAGGAATTTCCTTATATGGAGATGTGTGGAACCTCCCGTAGACTAATAATAAATTATTTACAAATAACAAATATATACATAACTACAAAATAATTATAAATATATGACTAAATTAAATGAATTAAATATTAAAATAAATAACTTAAGAGACAGCAAGCAGGATGCTCTGAGCTCCTGTGACCTGGTTAATTACTCACTTCACATGTGGAGTGAATACAGAGCAAGTAAACAGGGAAGGAATGTATACATAATCCTTTCAAGAATCTTGACTGTGAAATACAGCCTAGAGAAGGAATAGAAATTGAAAGAGGCAGTATGTGGTTAAGAGAGTTTTGATTTGTGGAACAAGGAACTGCTATATTTTTTTATGAGTACTATAGAAATATTTGATATTTTAAGTTTCATATATGTAAACTGATAGAAAAAAAGTTTAAGTCTTTGGAGACAGACTTTTGTATAGAATTGGACTATGGTTAAGCCTTAGTTTTCTCTTTTATGAAAAATGAGATACTAGTACCCACCTCCAAGAGCTGCATGAATCCCATTAGAAAATGGGAGGTGATTGGCCCCATTCCTGCACATAGTTAGTGCCCAATTTATGGCAGCTTTATGTTAAGAAGGTTTGTATTGCTGTATCCCAAAGTCAGGGATCCTAGCACTGAGAGCCACCTGTCCAACAGTCAGTCAGTCAGTCAGTCAATTAGGCTCCTACTATTTGCCATTATTCTGCAGTAGGTGCTATGGTAAAGTGGTGAATGAAATAGATACTTTCAGTCCTCACAGAGGTTACAGTCTAGCAGAAAAGCCCAATATTAGGCAAATCACAAGATACAAATAATTACGTGTTTTCAAAGTGATCTGAAGCATCATTAAGTTACCGAATGAGACTCATCAAGTCCGTCACAAATAAAATCCTCACCCATTCACATATCTGATCCTCCATTCATATTCAGATTTCCCAAGAGCACTCTTGTTTCTGTGCTCAGTCTGGGACCTTTGCTATTAAAACAGGATAAAATTTAGTATTCACCCTGATTCCATTTTCCTGAAATCAATTATGAAGCCCCAAATATGAGAACAAAAAGTATCCCCAGATTCCAAGAATGAGGTAATCTATGTATCACAGATTTCAAGCTTAGAATATAGCCAGCCACATCTCCTTACAATAAGGGAGAAAGACTGGGTCAGCCAAGCTATGCTATCACCACTCACCAATCCCACTATCCTAACCATTCCATAGTATAAGAAGAGAACTAGGAGAGAGAAAAGGGGGTTGGTTTGTTAGTGGTAAATCTCAGGAAGCCACATAAATTAAGAGATGGTAATCCTCTCATACCAATACTGCTGAACCACTGGATGAGCAGAGCTCTAGATGTTGCTAAGACTAAAGAAATGGGCAAGAAAGAGAAGGTAGAAAAGAGAGGTCTTCCAATGGAATTATCTTCATGCACTAAGGATTTCATGCATGTTTGGTACATTAAAGAATGTAGTTTATTTATTTATTTTTTTAAGATTTTATTTCTTTACTTGAGAGAGAGAGAGAGAAAGCACAAGATGGGGGAGAGTCAGAGGGAGAAGCAGACTCCCGCCAAGCAGGGAGTCTGATGTGGGACTTGATCCCGGGACTCCAGGTTCATGACTTGAGCCGAAGGTAGTTGCCCAACCAACTGAGCCACCCAGGCGCCCAAGAATGTAGTTTCTTACTGACTGAGGGGAATTGTAGAAGATGACTAGGTTTAATTTACTTGAGATCTCCCATGCCAAAAAATTGCGTAGTGAGAAGAGCCTTACACAACCCACCTAAGAACCTGCTAGAGACTAGCTTTTGAGCACCCACTACCCTGAGTGACACCTGAAACCACACAACAGCAGGACAGGCTCAAGACACTAGTCTCTCCTATTCCTCCTCCCCAAGACTCAAGTAGAATGTACCTAGGAAAAGGGAGACACAGCTAATTGAGACTGAGGCCATATACCCCTTTCTCCCACTATTTCAAGTCACTAAAGTCAAGTCCGAGTTAGAGGAAGAGAAGGAAAAGAGCTACAGCTCAAATAAAAGACACAAGTTTTAATATCAACAGGATTTGGGTCTTAACCATAGAACTAGGACTGTCTGAAAACCAAAACTGACAATACTAATAGAATTGGGTTATGATGTCAGTAAGAGAATTTGCTACCCAAAAAGATAGGGGTAGTGCTCAGTAGAGCACAGCTCAGTATAGCTACTGGAATACATCATTTTTTTCATATTTATATCCCAATGAGTTAATACTGCTCAATAAATGGATTTCACAATAATTGACCACATTCAACAATATCGCTAAACAAATTTATGGTGACAAACCAACTGATACATAGAACAATTCCCTGGACACTAAACTCCTACTACCTTTCCACTTTATTCCCTCTTGTAAAAAAGCAAACAAACAAACAAACAAACAAAAAAAACAAACACTTGTGTTTACCTCCCCATCTATTCTTCCTTCTGTAGGTAAAGGTCCAGTCATTTTCCATGCTGGACTTCTTGGCAAGTCTTTGTCTTCATCTCTAGTCAGCCCTTTACTTCTGGTGCCCAGCATGGGTCCTTCTTTTGGATTGGTCTCATTTCCCTTAGTTTCTGTTTCTGTTTCCATAGAATCCTAAACCTTATCTAGGACCACCACATACACAACACTAAAGGGATCCATTCAAATCATACCTTACATGAATGGTACTTCTGGAGTTTCACAAAGCACAGTCTCTATATCCTTACGTGGTAATCCTACCTTTAAAGCTGTCATATGAAAAAATAAGTATTCTTTGTAAATAACTTTATATTGTTCCATGAACCAGGAAGTTATCTTAAAGCCTAAGCACCTATAATAACATTCTAATAAAATACCTTTTCAAATGATGACATGAACCTAGAGCCATCACTTATTTCATAATTTGAAGCTCTGGCTAAGCTTGAAACTAACAACTATGAAAATCTTTTGCTTTTCTCTAAATAGGCATGCTGTCTCAAATGGATTTAGAAACTTAATCAGCCAGCTTACTTCACAGAGGAAATCATTGTTTTCCAGATTCCAGAGAGCTTAATGTCAGGGCAGAGTACTATTGAAAAAACCCCTTTGAGTTTCCTGTTCCTCCTCTACTCTCTGTCCCATCACCATGAACATCACAAACAAACACACATAAACACACACACACACACACACACACACACACACACACACAAACACACACACACAAATTTTGAGCCAACCTGAAGAATGTGGGTAGTTTAGGGAATTATTTGGATATAAATTTATCACTTTTGGTCAGGAAACAAAATAATTCTATAAAACAGAGTTTATTTTCTTCACTCACACCTCCTTCTAAATTTCTTTTCTCAAGAGAGAAAAATATCTTAATGCCCAGTCATTCATATCAGAGACCAGGAAACCATCCCCTGATCCTCCAGTTTCCTCAAACTTTATATCCTATTAGTCAATGAGTCTTATCAGTGACCTCTCCTTAACTTTAATCTCTCTCTGCATCACCTTCAGTGAGGTGGCCTCAGTTCAGCACCCATCATCATCTCCTGGATAAAGATGGTCCCTACCTGATCTCTCTGTATTCAGTCTACCCACAACACATCTACCACACTGCCCCCAAAGTAATCAGAGAAAGACTATACTAGCTCCTGAACTGCTTTCACAATAAAGCCTAAAAACCATGAAGGCAGAGACTATGTCTATTTATAATCACTCAAAGAGAATGGACCACTTCTTTTGTGTCCCACTCTCCACTCTTCATACAGTATTCTAACTCCCAAATATATTTACTTGGTTACTTAACTGACAGAAGCCCTCCTTTAGCCCCCTTAACTATATTGTGAGCTCTCTGGAGAACAGAACTATGTCCTCAGGAGAAGGAATAAAAGAGGAGAGAGGGAAGGGTAAAGTGCTGAATATACAAATGCACATACAAATACAGAAACTTTCCCATTCCCTTTTATTACCTTTCATATCCAATCTGTCACCAATTCCCATCAATTCTGAATATCTCAAAAAGCTGTCCATCTGTCTTTATCCCTTAGTTCATTCCCCCAGCAACTGTCACCTGGATTCCTATATAACTGTTTTCTGTTTTGTACGTCCCAAAAGTATTGAGTCATGTTGGTAGTAAGGAAGAAAAGGACAAAATACAGTCCAAACTCAGCTCCCAAGATCAAGTTGAGGGAACACTATTTGATCATTTGTCTGCCAAGAGAGAGCACATTTTTATAATTCATACAAGTTTTTTTTCTAATTAACACAAGACATTTGTGCTAGCAATGTAGCCCTGTTTCCAACCATTCTTCGCCCTACTATCAGAGTCTTTCTAAAGTATAAATATGATCCTGTCACTCTCCTTTGTTCTTGGTGTGAATTTCAAGCCCAATGATATGACTGAATGCCTTCCATGTTCCACCTTCAGCTCACCACTCCCATCTCAGGTCTCACACTTTCTTATATTGTATATACTGGCCTCCATCCACCCTTTCTCTATATATTGCAGTATCTAACAACCCCAGGCTGTGAAGTGCTTTTCATTCTCCTGGAAAGTCCCCTCTCTACCACCTCTCCAATTCCACATCCTACAGTCACAAGGATAACTCATGGCCATACTTCGGGTCTTAGACCTGGTGTCACTCCCCTAGAAGCAGTCCCCAACTTCTCTAATCCCCTTTCTGATTGGGTTCAGTTCCCTCACATCACCTTATCCTCACCCTTGGCATAACATTTAACCCTCTGTGTGTTAATTGACAATTTACTTGTCCTTATTTCCCCTCCAGAAGGTGAGCTTCTTGAGGGCAGAAGACAGTCTCTTATCACCATTATATCCCCAATGACTATCACCATGCTCAATAAATAAAAGCATAGGGGCATCTGTGCAGCCCAGTTGGTTAAACATTGAACTCTTGATATCAGCTCAGGTCATGATCTCAGGGTCCTGAGATTGAGCCCTGCATTGGGCTCTGTGCTGAGCATGCAGCCTGCTTAGGATTCTCTCTCTCCCTCTCCCTTTGCCCCTCCCCACAACCCCCATGCATGCTCACTCTCTCTTCTTCTCTTTCAAAAAAAAAAAAAAAAAAGAATGAAAGCATAGAATTTGTCTTCTCCAGACTACCAGTTGTAATAAATCCATCCCAGAGCTAACAAAAATACCATTAAAAGAAACCAGTTGCTACCTTATTGTATGGGCTTAAACCATAGGAAGACAACATTATATGCTTAGATAGGAATATTGAGTCACCCAACTAATGAGGAAAAACTATCTTGAACTATATCCTTATTGTTACTGCAATAACAAATTTTAGTTTAACATTTCCTCCTAAGTAATCTTCCATCTAGCCTTCAGCCTCTATTTAGTTTGATTCAGATTTTATGTGAATTTACTTCTGCCTAATCCTCCAAAACTAATCCCTTCTGTAATCATGTTTACACTTGTTCAGGGCTTTACTTTAGTCCTTTAAATCTATTTTAAAGATATCAAGGCCAGGCTCATTCAAAAGCAACTAAAAACTGATTTCACACTTGAGAAATGCAGCCCCCCCTTACTCTGCGGTAGGCCTGTCACTCTTCCTGTACTTCTACAAAAATTGCAACACTGCTCCACCCCACTGCCTGAATTCAAATTCAGAAGTGACTTTCGTTCTTTGAAAAAATTGATTTTTCATTGCTGACTCCTTCTTTTCACATCTCTGTTTAAATATCTCTATAGCTAGGCCTTCTCTGTCAACCTAATCTTAATTTAACCATCATCTTTCATTACAAATTTCTCTGTATAGCTTTTAACACTAGCTGATATATTTTAATGTTCAGTGAAACATTAGAATGTTTATTGTTAATCATCCCCAATGGAATATAAGTTCCATAAGAACAATGACGTGCTGGTTTTGCTCACATCATGAACTACAACTGGACCTGGCTCATAATAAATCCTCAGAAATTAACTATTGAATGAGACAAGGGAATAATGAACTGGTTATTCTATGTATCTTCTCCTGTATGAGGACATAAAATCAGGTCAAGGAGGATTATTGTAAATATTTATGTTCTATAATATCCTACCTATATCTTTTCCCATTCCTTCCCATTCCCAAGAGGCAAACTTCAGCTTCTGTCATTTGAAGGAGAAAAATAATATGAGCATCTCAATAGATACAGAGAAAGCCCTTGACAAAATTCAACCTCTATACATTATAAAAACGCTTGACAAAGTGTGTATAGAGGAAACATACCTCAACATAACAAAGGTTTCATGAATAAACCCACAACTAACAACATGCTCAATGGTGAAAAGCTGAAAGATTTTCCTCCAAGATCAGGAACAAAACAAAGATGACCACTCTCCAATTTTATTCAACATAATACTGGAAGTCCTAGCCACAGCAGGGAAGAAAAAGAAATAAAAGGCATTCAGATTGGCAAGGAAGAAGTAAAACTGTCATTATTTGCAGAAAATATGATTTTATATGTAGAAAACCCTAAAGACTCCACCAAAAAAAAAAAAAAGACTCCACCAAAAAGTGGTACTATTAGTACTAATAAACAAATACAGTAAACTTACAGGATACAAAATTAATATACAGAAATCTTTTGTGTTTCTAAATGTTAATAATAAACTAGTAGAGGGCTACCTGGATGGCTCAGTTGGTTAAGCATCTGCTTTCAGCTCCAGTCATGATCTCAGGGTCCTGGAATGGAGCCCCACATCCATCTCCCCACTCAGTGGGGAGTCTGCTTCTCTCTCTCCTCCTGCCCCTCCCCCTGCTTGTGCTCCCTCACTCTCTCTGTCAAATAAATAAATAAAATCTTTTTTTAAAAAAGTAACAGAAAGGTAAGAAAACAATTCCATTTCCAACTGCATCAAAAAATAAGAATAAATTTAGCCAAGAAAGTAAAAAACCTGTACTTTGTAAACTATAAAACATTAATAAAAGAAATTGAAGACAACGCCAATACATGGAAAGATATACCCTGCTCATGGATTAGAAGGATCAATAGTGTCAAAATGTCCATAATAACCAAACTGGTGTACAGATTCAATGTCATCCCTATTAAAATTCCAATAATATTTTTCATAGAACTAGAACAAATAATCCCAAAATTTGCATGAAACCACAAAAGACCCTGATTAGCTAAAGCAATCTTGAGAAAGAAGAATGAAGCTGGAGGTATCACAATCCCAGATTTCAAACTAAACTACAAGGCTATAGTAATCAAAATACTATGGCACAAAAATAGAGACATGGATCAATAGAAGAGAATAAAGAGTCCAGAAATAAACCCATGTTTATATGGTCAATCAATCTCTGACAAAAGAGGTAAGAATATACAGTGGGAAGAAGACCGTCTCTTCAATAATAGTGTTGAGGAAACTGGACAGACAGCTACATGCAAAAGAATGAGGCTAAACCACTCTCTTACACCACACATTAAAAATAAACTCAAACTAGATTAAAGACTTAACTGTGAGAGGTAAAGTCATAAAACTTCTAGAAAAACACACAGGCAGTAATTTCTTTGATATTGACCTTAGCAACACTTTTCTAGCCATGTTTCCTCAGGCAAGGGAATCAAAAACAAAAATATACTATTGGGATGACAGAATAAAAAGTTTTTTGCACAGCGAGGAGATTATCAACAACACAAAAAGGAAACTGACTGAATGGGAGAAGATAAATGCAAATGATATATCCAATAAGAGGTTCACATCCAAAATATACAAAGAATATATACAACTCAACACCAAAAAGATAAACAATCTTACTTAAAAAATGAGTAGAGGACCCAATAGACATTTTTCCCAAAGAAAACATGCAAATGACCAACAGACACACAAAAATGCTCAACAGCATTAATCAGGGAAATGCAAATCAAAACCACAATGAGATGTGATCTTACACTTGTCAGAATGACTAGAATCAAAAGACAATAAGTAACAAATGGATGGGGAGGATGTTGAGAGTAGGGTACTTTAGTGCACTGTTGGTGGGAATGTAAATTAGTGCAATCACTGTGGAAAATTGTAGAGATTCCTAGAAAAATAAAAATAGAAATACCATATGATCCAGTAATTCCACTTCTATGTATCTATGCAAAGAAAACAAAAACTCTAATTTAAAAAGATACATGCACTCCTGTATTTGTTGTAGCATCATTTACAGTAGCCAAAATATGGAAGCAACCTAAATGTCCATTGATAGATGAATGGATAAAGAAGATGTGATACACACACACACACACGTGCACACACATATACACATACATACAATGAAATGTTATTCAGTCATTAAAAATAATGGAATTTTTCCATTTACAACAACATGGGATGGACCTACAAGGTATTATACTAAATGAAATAAGTCAGAATAAGACAAATACCATATGATTTCAGTAATCGTGGAATCAAAACCAAAACAAATGAACAAACAAAAACCCCAAAAGATTCAGAAATACAGGGAACAGACTGGTGGTTCCCAGAGGGAAGACAGGTAGAAGAATGAGCAAAATAGGTAAAGGTGATTAAGAAGTACAAACTTCCAGTTTTAAAATAAATAATTCACAGAGATGAAAATTACAACATAGAGAATATAGTTAATAATATTGTAATAACTTTTTATGGTGATAGTAACTACATTTATAGTAACTAGTAAGAATCTAGTAATGCTTATAATGCATATAAATGTTAAATTATCATGTTTTACTCCTGAAACTAATGCAATATTGCATGTCAACTATATTTTAAGAAAAACTTTAGCACACACATTTGTAGATATATAAATATAAGTACATTTATACATAACTATTAGAATTAGTAGACACAGAATATAGACTAAGAATGTTTAAATTTTTTTTTAAGTTTAAAGAAATCAAAGGGAGACTTAAAACACATGATCAAAAGCAATCAGATTTTTTTTCAAAGATTTTATTTATTTATTTGAGAGAGCACATGAGGAGGGGGAGAGAGAGAGAAAGAAGCAGACTCCCCTCTGAGCAGGGAGCCCAATGCAGAGTTCAATTCCACAGGACCCCAGGATCATGACCTGAGCCAAAGGCAAATGCTTAACCAACTGAGCCACCCAGGTGCCCCACAAGCACATTTTTTTAAGTACCAAAGAGTAAGCCTATAAATAATTTTTTAATTGAAATAAAATTTTATAAAACTTCAATGAACAGATCTAAACAGTTTCAAACAACAACCAAAATTTGTGGCCTGGAAGTTAAATTAGAAGAAAATATCCAGGTGAGCAGCTCAGGAAGACAAAAGAATGGGGATTTTGAGAAGTTAAAAGACATAGAAGATAGAGTGAGTAATGCTAAAACACATTTAGGTCCCTCCAGAAGGGGAGTAGAGGGAGATGAAGCAGAAATAAGAGGAAAAAAAATAATGAATGCTAAAAGTACAGAACTGATTAAAGAGCCAATTGAAATACTGAAGACCTCAACTCCAAAAATCCCAGGCAAAACAATTTTAAAAAGTCTAATCCTAATCATATCACAGTGACAGCGGCAGAACACTGAAGAGAGAGATAATAGAAGGCTCTCAAAAACAACAATTAGACTGACAGATGACTTCTCAACAGCAACAGTGGAAGCCAATGTAAGTGGAACATTTGTTTTCATTAAGCACACAGAATTGTCAAGCTGGAATTCTATACACAGGAAGCATACTTTTAAGAATGAGTAAAAAGTAAGGATATTTCAGGGAAATAAGAATTGAGAGAAAGATCATTACTAAGAACATGTCTTGGGGTAAGGAAATAACCCTAGTTAGAAGATCTGAGAGACAAAAAGAAATGAAGAGCAAAGTTAGCCAAAATGTGAGTAAACATAAACAATTACTGATTATTTATAAATAGAAATAAAGTCTTGTGGTTTTAAATATATAGAATTAAGATATATGAAAATGATAATATAAATTGGGAGTAGGGATTGAAATTCAAGTTTTCTAAGGTCCTTGTTTAATTGGAACAAAAGATAATTTTAGTAACTTTAGAGTTTAAGACAAACATTCATGTTAAAATTTCTAGAAAAAAATAGAAATAGAGCATATAACTTCTAAACTATTAGAGGAGAAAAAAATGGCAAGGGAACTGTCTGACAGTCTTGAGCCCAGTAAGGTTCACCACAAGGAAGACTGCTTCTGTACGATTTATTTGTATACAGAACAATTGACTTTACAGAGAAAATTTGCTCTATGGCTGACACTTTGGGCCTTAAACTCAAGTAAAATATCTGTTATGCATGGATAATTAAATTATTGAGTAGATATCAGAAAATAACTGTGTTCCAGCACAAATATATCACTACTATGTTAAAAACTACTCAGACCACATGGCCTCTCAACAGTGAGGTCTCTTCATTAATCAAGAGCTATCCCTGACTTCTTACACCCACTGTATGGAATAGACTGATGTTATTGGGAACCCCACTGAATATCCTAAAAAATAATGCTTCCTATTTGAATTGCATGTAGTATATGATCTCATTCAATTTCCATGGAAACTCTTAGAGGTAGATGTTAACTTATGCTATAAATGAGGAAATACAGGCTATAGAAGTTGAAACAATATGTACAGAGTAAACTAGTTGTATATATAGATTTCAAACACTAGTCTCCTGGCTGCCTATAAAACTCTAAAATATTCCCAAGTCAAGTGGCAAACTTAACTAAATTTCTCCAAAAGTAGTTTAATCACAATGCTTTACAAAATATTTAACTTTGAAGATGCTTATTTTCTATACCATAAATTGTCTTCCTAACCCATCATACCTATATTTTACTGTATGTATTTAATATGTGTTTATGTATACACTTCAAACTACCCAAATAATTCCATTTCAAGGAAGTAGCAAATATCGATTCCTGACAAATGACTATGAAGAAATGATTCAGTGGTTCAATACTGTGTCCTTCCCTTGGTTATCATCTTCTTTCAAATTTTTTAAACTTCTTTTAAACTTTTTAAAACTTCTCCTCATGTCATCCATAAGTATATCCACAAATATAACAACAACAACAACAAAATTTTTCCTGGCTTTTAAGGAATGAATGATTAAAATGCAAGCCAAGTGTGGCTTCTTAGAAACTATTTACTATTTATTAATCTTTTTGAGTATTTAATGAAAAGATAGCACTAAAACAAAATATTTGTTAACTGGTAATTAAATTTTAAGTGATACTGGTTTTACTGAAATTTTAGAAATAAGTATTTTTTAAACATCCACTGATTTAGAAATCATATCACAAAGCAAGAAATTGATTCTCTGCTAAATAAATATCAACTGGTATATCTTATATTTTGAATGGCATTAGCTCTGAATAATTTTTTAATACCACACATTGGTAATTTGAAAAATATTGGTTCAGTGAGACATACAAATCTTCCAAACGTCAATATATTTTGTTATTCAGCACCAAAAACTCACATTAATTAATACCACCACCAAATTCATCAGATAAGTGCTTAAGTATACAAAAGTGGTCAAATTTGCTATAACACAAGGTTTCTAAAATTCTAATTTTTAAAAGCTTAAACTTTATCATTGGCAACAAATGCTATTGGTTGGTTATCTTCCTCCATGATGACATTTTTTAAAACAGTCTGCAAAATATCTAAGTCTGAAAAACCATAGTTCATCAGTTTTGTTTTTTCCAAGTAAAAATGGTTCTTGCGAAAATGACTAGTTCAGCACGTACCTTTCACCCAGGTGTTTTTTCTCAAGTACAAATATCATACTTTGCTATGCAGCAAAAGTGTTATTTCATCACAAAGAATATAAAAAAGATGTGTATTCAGGATTAGAGATTTTAATAAAGTTAATTTTTACTGCTTCATCAATTCCGTTCTTAAGGAAAACAGACATTGTTTTATTTTTATTTATTTTAATTTTGTGGAGGGAGGGGAAGAAGAAGAAGAGGGAGAGAGAGAATCCCAAGCAGACTTCCCACTGAACATGTAGCCCCATGACCCCAAGATCATGACCCAAACTGAAATCAGGAGTCAGATGTCTAATCAACTGAGCCATCAGGTCATTGTTTTATGCTGCAAGTGTTTGGCAGTGAAGAACTCAAATGAGTATAAGTATAGTTTAATCTCACTGTTTATATTTGTGCTAAGGTCCCAACAGTTTTATCCTCTGTATGTTTTGCATCACCATTAAATGCGAACACATTGTAAAGTAGCAATAACTTCTTACTATCATTATCAAAAGTTTGACCATTCAGATCCTCTGACAGGGTCTTGGAGACATTTAGGGGTCTGTAAACCACACTTGAGAACCATGGATTTGGATCACCCTGAATTTACCCTTGAGACTGAGATAGGAGTTACCTTTATGTCAGTCACATGAGAGGTGAAGATATCTGAACAAAACTAAAGTTCTACTAGCAAGGAGGAAAGGGTAAATGGATATCAAATCACCCTTCAGGGTATGCTATAGCAATATAGGAGTTAACAAAGTTGATTTATGATAATGTTAAATACAAAAATCACAATAATAAATTGCATAATAATCAGAGTATTCTCTGAATTAAAATAATGTTCAATGTTGTAGGAAGAGCAATGAAAAAAATTAATAATTTAAAAATAATTACAGTGCCCAGAAGGTCCACTAGATCAGAAACATCTTGAAGATAATATGGATCATAACTCAATCTTATATACCTCTGCCTAGCAGAGCACATGACACATAGCAAATGTCGATTGAGTTTGTTGAATAAATGAATGAATGAGTAAATGAACAAACAGATTAATAAGTTAAAAGAATGAAGAGAATATTCATAAATGCTGAGCATTAATATCAGTAGCAAATAGAATGATGATCCAAAAGTGATGACATGGAAGAAGGAGGAAAGAAAAAGAGGAACTAAAAAAGAAAATTCTAAGGGAATACCTACACAGAAATTAAGCTGCAAATTGACTGTATTCTTCTATTTCAAATTTGTGTAACAGTTCATTAATTCCAGCATAATCTCTATAGGGATTAACTGTGACATCTAAGAATGACTGTACTGGAGCATGAGTGGTTATATGGGTTAGGATAGTTCAAAAATCTCTGAATTAGTAACTAAGTTTTCATGACAAACAGCCAAAAGAAAATTCTATTATTTAATCTAAAATTAAAACAAGATAAAAATTCTATTGATTCATACAAATTAATCACAGCAATTCACATTCTCTTGAATCTTCTACTGTCAATCTCTAGAGTATAACAGAAACAAAAAAAACTACTTTCACAATAATTTTCAAGGTTAACATTCACTGACTTACCTTTTTATGAAGGAGTAAAAGTCATATATATACTTTAAAAACATAGATTCTGAAACTGGATGACCTGAGTTCAAATTCCAAATTTGTTCCTTCCTGGAAGTGTGATCTAGAGAAAACTAATAAACTTCTCCATGCCTTAGTTTCCTGAAGAATGATACTCCCTAAAGACTTTTCTGATTTCCCTTCATCGTATAAAATCTATTCCCCAACTTCTGGCTCCCTAGCACTGTATCTGTATCCCTCTTATAGAACTTTACTACCTTGTATTTCAGTCTTTTTTATTCAAATCCAATTCATGACAATGAGTCTGCAAGTTTTCTGGACATACTGCTTGTGTTTTACTCATTTTGTAGCCTTTAAAGAGCAGAGCACTAAGCCTGGCACAAGGAAGCACTCATGTAAGTATTTTTTTATATTAATTTATAGGGACAATGAAAATAAAGGAGTATTAATTGAGGGCCTATTTTATACTAGCACCTGTACATGTAAGAGCTTTCACACATGTTATTTCATTTACCCTCAAAACATTCCTTCCAGAGAGCTATTACTGTCTGCATTTTATAGTTTAGAGAATTTAGAATGAGAGGGGTTAAACTAACTAAATAATAAATCTTTCTCTTTCCTCCAATGAGGAAATGTATATTGGGAGGTAGGGGAGGTATTCTATGTATACTAATAAAAACAAATGCAATACAGTTTATATAAGTGATTCAAATGAGGATAAAAGGAAGGAGCTTAATGTGGATAATTTAATATTTAATGGGTGAGACCATACCTAAGTGGGACTAAAAGCAAAGAAAATCATCAATAGTTGGAGATGGCCAAAGAACATTACAATGAGCTCACAGTTTCACTTCTGACAATTCCTGATCTAGTCTTTTTGCAGTAGGTTCAGAGACTATTCCCCAGTTAAACACTGGAAGACTATATTTAAAATTTTACAAAAGAAGCCAATGAAAATATAGAATTGGAAAAAATTATAACAAGCTTTGTATTCATAATATAATATATAATGTTTAATAATAATGGGTAATATTTAGTGAGTGCTCATTGAGTGCCAGAAGTCTTGTATGAAGTCCTTTCTAAAGAGCCATACACCTGTTATTAAGAATCATGTGACTGTTAGGGACCAAGGCAAGGGTTAGCTTTAGATTCATCTGACTCTAAAGCCAGCTCACAAGGCTATGTGTAGAACTATTTTAAGCTAAGGGACATTGGCAGATTTGTGTTCAGTCCAAAAAAGAAATCTTAATCAAAGCATTTTAAGTTTCACCTGGGTGGCTCAGATGGTTAAGTGTCTTCCCACAGCTTAGGTCATGATGTCAGGGTCCTGGGATTGAATCCTATGTCGGGCTCCCTGCTCAGGGGGAGTCTGCTTCTCCCTCTGCCTATCTGTCCCCCACCCAATCATGTTCACTCTCTCTCTTAAATAAAAATATAAAAATCTTTTAAAAAATTGTAAAGCATATTAAGTTTTTTTCAAGTAATATAAGACTTATGGTATTTAATGCTATTTGAAAACTGAAATACACAAGTAATTATCACAAAAGGTAATCAAAAAAACCATTTTCGGGGCACCTGGGTGTCTCAGTGGGTTGAGCCGCTGCCTTCGGCTCAGGTCATGATCTCAGAGTCCTGGGATCGAGCCCCGCATCGGGCTCTCTGCTCAGCGGGGAGCCTGCTTCCTCCTCTCTCTGCCTGCCTCTCTGCCTGCTTGTGATCTCTCTGTCAAATAAATAAATAAAATCTTTAAAAAAAAAAAAACCATTTTCTTCTTGACCCACAGTTGTCCCTGACGACTATGCTTGTATTACTCCCACCTAAAGAAAGTCTTTGACCTAATTCATTGCCACTCCCAATCCAGTTCCTTCATTTGCTTTTTGTTTTGTTTTGTTTTTTTAAACACACTTGTTTCATGTGCTCTTTCCTGGTGCTTTTTATTTTAGTGCCTCATCCTTCCATAAAGTGCTTTTCTATTAAAAGATCCCAGGACTGGACAATCTCTTGATGGTGATGACGATGACCATTACTAACCACCATGATGAGGATGACAACTACACAATCTAAAGAATTACTCAGCTCAATGAGAACTTAAGACCTCAACTGTCTTAGAAAGTATGATAAATGTGTTCAGCATAATCCCCATTGCTATTTAACAACTTAAATCTTTAGGATAAGGAAGTGAGATAAGGAAGTTCATCAAAATACTTTAGTAATTCATAATGTTGTATTTATGCAAATATTTTAGTCTAGATTCAAATTCCTGAGTTAAGGAGATACATAAATACTCTCCTTGCATTTCTAAAAGGTTTATTGTAATATGCAATAATGGTACTCACTCTGTATCCTATTCTGTTTCTAGCTTTACATCTCTTGCCTGGAGTGAAAAACTCAATGGTACATTTGAATAACAATGGATATGATGGCATTGTCATTGCAATTAACCCTAGGGTACCAGAAGATGAAAAACTCATTCAAAACATAAAGGTAAGGGAGAAAATTTTATTACGCACTTATTTTTATTTCAATAAGTATTTTCCATCCCTGTTGCCAAGGCACATACACATGCTCACACAGTAACAACTTTCCAGAACTGTTTTGACAGTATTCATCATTTATGTACTATGTATCTAAACTGTCAAGATTAATATCTGCTTAGTTTAAGTATGATTTCTCATATTTATAGTAGTAGTCATTCCCCTAATAAATTATTAAAAGGCAAAACTACAATGTTTCTTCGACTTACTAAGCTAACAGCAAGACCTTAGACCTACTGAAGAATTCTTTTTTTAAAGATTTTATTTATTTATTTGAGACAGAGAATGAGTGGAAAGAGCACAAGCAGGAGAGCAGCAGGCAGAGGGAGAGGGAGAAGCAAGCTCTCCGCTGAGCAGGGAGCCCAATGCAGGGCTTTATCCCAGGACACTGGGATCCTGACCTGAGCTAAAGACAGAACTTAACACACGGAGCCACCCAGGCACCCCCTACTGGAGAATTCTTTTCAAATTTACCTTTGTAAAGTTATTTTTGTAATGTTTATATAGCTAACCCACACTTAAGCCTTAGATCTTCACTGTACATTTTTTTAGTTGGTCATATTTGTTCAACTCTGAAAAATTAACAACAAGCTCTGATGTATTTGATTTTAAAGAAAATATTGCATATTTTTGGGGGCACCTGGGTGACTCAGTGGGTTGGGCCGCTGCCTTCGGCTCGGGTCGTGATCTCGGAGTCCTGGGATCGAGCCCCGCATCGGGCTCTCTGCTCTCTAGGGGAGCCTGCTTCCTCCTCTCTCTCTGCCTGCCTCTCTGCCTGCTTGTGATCTCTCTGTCAGATAAATAAATAAAATCTTAAAAAAAAAAAAAAAAGAAAATATTGCATATTTTTGAAGTTGATTTACTTCTTAATTTTATTTGGGTTAGTCAGTATAACAGAAACACTTTATATATATAGCATTTTAATATATACTATCTTCTCTGATCTTCTTCTCAATATCTCTATGAGGTAAATTATTACCCTTGTTGCATAAGTGAGAGAAGCTAATAATTCATACAGTCTTAAAATAAGTGGTAAAACTGGAATGTGAAGCCAATAAGACATATGTATTTTTATTTTCATTACTGCTTGGTAAAATTTTGCCTTTTCTGAACATACTCCATATGAAAAAGTAACTCAAACTTAGCAAAGTGTTTTTTTTTTTCAATTAAAAATATAAAATCTATAAAACTTTAAACGCTCAGCCCGTTTATAAACACCTCTGTTTAATTGAACAACTTGCCAACAAGCTCCCATTCTTAATTACCTTTATATATCATCCAGAACTCATTCCCCTCTCCAACCCATAATACTGAATACAGGTCTGGATAGGTTAAAAAAAAAAAATACGGTTGATTTCTGGGCATATGAAAATGAACAGTTTACAGACTAAAGAGATAGAGTAAAATTCAACTTATTTTTCAGTTAGGCTTTGCTAGAATATTTGGGGAAAGGGAGCTTAGATTTGCTTCTTCTTGTTCATGTATACAATTTCATGCTCATTTCATTGTGAAATTGTTACCATATTTTGTCAGGAAATGGTAACTGAAGCTTCGACTTACCTGTTTCATGCCACCCAACGAAGAGTTTATTTCAGGAATGTAAGCATTTTAATTCCAATGACCTGGAAGTCAAAATCTGAGTACTTAATGCCAAAACAAGAATCATATGACCAGGTAGGGTATTTTATCTAGCTCCTACAATGCTTTTTTCTTCCTATGCTTCCTAAAAATTAATACTCATAATTTTTAAAAAATTCCTAGCCACTATGTCAGTAATTAAATTAGTAATATTACTTATCTTAATTTAGATAAAAGAAATCCTTGTTTCTATCACTTGTGATGTTTTGGTTTATTCTTCTGCTTTTTAGGCAGATGTCATAGTTGCCAATCCTTACCTAAAATTTGGAGATGATCCCTATACACTTCAATATGGACAATGTGGGGAAAAGGGACAATATATACATTTTACTCCAAACTTCTTATTGACTAATAATTTGCCCATCTATGGGTCCCGAGGTAGGGATATCTATTTTATACTTCTATTTTTATTTCCATGGAAACAAATATGACACGGTGATTAATAGTATTTTTAAAGATTTTTTTTAAAGAGAAGTACTGATTAATATCTTTATCTAGAAATATAGTAGTTATGTTCAATATAATTATATTTCTTTGTGTGTTTAATAATAAATTTAATAAAAAATAATACATTAAAAATAAGTAATAAATACTAACCCATTTCAACATTTTTGACCTAATAAAAGATATCAATTTCTAAAGTTCTTTGACTCAATTAAGCTAAGGATCTGGGACAGGGAGACATAAAATACATGGACACTGTATTAAAATATAGTAAATATAAATTTGTAAGTGGCAATATTCTCTCATAGGCAGAGTGTTTGTCCATGAGTGGGCCCACCTCCGATGGGGAATATTTGATGAGTATAATGTGGACCAGCCATTCTATATTTCCAGACGGAACACTATTGAAGCAACAAGGTAACATTATATTGAACAAATTTATTTTCAAAAGTTTTCACTTATTATTTTTAAATTTTCTATACTAGGCAAACAAAAGCTGTCTTAGTGGTTGAATGCTCACAGCTAATTGCAACATCTAACCAGACCCACTATGTATATGTCCAAATATTTCTGGGGATGCTACCTTGGAATCAAGATCAACCTGGACCTGGGATTCATTTCAGTATTCATGGGGACTGTACTAAAATATGTTATTGTCAGAGGAGAAAGGAAAAAGCTGTAGCCTAAACCATAAGATATCTGAGAACTGGAATTCATTCCTATATATCCTTTATTTCATTTTATTTATTTAGCTTCCCCAATGTTTTATTCCATTTGAGTCCACTCTTTAAGGTGAATCTGTTCCAGTGAAATCAATGAAAGTACTAGAGCTCCATTATAAATAAATATATTTATTCTTCATTTAAGCTTAAGCTTAAAAAAAGTATTTTTCATAAGGATAAGTGAGTAAATGATTTTTGAAATATAAATATTTTATATTATATATTACATATAATATAGAAATATTTTATTATTATATTCCTTAAATATGAATATAATTCTGGGTAGATTTAGACACGTCCTATTAATAAATGGATGAGATATTTAAGTATGGAGTATTTAAAGAGTATTAAAGAAAAATAGAAATCAGTGTAATTGGAAACAGGTCTTTGGGATAAAAAAACATGTTAAAGAGGTGTGAGAGAAACACGCGTCTCCCCATGTTCTCCATGTTGTTTGCTTTATCCCTACGGAGCTGCTGGAGTATCATGCAGACAGGGCTCTCACCCTATGCAACTCCTCCCCCACCACCTCCCTTATCCAAACAATGCTTGTTCATTCTTCCAGACTCAGTTTAAATGTTTGTTCCCCAAGTGTCTTTTTCTTCTCCCTCTATTTGGTGTAAGATCTGAGACTGTCCCCAAAGCAATATACATGGCCTTCTCTCACACAGAGCAGTAGTTGTCTGTGTAATTTTATTTTCCACACTAGACTTTAAGATCCTTGAAGACTTTTTTTGTTTTTTAATCCCCTAGACTTCAGCCAGGCACAGAGTGAAGTAACAGCTAAACAAAGAATGTATCAAGTAACAAATTTTTGATAAATGAATATGAATATGTTTTCTTATTAATCATAAAAAGAGATATATTGGTAAAAACAATTATCTAAAATAACATTTAATGAACTCCTACTGTGTGACAGGCACTTTGTTTGAGGCAGTGTAAGTTTAATTTTCAGGCTTTCCCTAGAGCTAACCCTCTTGGAATATATGACTCACCATTTCCTCTAATCCTTTCAATACTAAAAAAATTTAAGTGGATTAATATCATGACACTTAATATTAATGCAGAATAAAAATAAATCCAATAAATCAGAACTCTTTAAAATCTTTTACCCATAACTCCAGCCCCCATTCCTTGCCTGGGACTTGACAACTATCTTACTTATCATACAGACTAAAGAGTTTGTTTGAATGCACAAGCATTTCCATGCAATGTTTATTTTTACTTTGTCCTTCAATCTAGCTCAGTGGTTTTCAAAATGTAAATTGTAAAATGCTATCAACACAAACCACACATGGTTTTGTATGGATGGTATACACACATATGTGTATATACATTTATATCTACATACCAGTATGTATGTGTTTGTATCACATACACATAAATTTAAGAGGGTTTTAAGCATTATGCTGACTCTCTCATCCCCCCTAGGAAGCAATCCTCCATATCTCTCTTTTTTTTTTTAATTTTATTTTTCATAAACATATAATATCTTTTTATCCCCAGGGGT